>NC_051416.1:13003744-13003842 GCF_015228065.2 Penaeus monodon
ATCCCAAAACAGCAATTCTTGCGAAGGAACGGCGGCCCCTTTGTTGTTGCAACCAAGATCAAACTGCATTAGCATCACCTACGGGAAGCGAGGTGGTC
>NC_051416.1:13004136-13004724 GCF_015228065.2 Penaeus monodon
TGACCTTGGTGAGATAACTGAATGAACGCCTGTGCTATTGTATGTAAAACTGTATCATACTCAAGCAAATAACGGTTATTGCACGAAGACCCTGATCCACGAGAATTATAGAAGTCTAGCCTACTGGTTAGCAAACCGTGCTAAGTCTGAGTCATGAACATTTTCTTGATTAATTTGATTTAAAGCTACCCTCTTCGTTTTGATTAAGACTGGAAGGTCGTTACACTGGTTTCCATATCGCATCACGAAGGACATGTCAAGTGAACGATAATATAGTTGTAATCAGTGCCTGCTCATGCATCGATGCCATTGTACAGGTGGAGGTGGCGATGGTCCAGAGGTATAAATAGATGAGGTCCCACCGAGACTCGAACTCGGATTGTTGGATTCAGAGTCCAAAGTGCTAACCATTACACCATGGGACCATTCTATAGGGTGTTATGGTATATTATGTTATTGAGTGACCACTTGGAATATTGTCTATAAGCATTATACATTATCCTTGGTTAATCAGCGGCCATTCATAGTTACATAAGCACTTTTCTTACTTCTAAGATATCAATAATGAAATTTCTTTCTTTTATATAG
>NC_051416.1:13005139-13006119 GCF_015228065.2 Penaeus monodon
TCATAATTGCTGATAATTACGTTAATATTTACGTAATATAAACCGTAGAACAAAATGATAAAATGATTGTTTGTTTTTTCATTCACGTAAATTAACAATCTAAGGATACATAATAGGCATATTTGCCCAAATATGAAAAGCCATTATCAGTTTTAAAAAATCAGAATATCCCTACAGGACTAAATATGATGCAGTAAGAAGTATTTATAGCTAATTTGGGATGTTATATCTTTATCAGAACTATTATGATGACATGTCTTATATGTAAGATTATTCAGGCTCATTTATCATTAACTAATGACAATCTCCATAATAGCTTCTATACAGTGTCATCAGGTATGTCCCGAAATATGAATACAATTGTGTTTGTGTTGATCCATCCGGTGCCACTGTGCAACTGGAGGTGGCGGAGGTCCAAGGTTATAAATGGAAGAGGTCCCACCGAGACTCGAACTCGGATTGTTGGATTCAGAGTCCAAAGTGCTAACCATTACACCATGGGACCATTGGTAGAGATTGTAAGTAAATTGTAAAGAACAATAAGACTATAACAGGGCACCATACATATTCTTTGACCTTCAGTGCAGTACGAGCCATTCTGTTAATCCTATAAGTTCTTTTCATATTTCTGATATATCAGTTATTTAAATGGATACCATGATATTCTATACACAGTTCATATCAATTTCAAGATTTTTTTACCTGAGCTAAATCTTTTACGAATTCTCTTATCCTAAAGAGTAGGTTCAACTTTTTCACGTGTCTGACATAAAGTAAACAAGCTAAATGACTAATCAAAAAACGAATTCACAAGACGGAGAACACCCGATCACTTAAGGTTATAAAGAGATAATACCAGGTAATATATGGTCCTCAGGTTGTTGATTTAAAGTGAAGAGAATTCATGCTGAAAAAAATATATATATATAAAAACGGAGGGAAGAACAACGAAACACGCGGATGTGACGATTTTTTTTTTA
>NC_051416.1:13006179-13006269 GCF_015228065.2 Penaeus monodon
TATTTATTACAGCTAAGTGCTAATATTCATATTGGTGTAGATCTGTCGATTTTGTGTTGTTTCTCTTTGGGTGTAGTAATAATTTAAGTT
>NC_051416.1:13006286-13006470 GCF_015228065.2 Penaeus monodon
TGTGTGTGTGAAAAGCAGGAAACCGTACTTATTTGTAACTTGTGTTAAAAAAAACAAAATATACTTGGACTGTCGGGTAACCATGACATCATAGGATCATAGTAATTTTTGAAGATTCGTCTACATATGAAGATGAAGAAGCTGTATTAATAAATGCTATTTGGTGGGAGAGGTACGCCCTCTT
>NC_051416.1:13006504-13006658 GCF_015228065.2 Penaeus monodon
TCCAAGAAGTATATGCCACCACAAAATCCTTGTTAAATAAATCATTCCCACTCTCTTTTATCCACCGAGGTAAGCTATGCAGTTAATTTCAAAGAAACATGACTATGCTAAAAGATTTTTTTGTTTTTATCAACAAAACCGTAGCGTTCTCTTT
>NC_051416.1:13006927-13007394 GCF_015228065.2 Penaeus monodon
AAGTCAATGAAGACGGGTAATGACACCTGATAGCGTTGCGTAATCTGATACTAGAGTATTTCCTGCCACAAGAATGAAAAGGGTTATATGGTACGTAAGAACATTATTAGCCAGAGTTATCTGCTTTACTGGTTGTATTATCAGGGTTGCAAACAAGCAAGGTCCCACCGAGACTCGAACTCGGATTGTTGGATTCAGAGTCCAAAGTGCTAACCATTACACCATGGGACCGCTAACGATTATGAGTTACATGCATCACCCTAAGTATTACCACGAACTGCTTTCTTGGCCTTCTTTCCATTCCAGCAGTGTATGAAAAACAAATATCCCCATGATTAACTGTGGAAACTTAACAGTATTCAACAATGTACAATATTCTCATCATATTTTCATCTCTTTTCCAATAAAAAATCTAATATTGTAATGTTAATTCCTTGGTATCACATGACAACAGGATCCAGGATCCT
>NC_051416.1:13007746-13008320 GCF_015228065.2 Penaeus monodon
AGAATACCGTAAACTGCTCATACGATACCCATTTGAAATGGGAAAGGTGTGTATATATTTAAGTATACATGTATAACAGTTCATTGGCGTGTAAATAACGAAGGTCCCACCGAGACTCGAACTCGGATTGTTGGATTCAGAGTCCAAAGTGCTAACCATTACACCATGGGACCATCCACATAACTCGGACCTCGAGATTCCATAAACAAATCCGTATGTAAAGTGTATAGTAAGTTCTCAGCTGATGGCCACTTTCAGTCAGTAACAATTCTTTTACGTAATCACTTTTAACTATTTGAAATACAGCTCATGCTTCAAAGACAACATTTTGTCATTTTATTATTACTTATTCTTTTATTGTGTGATAAGTTTCCTTCGGTTCATTCATTTGACAGATTAGATAAGATAAGGCAAAGAGAGAAGGGGCGCAACAGAAGCTTGCAGAAATAGATAATCAAGTGAAATTTAACGAAAACGTGAATATCAGAAAGTGCTATCGATTACATCATGGGACTACTAAAGGTTTCTTAACAGATGCATCAGATAATTTTTTTAAGCATGAACTCGTCATAAG
>NC_051416.1:13008364-13008510 GCF_015228065.2 Penaeus monodon
TAACGTGTGCGTGTGTGTGTCAATTAAAAAAAAAAGTTAAAACGTCAAAGTTAAAGAAAAGGGATAAACGTTATACTATCTATCTTATTCAATTCCTTTTGTTTCAGAACGAAGGTCCAGCTGAGACCTCGACTGACTAGTTGGAG
>NC_051416.1:13008809-13009213 GCF_015228065.2 Penaeus monodon
ATGTTTATATTAAAGAACACAGCATAGCAGTCCTGTGCAATTCTGTGGCGTGTAAATAACGAAGGTCCCACCGAGACTCGAACTCGGATTGTTGGATTCAGAGTCCAAAGTGCTAACCATTACACCATGGGACCGTTCCTGTGTGCCTAACCTATAAATTCCATGAATATAATCCATATGTCAAGCGTAGGTATGGTAAATTCTTAGCTACTGTCTGTCAATAATTATATTATTTTACATAATCCCATTTACCATGTGACTAATTGAAAAAAAAATCATACTATAATGACTAATGCTCTTTGAATGCTAAATTTCATTAGGATCATTAATTTGACAAATTAGATAGGATAAGACAAAGAGAGAAGAGACACGTGGGACAGAAACATAGATAATCGATATTTATT
>NC_051416.1:13010012-13010500 GCF_015228065.2 Penaeus monodon
GCAATTACGTGTTCCTGAAGATTCATTGTCTATAAAGCTCTAAGTTTTAAATACTTTCCACACTCTATTTCATCTTCAACCCTGCTTTACTGACCTTATCTTGTCTATTCTCAGTTAAATTCTAAGACAAATGAACCACCTTACACTTCGATATCCAAAGGGTATCTCAAGTTATGAAGATTTCGGTCATAGAGCTTGAAAGGGTTTGGTACTATCTGCCTTTTTCTTTGCCGCTTGTAGATCCGCCACTAATATATTTCAAGAGCATGATCCTTCTATTAACCACTTTATGCAAATGGTCCCATGGTGTAATGGTCAGCACTTTGGACTCTGAATCCAACAATCCGAGTTCGAGTCTCGGTGGGACCTTGTTTACAAACCCAATTTCAATATATAAGGCGCCCTCGATTACAAGCTCAGGAAAGGAACAGCTGGCAACTCATTCTAGACCGTGGAGTAGTCCGATTCGCTAAATCACATTTTCATTC
>NC_051416.1:13010747-13011792 GCF_015228065.2 Penaeus monodon
TTGTTTCACTTACAAGTTGCTCGACAGAAATTTATTTTCATTAATCTATTTATATGTTTTAAGAGACGTGGCGAATCGGAGAACTTCATGTTCCGGGATGAGTTGGCAGTTTTTATTTTTCCACACAGCCGTGTGAAAACGAATGATACACTGCAAACATTTGAATTACTAATTGCTTGAGTTGGTCATACATTGGTATGAATTGATATCAGTGAAACTATTTAGATCCTGAATTGACAAATGCCCCTTAAGAGAACCTATGCTTCAAATTCAGACTTCAAGCCAACCTGCAATACTAAGGAAAGCACACCAGTGCTTCTACGCCAACAGAAGTAATATCCCTTACTCACGCTGCGTCAGTGTTAGTCACATAGGGATTCAGCGTAATCATATCCTTCATGTGGACCATCATTTCCATCTGCTTTTCTCTCCTTTCCATTTATTTCTTCTACGAGATTTTCCGTGTCAGGCATGTCTCGTGTTTTTTTTCTTTTCTTTTTTTCATCAACATATGGAACCTGAGGTATACATGACACTTATCAGTTTATCACAGACTTAACTGTTTTGAGTCTATCTTTATATCTATTTTACATGTAGATCCTCTCATGCACATTTATTTCATATGACAATCTCTTGAATGGGACCTAACCTGTCCATCTGGTTTCTTGAACAGACAATATGTCACATCAGCATTATATCTTCTCTTTGCCATGCTTCTTACATTCCAGTTTGCAGTGCTTATTTTACAAGGTCGTATACTTTTCTTTAACTTTTACCGTGGCCCCCAGGGTGCTGCTCGTTTAGTCGAATTAACCAAGACACGTCGCGGAATTTGTCTTGAATTTGGTTAAAATATTTGTCTTGATTTTTGACACAGTTTTTGGCCTCATGCACTTGGTGTTGCCAAATACATTTTTTGGGGGAAGTGGCTAGCCTTTGTTTAATGAGACGTCTTCTAGGACAACAAGGGAAAATATTTCAGGGCTCAAGTACTTAGTAGTTTGCTAGCCGAACCAAACGGTCTCAGGCATTTACATACATACAT
>NC_051416.1:13011898-13012274 GCF_015228065.2 Penaeus monodon
ATGATGAGTTTTAAGATAACTGCTCAAAACGCAGCAAGTAGTACACAGATGTTCATATATACATCTTGATATTCTCTGAAAGGCAACCTTTTGTGGTACTAAGTGCCTTATTCTTATGCTTGCCACCTGTATCTAAAGGTCCCACCGAGACTCGAACTCGGATTGTTGGATTCAGAGTCCAAAGTGCTAACCATTACACCATGGGACCATGTTATAATCCGTCTGGTGGTAAGTATATCATGCTACTGGATTTTTTTTTTCTACTTAGCTATCACATTTATCTTAATGCGACTTCGATAATTTATTCACAGTTTACGGTAACCTTTAGAGGTTAAAATGTGGCTAGGTCTACTTTTAGAAGATATTTAATACACCT
>NC_051416.1:13012432-13012562 GCF_015228065.2 Penaeus monodon
TTTTTCTCAGGTGATGCAAACCAAGCCTCAGTCACCTGCCATCGGAGTGAAAAGGTCAAGTGGTGAAGTGGTCTCGACAAAGTCAGAAACTTTGGCCACAAATGGCTGAGACCGGCGGGAGGTGGCGCAG
>NC_051416.1:13013337-13014230 GCF_015228065.2 Penaeus monodon
CCGAAGAGAACACTTCGCAACTGGAGAAGCCCTAACTCCAACATCATTACTGTTGGATAAAGGAAGTCCTGCTTCTGCCTTGCACACGAGGCTCACTCTTTCGATCTGTAATGAGTTCGAAACGTTTTTATTTTCGTTTATTTAAATTTGGGTTTCATAAACAAGGTCCCACCGAGACTCGAACTCGGATTGTTGGATTCAGAGTCCAAAGTGCTAACCATTACACCATGGGACCATATATTAGAATGGTAGTATACCATTAAACGATTCGACGGTACTTGCTTTGCCCAAAAAATTTTCAGTTGAGACCATCTAACCGGGAATAAATAAATGTCTGATGTCTAAACCTCAACTTTACATCAATGCAAATAGATATATAGTATCATATATGAATCACATTTAACTTTTTTTTTCTTTTCTTTTCTCAATTAACTGCTTAAATTATGTGGCAAAATCTAACTCAACACAGGAAAGTTATTGAACTCTGAAGAGTATTCATACGGAGTTAAAATGCGACCAATTTGTGTGGCTGTGGTTCCTTCCTAAGGCACTCGTTCTCACCGACTGCAACACATCATAGTACAATAATAGTAATACAATACTCATACGAGTGTTATATATTTTCTACAGTTGTTACGTTCTCTTGAAAATGTGGACTATTACCTAAAATTAAACTTGATATATTCTAAGTAATCGGGACCTTTAAAGTAAGTAATTTAGGTATGTTTCTACCCCAAAAAGCAGTAGTAACACATCTGGAAGGTAACAGTAACACTCTTATATGTCGTGACCTACAGGTTCAGAAACACAGGTCTAGGGATTAATGCGATAGCTTGAGTCTCTGATGATTCACTTTATTCAGAAACGAATCTCTTCAGCACACACACACACAC
>NC_051416.1:13014284-13014621 GCF_015228065.2 Penaeus monodon
GCGTTGATGTATACCAACTAATGTAGTATACTAAGCATACTTTGATGTTTCATATAAGCTTCCCGAGTCTGAATTAGGCAGATAGAGTGTATTCATCATAATTGAACTTCCCTGACCGTCCCTTTGTCCTTAGTATATTTGCTGTAACCTTTTACAAAGTCAGAATGAAAGCAGAAACTACACAGACGACTTCAATATTTGTTCGTATAAGATTTTTCTATTTTGTAGCGACAGAACGCTGGCGCTGATGACGTCAAAAAATGCCAAGAGAAACAACATTACCAGTGGGGGACAACTCGGCCTCTGCATCTGGATCTTCTCTGGTCCTTGCATATAA
>NC_051416.1:13014661-13015006 GCF_015228065.2 Penaeus monodon
TCTTCTGCGCATGAGAAGGCCCGCCTCACACCCTCAACTTCCTTGTAGGGTTTCAAATTACAACAGGATTTTTAAATATTTGGCACGAATAGTTTTACTTATAAGATTACATAAGAATGGAATTCCCTTAATATGTGTTCGTAATTTGAAAGTAATTAGCATCATCTTAAAATCTATCAGATGGAATGTAAACAGGTCTATAGCTTCTGCTAAGAAAGGAGGTCCCACCGAGACTCGAACTCGGATCGCTGGATTCAAAGTCCAGAGTGCTAACCATTACACCATGGGACCACGATAGTTAAGCTGTAATTTATGTAATATCTAATCAAGTTATAATACCTTCTG
>NC_051416.1:13015497-13015641 GCF_015228065.2 Penaeus monodon
CTTGTATACCATTACGTGGAAAAAAAAAACACTGGTGGTTCCACGATAAACATTTGCCTCTAGGTAACTGTATGTAGCCTTGTTTGTCTGAGCCAATGACGATGTTTAGATATACACTCACTGACTACATTTAACGCTCCAATC
>NC_051416.1:13015696-13016018 GCF_015228065.2 Penaeus monodon
TATAAGTAATACTCAGCCAGACTCTACTGTATGATTTATGGTAATACACTGTAAATATACAGCAACGAATGGCTTAGTTTACATGGTGACTATAGTAGACTAAGACTACACCAGTTTCCCCCTCTAATTGCAACTCAGGGATTTAGGGAATGGCAATTGAATACCTAGGAAATGACTTTGTGGAATCAGCTAAACCTCCGTTGCCATCTCGTTCAGCACCAGATAAATGGATGCAAAAGAGAAAATGATGAAAATGATTGCAGAATCACGAGAAGCTACTTACTTGTTACTAAGAGAGTACAAAGGCTCTGAAAGATGAACG
>NC_051416.1:13016088-13016288 GCF_015228065.2 Penaeus monodon
ACAGCAAAAGTCACCTGTGAAAAAATTGGCGGTAGTGAAAACAATCATGAAAGGGACTTAAGTTATATGCACATTAAACATTTACCTCTTGATTATACTTGTCGGCAACATAGCCTTTTGTCATAACCTGAGTATCTAATAACAGACTTGCCAAGCTTCTCAGAAGAAAAGAAAAGAAATTGTTAAACGAAACAAAAGTA
>NC_051416.1:13017280-13017869 GCF_015228065.2 Penaeus monodon
TATTAGTGTTAGTATCTAATACATAAAATTATTGATATCTTAGAAGTAAGAAAAGTGCTTTTAGAACTCAATGAATGGCCGATGATTAACCAAGGATAACGTATAATGCTTTCTTATAGTGCCGTAATTATTTAATCCTTATAGACAATATTCCAGGTGATCCCTCAATAACATAATATACCATTACACCCTATCGAATGGTCCCATGGTGTAATGGTTAGCACTTTGGACTCTGAATCCAACAATCCGAGTTCGAGTCTCGGTGGGACCTCATCTATTTATACCTCTGGACCATCGCCACCTCCACCTGCACAGTGGCATCGATGCATGCACTAATTACAATTGTATTATCGTCCACTTGACATGTTCTCCACGATACGAGATGGAAACCGGTGTAAAGATTTGCCAGGTTTAATAAAAACAAAGAAGGGTGGCTTCAAATCAGATTAATCAAGAAAATGTTCAGGATTCAGACTTCTCGAGTTCTCGTAGGCTAGACTTCTATAATTCTCGTGGATCAGGGTCTTCCCATATATGAATGGGATAAAGCTAAGAAGAAGAAGAAGCACAGTCGTTCATTCAAGTATCT
>NC_051416.1:13018499-13018602 GCF_015228065.2 Penaeus monodon
TATACAGACCACCTTGCTTTCCCCGTGGGTGATGCTAATGCAGTTTGATCTTTGTTGCAACAACAAAGGGGCCGCCGTTCCTTCGCAAGAATTGCTGTTTTTG
>NC_051416.1:13019142-13019759 GCF_015228065.2 Penaeus monodon
TGCCCTTCCCATCACTCAACACTTCATGGGAATCAATCTAACACCACAGACTTCTGAGATTTCATAAGTTTCAAATTGCATTAGGATCGGAATGCCTTTGAAAGCGGAATTAATCGTTAGTCATTTGCTATTATGTATTTCCCTTTGTATGCATGTCTGATTCGAGACATCGCTAAGGATGCTGTAGAATGCTCCTGTAATGTAGATCAGGTTAACTATTTAGTGTAGAGCGTTTAATATCAGGAAAAGAGTAAACTGGCAACTCAGACGGACTCTGGAGTATCCGATTTCCATTCTCTCTCCTTTTATCCATTCTAATCAACTGGCACTTATATCCACATATATCTGGAATTTTAAAGACTCATTTTTCAATATTCTTTTTTGGCACCACTTTCTTGTTCGTTTCTCGAAAGAAAAGGTTCCGAGTTTGGAGTGGGTTGCCAGTTCTTCCTTTTCTGAGACTGGACGAGGAATAGTTTGAATCATAAAGATGATGTAAAGGAAGGTCCCACCGAGACTCGAACTCGGATCGCTGGATTCAAAGTCCAGAGTGCTAACCATTACACCATGGGACCTCACAAGATATTGAAAATCAAGTGCATATTAAAACAATTTCG
>NC_051416.1:13020108-13020612 GCF_015228065.2 Penaeus monodon
AAACCTACGACAGTGAGTCGCTATGGAAATAGTCTATGAAATTCTGATCAAGCTGCACACCTGTTTACGTCGTAAAACTGACAATTGAAGATAATCGGCTGAGATAATGATAAAGCTACAAATGTGTTCTCGGCTGCCTTATCACCCACATGAAACTGATGACGTATCTGATGACGTATCCAATGACGTAACTGATGACGTACCTGAAGACATACCTAATGACATGGAAAATATTTCCGGTTACTGATATGCTCTAGAGTACGGTATAGTTTCGTCTACTGGGTATGTTTTTAGTGTTATATCTCCTTAGTGTCTATTTTTCTTGGAAATTTAGCAACTGAGAGTGAAATTGTGATTACCTAATAAATCGAGGAATCTGATAATTCAGATAAAAGTGATACGAACATAAACAATATCGTCAAACCCTTTGGATGTTTATACAAATTCGTGCAGTTTCCTTATAGAGTCCTAAAGTACTGCGAAGTTGTCAGTCAAGTGTCAGTG
>NC_051416.1:13020805-13020967 GCF_015228065.2 Penaeus monodon
TTACAACCAGTCACTCAGCAACCCTGAGGCTGGCGTGTTAAATAAGTGTTTTGTCAAACTACTCAAGTGCTTGTCTTTGCCTCACAGTCAGCTAATTCGTGAATAGCAACTGAGGTGATGTATATTAGGCAAATGTGTGGAAATTATTGGTGTAATATTTGT
>NC_051416.1:13021258-13021904 GCF_015228065.2 Penaeus monodon
ACGCATCACACACACCTCGCCTCAAACTTACTTCTCTGTTAGCAACGCTAGCTTCATGATGCCGGAAATATTACACAAATGCATTCATATTGAAGCACCAGATAGGTTTTCAAGCGAAAGAAATTTGTGGGCGGAGTGAAGCACATACCCGACATGTTTGAAAGCATAAAGGTATTTCCGACCGAACTCTGTCTTTCTTGAATCTCGTAATAACAACAGAAATGATCATTCCTGGTGAAACAGGGAGGGCGTTTTCTTCTGGTCATTTGCTGAAGGTAAAGCCACTTTTTCTAATTTGCTATTTTTTTAACATAAACTGCAAGACTCACTGTATTATAGCTTAACAGATGATTCACAGACATGAAATGCGGAAATGTTCTTCTTATACTGACGTGAGACTGACAGATCCTTCAGGTATGTCTAAGTAACGCAAAGAAGGGGGTCCGATAACACGCGTCAGACATTATTTGACTGTCAAATATGTACGCTAATGTAGAGGTCCATTTTGACGAACAAGCGCAGATCTCATACTAACGAGCTGTCACATCCTGATGACTGAATACGTGAATCCATGTCGTTTAACATTGCTTGTCAGTATGCCAATGTTTTTTTTTTCTCTCTCTCGCAGATTTTGTGTCTTACTCCC
>NC_051416.1:13022027-13022558 GCF_015228065.2 Penaeus monodon
AATAACTTAATACGAAATTTGTGTCTTACTGATGCAGAGCAGCCTTTATAAAGTCACGCTCTAGTTCTCTGCTGGTGAAGTGGTAGAAAGAAATTTGATACTTGCAAGTAGTTAACACCAACCCCCTTGTTTCTCAATTTGGGGACAATATAGTGAAAAAGTCCGAAGCTGATAAAGATACAGTCTACCCTGCAACTACGAACGTACTTATTCATACACTCAAATAAAATTTCAGATACACCATAATCAAATTATGATTTTAATGTGATAGGAATCTTAAACTTATATGGTCCCATGGTGTAATGGTTAGCACTCTGGACTTTGAATCCAGCGATCCGAGTTCGAGTCTCGGTGGGACCTTTGTTTATAACTAATACAGTGAAATTAAGCAATGTTCACCTGGTTTGCACTGAATTCGCTAAGTCTCAAGCAAAAGGTCACAAAGTTCAGCAAACAATCTACCCAAGTTACAAATATGAGGCATTCTGATTCTCGTGTAAACCCTACTCAGCAATTTACCAACGGTCTTAA
>NC_051416.1:13022911-13023481 GCF_015228065.2 Penaeus monodon
AAGACCAAAGAACAGCCAAGAAAACACCCACTTTCATTGAAGCTGGAATTTACATTCAACCCCCACTTTCGACAAATGTTCGAATGACCAGGCAGTAAGGGTGAATTACAATAGCCTGTGTGGAGTGTCGAACGTTTCTTGACGCCATTCCGTTCCAGCACTTTAAAGTAAAAGTGTTTTTTTTTTATTGAGACATCATTTCACTTCACTTGGTATGTATTAGTATTACCATCACTACCAGCATTGTTATTGTTGTACCATCATAGTATTACCTAGTATTACCTTTTTGTTTCTCAGTCGGTTTCATATGCAATATTACGCATAAGGAATATACACATTTTTTAATGATATGACTTAGAAAAACTGGGTACACCGATTTAACAAATACGGTTCCTGAGCCCAAACGTTGTATTTCTCTCGATTCAATATTAACAAATTACTAAATGTATAGAAACCAGAGTTGTAAATATTCTTTCTAATTGAACGCACTTTTTTTTGTTATCTCTATGATTACAGACAGGAGATTTTAACAAGACTGTGATTAACTTGTAAATAAAATCCACGTACTTG
>NC_051416.1:13023715-13024105 GCF_015228065.2 Penaeus monodon
CATATTTAGTTACAGATCCAGACAGTAATAGAGAATTTATCTTAATACTTTGGCCCGAACAGCGTACAGTATCTCGCATCTGAGCTGGCTTCAGATTACATAACCCAATCGTCTCAAAAGCGTGACGCATAATGTTCTCTGCTTATATGCATATGTCCTTCTCTCTTTCTTACTAAATCCTTGGGCATTTTGTAGGAAACGTGGATCACAGAAATGTTGCATTGTTATTGATGCTAAAGTGAGGTCCCACCGAGACTCGAACTCGGATCGCTGGATTCAAAGTCCAGAGTGCTAACCATTACACCATGGGACCATATGTGTTTTGAGAGATGGTCAGATTGAAAAGGAATAGGAATGACATGAAAGACGATATACGGTACGATTTTGGAG
>NC_051416.1:13024352-13024747 GCF_015228065.2 Penaeus monodon
TCCTACGTGTTCGTGGTGAGTGTCCAGTATGTGTCTGGATCGTCGTCTTTACATGACGGCTTTCCTAAAAAAAAAATGCTATATGTCATAGCCCGTAGTTAACCACGCGACGAGAAAGACAAATTTTGATCGAGCACCGGTTTTGAACTACTCTTTGGCCCAGCTCTTGCATCATCTAACTTTTTTTGTTTTTTATTTATAGGTACATAAAACAATATGATCAAAGATGCCATATTCCATGTCTTACCATATGTCAGCCAAAGCGTGTGCCCTGTAATTATACCCATAAAATCTGTATAAAAGAAAAATAAATGAAACGACAAATTTTGATGAATCACATCTGAAAAAATACAAAACAAAGAATTCCTTACAGTGTAAATGCATTATTATCGTGT
>NC_051416.1:13024833-13025308 GCF_015228065.2 Penaeus monodon
GAATCTAGGCACACTTTTCACGCCAACGACGACACTTTAGATGTACTATGTTTCATATTACAGCAGGATTGTCAAATTACATACTTACCCATATCGTGACAAGATTCTTATTTCATCTTAAATGACTTCAGGTTAACATATATACAAGTACTAAACATTTGACGGAAATTACTAAGAATTCTACCCTATAACAATATACACAGGATACAACGGATCCTGCTTCAAAGGAAGGTCCCACCGAGACTCGAACTCGGATTGTTGGATTCAGAGTCCAAAGTGCTAACCATTACACCATGGGACCGGTTGTTTACCTGTGGATATAGTGTGACCATAAGATCTACTTTGGCATAAATCTCGCACGCCGGAGAAAAGTTACTATCTCCGTCTCTGTGTTATGTGAGTCTTTTGGATGAAACAATGTCAAAAAAGGGAACAAAAGAGACGGAGGAAAGGTGGAGAAGCAAGAACAGAAGAG
>NC_051416.1:13025414-13025763 GCF_015228065.2 Penaeus monodon
AATGAGGTTAAGTTAACGAGGACAAATTACCTAAATGTTTTACAAAGGGATTATGGTCCTACAGATCAGTGTTTCTCCAACTTTTTAGTAGCATTCCCCCCTCACATTCAAGCAGGTGATTAGAAATGACTCTTCAATTGATTGGAAAAAAAAATTGTTTGTTAGTTATATACTCTAAACAAAGAATCTTTTAAAAACAAAATGCATATACACTGCATATCAACAAAGTGAGGGTTCATGAGATACTTAACATTGTTTCGTACATAGTCGGTCTTGAATGCGTTTCTCGAATGGCAGTAACGACAATGCAGGGCACTTCAACAACCGGATTGTTTCTTCGCTTGAAAAC
>NC_051416.1:13026090-13026154 GCF_015228065.2 Penaeus monodon
TGCATTTATTACGTACGCCAAGCTAACCCCCCCCCCCAAAAAAAAAAAAAAAATGTGTATATAT
>NC_051416.1:13026876-13027840 GCF_015228065.2 Penaeus monodon
GCTTTTAACATTAATCTGCATCAGAACCGGTTTCATAATAGGTTTCATTTTACAGTCTGTCTGTATCCAGTACACCTGAAAATCCGCATTTTTCAACGTGATTTTAAAACCAAGGACTAACTACGTTTCTGCTTCAGGTCCCGGTCAGCGACTTCCGAGATCTCCCATCGATCTCTGCGAACTTGGCAGCAGGTATTTTGGCGAGGGTATTAGCCATGCTGGATATCATGAACGATCGTAACGGCACCTGTTTTTTATTTTTATTTTTTTGTGTGTAATACTGACTGGTTCGATTTTGAATTTGTTTTCTTGTTGGTGATTTGTTAGGACAACAGAATATAAAGGTAGCTCTGACAGTTTCGAATTCAACTTGAATTTCCAAGTTTTACCGACTTTCACTAAACCTGCTTGAAGTTTATTATTCAAATCTTATTCAGATCAGCCTAACGGTAAAACCAAGTCGGTAAGAATGCTGTTTGGCTAAATATAGATCAGGTCCCACCGAGACTCGAACTCGGATTGTTGGATTCAGAGTCCAAAGTGCTAACCATTACACCATGGGACCGCTGCTAAGAAAGGTGAAAGTCTAAGCCATATACCCCGGGGATGCTACTTAATTACTACCATCCAAAGATGTTTGGAAAAAAGGTATATATGTATAGCATTTTGTTAAAGAATTATTTACACTCTCGGTTTTCCTTAGTTATAAATATACCAGGTTTTCTTTCCTTTCGAATGAACTTTGAGGCCACACTCTCATGAGAGTACCTAAGGTTACCTCGGTTGCAAACCCAGGTTACGGTGGCGAAGTAATGTCACTTAAGCTCTAGTTCAAAATCACACAAACATTTTTTTCCATAATGATCCGTGGTCCGAAGTTAACTAGTGTAGAGTAAAGGCGCCAGGTTCTTTCTCATTGTTTTATTCCTCTATCAAGTTATTCTAACAGTGAACCTGGGAGCGA
>NC_051416.1:13028318-13028787 GCF_015228065.2 Penaeus monodon
AACTGAAATGTGACGTATGCGACGTGAAATCTCACTGCCAAAATATTGACAAGGTCCCACCGAGACTCGAACTCGGATTGTTGGATTCAGAGTCCAAAGTGCTAACCATTACACCATGGGACCAGCTACCTCTAATTAGATATATTCAGGCCTCTTTGATAGACCTACGCATGGCTAAATATTCAAAGAAGCAAGAACTATAGTCAAAAGGTTTATATATTACTTTAACACAGCACCTTTTAAAAAATATTTCCGAAAACACGCTGACATCGGAATAAATCTGTCGAGCAACGTCACCCTGCTTTTGCCAAACACGTGCAATTCCTCATTCATCCAACTTGATGTGAGGATGGAGAGCCAAAACCGGTCAGCCCCTTTAATGTACGGAAGTTGCCAAGTCAGGGAACTATAAATAGGCTCGTGTGAGTCTCAGCGCCTGACTGCTGGTTTCTCTAGTGCTGGCTATCAA
>NC_051416.1:13029416-13029839 GCF_015228065.2 Penaeus monodon
CATAATCACTTACAAGGAACGAATTCCGATGAAAATCGCAAGTATGAATATACACGAAAACGCACACATATATGTTAGAAAAATGGGGGTCTCCACTTCGATCTATCAACCAGCACACAACAAATAGAATTCTGAATTAATCATACATATAATCATATCACACGTCTCCAAACCCCCAGAGTACAGGAAAGTAATAAATAGCACAACTTTCAAAGGAATTTCTAAGGTTAAGAAATAGCACGGTACTATAATGAAAATGACTGAGGACTTGCAGCAAGAATGTTTCAAGTGGCACATTGACGCAGCAACAATAGAATCTGAACGGTGGCGAAAACGTGACACACGCCTTCCGGGGTGAGGCACGAAGGAGGCAGAGACAGGAAAAGGAAGGGAAGGAGGACAAGAAGAGAAGAAAAAATAGGG
>NC_051416.1:13029879-13030560 GCF_015228065.2 Penaeus monodon
CGATAAGAATAGAAGGAATGAGGGGGATAACAGAAAAGGAAGAAAACGCAAACGCGCAAGAAGAGAAAACAAGAGAAATAAAAGAGGAGGAAGCAAGAACAGACGATGGAAATCGTCAGCGGAAGAAAGACAGCAAACATGATAATTAAAAAGAAAGGAATATTAAATGAGGACAATGGAAGAGGGGAAAAAAGACAGAAAAAAGAAGAAGAGAGAAAAGGAGGCTGAAAAGAAAAGGCAAAATAGAAGAAATAACACAGAAGAACAGGAAGAAAAGAAAATGAAGAAGATAGAAAAAGAGACAAGAAGACACAAGAACATAAAAAATAAGAGATATGAGGAGGAGGAAAAGAAAAGAAACGAGGCAGAAAAAGGTCGAGGAAAAGAGAGATCAAGAAGAAAACAGAAGAAGAGGAGGAAGTAAGAGAAAGAGAAAAAAAAAAGTAAAACAAGATGAGGTCAACGTGACTTCGAAAAGAGGAAGCGGACGAGGGCGTTCCATCCTCACGAGATAATTGATAAAGTGTAGAAAGAGAGAAAAATAAGGGAAAGAAGAGACATAACGAAAAATAGGATGATGAAAATTTTAATAACTCAGAACAGTGGGAGAAGGCATAGAATATATTATAAGAAATGCATTGCTGTTTACAAAATAGCGGATTAAGATTGAACTCAATGACT
>NC_051416.1:13030833-13031005 GCF_015228065.2 Penaeus monodon
CCATGTCTTACCATATGTCAGCCAAAGCGTGTGCCCTGTAATTATACCCATAAAATCTGTATAAAAGAAAAATAAATGAAACGACAAATTTTGATGAATCACATCTGAAAAAATACAAAACAAAGAATTCCTTACAGTGTAAATGCATTATTATCGTGTACACGCACGCACG
>NC_051416.1:13031201-13031595 GCF_015228065.2 Penaeus monodon
GAGGTATATTCATCATTTATATTTACACATCATATTGAAACCGAGTGAAAAAGTTCATAAACTTAGAAAATGTAAGCGGCGTGACAGAAACACATTGACAGCAGGGAGGACGCGGGTCGACTTAAATGGAAGAAAAGAGAAAAGGGAGAAATGAGGAGTAACGACGAAAGGGGAATTAGGATAAGGAATAAGCGTTTGTTCTACCATCCCCTAACACCTGGCGGTCTGGCGGTCGGGTAGTTAGTTTGTTTGCGTGCCGTCCCCGCCCTAATGGTTTTGTTATTAATTATTTGTTGTTGTCGGAGGGTCGAGATAAACAGGGGGATGATTCGCTTGTTTGTGTTTCTCTTCTTGTTTTCATTTTATTGGTTTATTTTAAGTGATCGGTACTGAG
>NC_051416.1:13031715-13031827 GCF_015228065.2 Penaeus monodon
GCCTGCTATGCTGTTTTTGAATTGAATGCCATTGTAAGATACTTGTATTTTAAGATGCAGATATTTCACCCAGCCACTTCACCAGTCTTGTTGTCTTATAGATAGAGAACTG
>NC_051416.1:13032591-13033114 GCF_015228065.2 Penaeus monodon
TACTTGAACAATGAAATGCGGTTAACAATAATTGACTTACCTTTTTTAGCTCTGACTCAGGTCAAGTTTGGGTCAAAAGGTGAGATTTATTTTCTCTGGAGAATGAAATTACTCTATTCTAAAAATACCATTTCCCATTCACATCTTAATTGTGTAGACAATCCGCTATACAGAAAAGGGAAAATTCCGAAAACATTCTTTGTTTAATTGCAGATTTATCTTTTCATTTTAACAAGCCTTTATTTGCATTCCATAAACAAAATAAATAATCATATATCGGTAATATTCGTAATGTCCTCGTTGGTTGTTCCAGTTCAGTGTATCATATTTATTTTTCTCAGATTTAATTGAAGCGTTATTTCTTATATGCTTTGTGCATGGACATATATGACCGCGAATAAAACATTTATTGGATGTTGGAAGTATACATACACGCAAATGAATCATCATGCTAATTACCTCGTTCCGTCACCTTGCAGACTAAGTGACCTGACCTGACCCGAGAGATGATAATGGATAGAGT
>NC_051416.1:13033177-13033511 GCF_015228065.2 Penaeus monodon
GGACGCCCCTCCCCCCTCCACCCCATTCCCCACACACCCGCCCGCCCATCTCTTCCACCCCCTCCCCCCCACCCATCCCTCCCCTCACATCCTCCTTATCCTCATACTTGAAATTCCTCGAAATAGGACTCTGATCATCTGTTTCCTGTACCTTTCCCCTCTTCTCCCCCTCCCCCCCCCCTCTTCTTCGGCCTGTTTCCTGCGCCTGTAATTTCACCCCAGATGTCCACGTGACCGCTTAACCTCACGTGACCTTTTGACCTGAGACGGCGGGAGATTCTGGCATACGTCTCTTGTAATGCAATGCTTAGGTCCTTTTGAGACCTCTCTCTCT
>NC_051416.1:13034436-13035835 GCF_015228065.2 Penaeus monodon
AATTATGTATATACCATAGTTTACCATAAAACTTTATTATTTTCTATGAAACGTTTGAAGAATTAGGGATAAACTGTTTTATATATAATTGATTGGTACTATCCTGTTTCTGCTACTTCTCTACCTGGAAAGGTGACATTATAAAATGACACGTCAAAGGTCCCTTCCGAACTGAGCCAGGACAAGATCCCACAGGCAAGAGACCAAGAATAGCATAGTCACGTCTATGGGAGCTCTCTTCCTGTAGAGATGACGTTGTAGGAGGAAGTGTCATAGTGCCACGAGGATTTCATACTGCTGAGCTCCTAAGACTGGTACAATCCTGTTTCTGTTACTTCTCTACCTGGAAAGGTGACGTTAGAACTGAGCCAGAACGAGGTCACACATGCAACAGACTAAGACTAACATAGTCACGTTTTGTGGAGCTCTCTTTCTGGAGAGATGACGTTCCAGGGCGACGCATCACAGACCACTTCCCGACTGGACGACGTGGACGAGGACTTCGCCGCATAGCGTTCCTACCCATGCAAAGACCACGAGACTGTCTCTGTCACTTCTCTACCTGGAGAGAAGTTACAGGGTAACGCTTCAACATTACCGTCTGAAATAGCAAGTGTCCATGTGGGTGATCCCTGTGTCATTTCTGAGTCAGAAGAGGTGACGTTACAAGATGACACATCATAGTCCCCTTCCGAACTTAGCCAGGACGTGATCACACAGTTAATAGATCAAGACTAGCATAGTCAAGCCTCTGTTCCTGGGGAGATGTCGTTCCCAGGTCTGAGCGACGTGGACGAGCACTTCGCCAAATAACGTGGCGCAGGCAACAAGGCTTTAAGGGAAATACTGGCTGCTTCCGCACATTACGAATATCTTTCTTAGACTTGCTATAAACAGTGTCGCCAATACCGTCATCTCTGCGTCCAACATCATCAGTCTTTTCACAGGTATTAAAATTACCTTCATTATTATATTAGCGGATGATAGATATTTATCGGTAGTATTGGTGTTATCGTACGCAACAAGATTGTCGTGCTGATAGCTGGCTATTGTCATATCAGCGTTATTGTCATTACTATTACCGATACTACCTTCGTCTACAATACCATTTAGAGCAATATAGTATTTATGATGAACTTTACGTCCTTGAGCAGAAGTATCAGACTATGCTTGAACGGTTTCACGAGTCTAATCAGCATACAGTAATTTTATGCCCTTATTTGCAAGAGTCAATGGAAAGACAAGAACAAATAGAAAAAGAAGATGGAGCTAGACCTTAAGAGAGAGAGGTATCCAAAATGCTTGTGGAGAAAATCTTGCAATGGATGTCAACTTAGTGATCATTCTTGCGCCTCCGCCTGTCGTTATGCGTTTCACATTCAAAAATAATTTCATGAAC
>NC_051416.1:13038248-13038342 GCF_015228065.2 Penaeus monodon
ATATTATTGTGTCGTTTATTATAGTTAGCCGTCAAATTTCCTGTAGAGTATTTTCTGTAATTACCTTTACACTTTCTAGGGTAGACTGTTTCAA
>NC_051416.1:13039326-13041058 GCF_015228065.2 Penaeus monodon
TCTATTTAGAAACATACAACAACAACAAAAAATGTGCATTTCGCGTTTTCTATGGTTGCGTCCAGAAAGCCTCACTAGATGGCGGGCGGTGGAATATTAAAATTAACAGTAAGAATTATCATGAGCTTTCTGTTATTTCTCTCTTCCTTGTAGAAAAAAACGTATAAAAAGTCAGCAGGGCGACTGTTAGGCAGACAACAATCGAAGATGAGGTCACTCAACGTGTTTATCCTGGTAAGCTTACTATAAAGCTTATATTTAGTGCAAAACTAAGATTTTGGTAAAGGTTAAACATGAATATTATTCTGATTAGCGTTTGAAGTGTATTAAACATAATCAATTTGAGGTGCTTTGAGGATTTTAATCTTTTAAAGTTTTAGTATATAATTTCAACCTCAAATATACAATATTGTAAGTAGTAAAGGAAGTCATTATTTTTACTTATAAAAAAAAAACACTAGTTAAGAGGTAACTATAACTGTCTTGGCAATAGTTGAGCATACTAGTTTCAACTAAAATTAGTGCCCGCGCTTGGCATACCGTTAACTATAAGTCTTTCCAGATGGTTATGGCAGGCGCCAGTGTCATGGCAGACGAGTAAGTATAAATTTCGTGTAAACCTGGTGTTCCTCTAATATTGACAAAACGACCTAATTAAGCTTTACAATACTTGTCTTCTAAGCCCTGTCTTCTATCTAAACAGAAGCTTGCGGAGTGAACGTAGTGTTACAGCAGATAACCATCCCTTCTCGCATCTATGCGAGTCCCAGCCTGATAAATTTTTGTGCGCCAACTGCAAAACCATGGTCCAATGTGTAAAAGGGCAAGCCTTTACTCGTCACTGCATCGAGAGCCACTACTGTTCGGAGAAGAGCGAGTTTGGAGGTGCTGTCTGCTACCCGGATGAACCTACAGACTGCACCTGTACGAAGGCTAATGATTTCCGTGTGGATCCCTATGATCCCCAGAGATTCTTCTCTTGCAAGAATATTGGATCTCTACCAGAGAGTTACAAGTGCCCGGACGGCATGGAGTTCGATGAGGCTTCGGCGCAGTGTCAGAACGTAGGTGGCCTACCTCCATGCACTGTTTCTGGGGTCTTTGCTAACCCCAAGAACTGCAGTGAATACTATTCGTGCATCTCGCTCCGGCATGGATGGCTGCAGAAGACCTTTGTCTGCAGTACTGACCTGATGTACAACCAGAAGACGGGCACTTGTGAAGATCCTTGCATTTACCAGTTCGTATGCCAGCAGGAAGGACGTTACCCAGACCTCCTCGATAAGCGCAACTACTTTGAGTGCTATATGCATGCAGGTATACTGAAGCAAATGCGTTACCAGTGTCCTGAAGCCTACATGTGGGACATCACTTCCCCTGGCGTGGGCAAATGTGTGGAGGACCATGGACAGAGTAACTCTGATAATGCCTTCAGCCTGTGCGTGCTACCGGCAAACTTGTGTCCTGGTAGGTAACTTGGTAGGTAACTTGTATTGGTACATTTATATATACATATGTGATGACAAGTTATTAATCTTGCATTCCTTTCCAGGTACATAAAAAAAAAAAATCCCTGGTTCCAACTTACAGACACCCGATAAGTGGACCAGGCCTGAACTTCGATTGTGTCTCAATTTTTAAAAATAAATTATTTTTTTTGGAGTTCTAATGAGTTGTTTTCTCTAATCCTCCCTAGTCTGAATAGGAAAAAATAGGATTGGGGTGTTGCCCA
>NC_051416.1:13041105-13041477 GCF_015228065.2 Penaeus monodon
GTGCTACAAATATTTAAGCTTTCAAGTCTTAAAGCTCTTGACAACTCGACTTGCTTAGTTGGCTTTAACAGTGTTACTTAACACTATGTAATATATATAACTCAATATTCATAACATTGAGCACAATAAACTTGCTTTGTTCCTATAATTTAAATCGTTAAATACATAACGCGATATCCAGATGGCCCATTTTATATATCAAAACTGGTGGAACTTATGTTCCAGTTACCCTTTTTAACATACCCACTTGTGGCGGAGGCTACAGGGAACACCACTAAAACACATGACATGCCCAAACTTTTTTTTTTTTGGGGGGGAAGGTGTTAATACGATAAAGCCCATTCTGCTTTGTAGACTTCAGCTGTATGCCAC
>NC_051416.1:13041560-13041624 GCF_015228065.2 Penaeus monodon
AGGTCTTTAAAAGTACACAAGCAATTTTAATTTTTTTCCAAATGGTTAAATCTTTTAAGAACGG
>NC_051416.1:13044311-13044815 GCF_015228065.2 Penaeus monodon
TTAAAGCCACGTCCACACGGTCGAGCAGTGTCCGTCGGGCACGAAGGCTCTGCCCTTGTTCGAGCAGTTTCAGCGGGCAAACCATCAAACTATCCGCTCCCGGCGCCAATAGAGGGCAGTGGATCGAGTGTCTTCCGTCACTGCCAAACGCACGAGGTAACTTCTCTGTGATCTCTTGTATTTTTTTAATGCAGGCACCAATTATGATAGAATACAGTGCTACCTTCTTTCGAAGTATATAGGCGCGAACCATAGTGATTTTACCGTAATGAACCACTCGCTCACAACTGCTGGCGTCCGACTGCCCTCCAGCCATCATACAGCTGTGTGGACACATACGCGGGAATAGTCTGCAGACTTTGCCCTGCCAGGCACAGCTCGACCGTGTGGACGTGGCTTAACAAACGTGTTCTCAACGCATTTGTCCACACGGGACTTGATTAGTTTGAAGGGGAACTATATAGAAAATAAACACGAAACCTTATTTGATACTTTGGTAATGAA
>NC_051416.1:13045328-13045499 GCF_015228065.2 Penaeus monodon
CAATTTGATCATAGATTAATTTAGTTCAAAATTTGATATAGCTATATGTTTATACATATTTGATGTTCTGGTTATTTATAATTATTTACTTTTTATATGTGACAGACGAAATTTCTATGAAACGGCTGGGTGACCATGTGACCTGTAATATATAGAATTTTCATGCTTGGT
>NC_051416.1:13045804-13046057 GCF_015228065.2 Penaeus monodon
CACTCTATGTAAAGTTCTGACGAAAAGAAAACTTGCAATTTTATTAATTTGAAAATATACCAAGATAATATATGAAACTTTGATTTTGTGACAAAACACAAGTATGCCATTTTTATCTACACCTGTGCATATACTGTACACGGATATGCATCGACAAACAGGAAGAAATAAAGATAAATGATAAATAAAAGTAGAGCACGAGATGTCCTGCCCATATCATCAGAATGAAGATTTTTTTTTAAGATACCAGATA
>NC_051416.1:13046133-13046209 GCF_015228065.2 Penaeus monodon
TATTATAAGTTATATTCTGCTAGTCATCACCATGTATTGACGTATCTGTATAGACGGTGCACGCGCGCGCTCGCGT
>NC_051416.1:13050450-13051026 GCF_015228065.2 Penaeus monodon
GCATGTGAATGAATTTTACGTGAAAGCAGGGCAAGTATCATAATGGAAGATACTGGAAGGCAGAAACGATGTAGAAAAGAAAATAGGAGTGAAACAGCGCGACATAAACCAGAGGAACTTTCTGTCGAAGAAACAGGTGGGAAGACACCGTCTTGGGCAAACTGGCAACTGCATTATAGATTATTCTTTGTTAGTATTATTCCTTGTTTCTTTTTTATCCAGATTCGAGAGAATCTGGATAAGTAAATCGTAATATAAGATAAGGTCAATTAACCTTAGGCCCTACACTGTACATAAACAAATATTATAACATGATATAGTATTAGTACTAGGAAAGGACAAATGTGCTATATAAACGAGAACTATCTAGTTGCCTAAGTGCTTATTTTCCTATACGCAAATATCCACTCGCACCAAACAGCGAGTAAGGGAATGTCTGCCCCCACAAACCCACACGTAGAGAAATGTCCATCCACATGAAGCCACATGTAAGGAAATGCCCGACTGCGCAACCCCACACGTAGGGATATGACCGCTAGGAGAAAAGGTAGCGGTAGGGGAAACGTCCTACTAGTC
>NC_051416.1:13051300-13051418 GCF_015228065.2 Penaeus monodon
GATTTAATTTATTCACTTATTATTTACCGTTTACATTTTCACATAGTATTCTTCTTTAACTACATTCCTCCATGTGTTATCCAGAAAGAAGGCGCTTAGAGGGTAACATCAGTCACAG
>NC_051416.1:13052200-13052279 GCF_015228065.2 Penaeus monodon
GCACCCTGTGGGATCATACACCCCACACATATTATTACATTGGTGCCAACCACTGGGATTACACGTCCCCACTATTATT
>NC_051416.1:13054336-13054459 GCF_015228065.2 Penaeus monodon
GATAATCAGGACTTGAAATATGACGTATAGGGGACAATCATATATAAACATGTCTTTATTAAATTTTGAACTAAATCTATGAACAACTTGAAAAAATATGACTTTTACACCTGTTATTTCTCA
>NC_051416.1:13055354-13055436 GCF_015228065.2 Penaeus monodon
AACTCGCCGTTTAATCCCTACCTTCCTGAACTGCTACACGACTTCTGAAGTGTAGCTGGTATAATCAACTACCCCCCCCCCC
>NC_051416.1:13057955-13058620 GCF_015228065.2 Penaeus monodon
AGGGATCGATATTTTTTTCAGAGCCACTCGTCCCTGCATGTTGTGCTACTCGTCCTGCATTCCATACATGTTTACAAGATAAAGCTGAACCCTAAATTGCCTGGTACTTACATTAATACTGTACTGTAGTTTTCTGACTAGAAAAAGATGTTTGTTTTTGCATTTTACATAATAAAAGTGACACAATAAAACAATATTTATCTTTACTTGTTACTTGTTAAAGACACTTAAAAGGAATTGGCCATCCGTCTGCATGGTCTAGACTAGTCCTCTTCCTCTGATGATAACTTAACAACCACCTTCTTCTTTCTTGGGCCGGAAGGTTTATGCCTCCAAGGTGTCTTGTGCCCTTGGGCATGTCCACCAACTTCTGAATGGCTGGTCTTGGCTGGAAGTCTTGAAGAGCTGGTCCATCACAACAGATTCTGACTAGTGATGATAATGAGTTGTACTGCAGGCGGGTTCTCTTGTCAGTTTTGATCAGGTTTGCTAAAGCCTCGTTCACATTCAGCTGTGCTTGGTGATAATGTAAGCATTAGCTGCACAATAGTTTAATGTTGCCAAGATGCTCGGTGTCCTGGCTATTCAGTAATTTCTGATACCCTTCCTTGACATCTTTAAAGCTCTTGTTAGGTCTGGTCATATAAAACTTTAAATCCATCCAC
>NC_051416.1:13058650-13058773 GCF_015228065.2 Penaeus monodon
GTTATAACCCTGCATGGAAAACGGGCTCCCTTCAAATACTTAAACATCGCACCCTTCTCCATTTTGACAGTTGCAGTCGACAACTGGTTACGTTCGATAAAACCCCGTGTGTTAAGAGTTTTA
>NC_051416.1:13058803-13059166 GCF_015228065.2 Penaeus monodon
TATCGATCTGTTTAAAAAGCATTAAAAAAACTCGACAAAACAGCAGGTAGAAAAGAAAATCTACAAAGTATCGCATTGAGCAGCTCAACTTGCATGTTTAACTTGACGCAGGTAAGTGGGCATGAGTCGAATGCAACCGTCAGCGTTTTACATAGAGCGCGTTTTATACATACCCCTAAAACACTTGCTTTGTTTCCGGTTTTCATTCGCTAAATGTCAACATGAATTTTGGTTGTTCCTGCAGTCTTTCTGCTTCGACGATTTTTCACTCGTTCTGTCGGACGAGCAAGCAGTGTTTTTCTACTCGTCCGGCCCAAATTCTACTCGTAAATACGTGAGGACGAGTGGAATTTTCGATCCCTG
>NC_051416.1:13059462-13059534 GCF_015228065.2 Penaeus monodon
TCAATAACAAAGATAAGTAATATATAAGCACAGCTCTTAATACCCTGGTATGATATTATGGAAGCAAGGGAT
>NC_051416.1:13063076-13063207 GCF_015228065.2 Penaeus monodon
GCTAGGTATCTTACCCCGTTTTCTATGACAGCCAACTGTCCCTAGATGGCGGGCCTCCGAATATAATCACGGTGAGTAAAGGTAAATTCTTATTTCAATATTCGGTGTTCGTGAAGTCTACGACGCCGGTT
>NC_051416.1:13063244-13065237 GCF_015228065.2 Penaeus monodon
AGTGAAGTTCAAAGATGAAGGCGGAATTTTTATTAATCGTGGTAATTATGAATTGTAAAGTTGTAATGACTTGGCGATATGTCTTGTTTTCATTAGTGTATTGAAGTGCAACTTGGTAATTGGTTATCGAGGAAACCATGTTTATGGCAGCTGACCGCAGCGACTCGACGAAGTCGAACGACTGTCGGACTGTCGGGGTAGTTCTTTTTGAGTTTAAAAAGTTTAGAAAACTATATATATATATTTCTGATGTTACCGAGAGCGACGCAGAATTTTTTTAGTAGATTAACCGGCAAAAGCAAGCTGCTCAGGTCTCCTATTGTCGTCGAAGTGGCGAAAATCACGGCTGCATATCTAATACATGCTTCTCAAGGATTAGATCCAGGGAATATAAGCTTAGGTCTAAAACCCTATAAAAGCGGAATTGAGAGATTCCTCTTCATATGTATTAATATGGTTAATTTTCTGAACCCTAATACCTTCATTCCACGGGTATTAGACTTGTACCCTCCACCTCCCCAGTGCAGGCTTTGCTTTCACTCTACACCTGCTTGCCGACTACCTCGAGTCAAGTACTGCTAATATTAGATAGCGACGCGCAGATGTAGGTATAGACTGCCATTGGTCTATAGACCATAAAGAAAATGGAAAGCCATGCATATTTACCAGGCTAACGAAATTAGCTTGTCACCCGAGGTCCACAAGACTTTCGCCCAAAGGTCTAATTTTCTATAGCTCGGCTTTCTCCATAACGGGTTCTTATTGACGAATTTTCGAGATTCGAACTACTTTTGTACATAAACTGAAACCTTAATTATCTGGATTTCCTCCAGTGTCGGAACGGCTCTCCATAGCTTATTGTTACGGGCTGGAGCACTACACTTCAAGCCAGTGACTAACTTGGATTTTAATTGTACTATCGCGCTTGTGCACCATACGATGGTGTAAATAGTGAGGCCAAGGTAACTTCTTCGGCAAAAGGAAATATCGCTGTTATTTGGCCAGGTCCATTTTATGTTGCTCCAGGAACATTTTAATTACTTCCTCACTGCAGCCCCTCCGTTACCTCCACGGTGACGGTGTAAAAATTTTACAACAAATTATTACTTGGCTAATAAAGGGGGGAGGTACAGGGGGCGTGCCCCCCCCTGTCTAGGGAATAAATAGGTCGGTAGGGTTTGTATTGCATTAGTTCCTTACTTTGACTTGAAACAATCACTTTTAAATTGTGCCCTGTTCTAATTCTAATGAACATTACCTCTTCTAAATGTTCTTGCCTATTGAACAGCTCTTCCTCAAGCATGCCCTCCCCTTGGTCTAATCGCCCTTTACCCTCTTACAGCTGTAATAATAGCAGTTGCTCCCTCTGCCTTTCACTATCCTACTTCCTAAAACCGCCTGTACATCTACCTCAAGTACCTTATATAAGCTTATTTTTTGGCACTTATGGCAAGACCTTTAGTCTAGTGAACTTGCTAGGCCCAACAGTCGGGCACAATGAATTGAAGGTTTAAATTCAAATCTGAACTTTGATTGACCTTTTACTAAAATTAAAGCATCTTAAACCCCTGGATGTAAAAAAAGATAATTTGTACTGTTTCCTAAGTTTTTATTTAGCTAACTCAAATGCAATCCTAGTTTAGACCTTGGTTATTCTACAGATGTTTCAAATGCTCACATAGACTTGAATCATGGACATTTGTATTTTTGACTCTGGTTGGCAAATGCCAAGGCTAGAAGTTAAGTCCTTAATGCCTTTCATGTCCAAAATCTTCTACATGAAGCCGAGCTAGTGACTTTAGCTTGGTAAATGAGCAGCCTTGTTTTAGAGCTAGATAAGTTATATTAACTGGCCTGAAGATTACCAGAAAGCAAATTCCTTTTTGGAACTGTTCCATGCAACACTTAGAAATCTAAGTGATATTTCTACTTAGTAGCCAAATTAAAGTGCCATTTGTCTTGTATGTTTTAGTTACTGAAATATAAAGGGGGG
>NC_051416.1:13065334-13071389 GCF_015228065.2 Penaeus monodon
GTATCAACACCACACAGCCAGTTCAATCGGGAGTGTATTGCTCCCGGTAACCACCATCTTGTGTTGCTCCTCCCAAACTCAAAAGTGGAGCCCCCTCCCTCTCCTACCCCTGTGCACCCACAGGAGATGGTAACTTCATTTATACCAGTTATCGATCTCATTGGAGACTAATTTAGTGAATCTTGGTGTTTCTAAATGATGTACATTAACTTTAACTTTAACTAGACCTTTTTATGCCTGCTAAATCTGTCCAGCAGAGGTGGATGAAACTTTAACATGGGTAAACGTGCATCTCTAAAACTAAAAACCGCTCTAGACAAGTGTTGAACTAGAATTGCTTTCAGTTCACCTAGAAATGATAATTGTATTATGATCAGCTGTTAAACTAAGCTTTAGTGAATGCTTAGCATTAACCAAGCTGCCTGACAAGCGAGTCTTATTTAGACTGCAAGCAAATTTTTCTCAAAGTACATAACCATATCGGTAAATTAAGATATTTCGAAATTTAATACTAAGTATCGGTTTAAGACTAGGTTTTAAAAACCTAGATTTTTGCCTCTGCTTATCTCCACTGATAAAACGGATAATGGATGCCTAATATAACAATTGCTTTTATAACTTTTTAGGTAGGAAAGTGAACTTGTGTTCATAATTGGACAGTGGACTGCAATTTGCATAAAAACTTAAATAAAACGGATCAGACTTTTTCGTTGACGAAAAAGTCTGCTGGTCTTGAATTAAAATTTTTTTTTAATCTAAAATTTTGATATTTAGAATCTATTTTGAACCCTTAATGTTTAAACTTTAAATATTACACGAGTGTAATGAAAACTTGGCTATAAGCAAGTTTGTAAGCTGATCCTAACTTTTTTTAAGTGGCTGCCAGGGCAGCATTTAAATTTTTAAAAAATAAGTGGATTTTGATTGGCTGGATTCTGGTCTAACTTGTGGTCTAGTTATGCTGTAGTCCTTAGCTACCAAATAGGGTATATTGATCTACCAATGCATAAACTGCCAGTTAACATTCTCATTAAACATCAATAGCTGATAACCAAGGTAATTGGTTAATATTAGTGCTCTACATAAATGTAGGGGCATGGACTTTAAATCTGACTAGTTCAATCAAATATGTTGGATAAATTAAGTATTAAGGATATGAGTGGAGGCATATTAGTATAAAATGTGCACCAACATTTTAATGGTACATGTTAAATTACACTATAATGTAATAATTAGTTGCCAATTGAATTTTTCTGGCAGTTTAGGGGTTATGGAACCCCCCCCCCCCAAGGGTTTTAAAAGTGCATCTAATAAAGCTGGCACTCTTATTGGTAAAGGGTATTTCAATCTTTGATACTAAAACCATGGTTTCATGTAGTTGTGCACATTGGCATCTATATCCCCATGCCTTGTATAAAAGTTTTCAGATAAAAGATTTTGTACCTTGCTTATAAACGGAATATTTTGGTCCCTTATTTTTACTAACACCAGATTTGCAGAACATGGTAATCTGGTAAAGCTTAATAGAAGGGAATGTTCTATATTCCCCTCTTGAACGAAGACTGTGATCTTACCCCCCTCCCCCCCCACACACAACCACGCAAAGATTTCTGCTAATATCCTGAATATAGGGAGGGAGATTTAGTAAATTTAGCTGTATATCTAGAAATTTATTTTTAATTTCTTCCCACAGATTACCATGGGAGTTTCAGCAGTAATGACTGAGTGAGTTAAACTTCAATAATTATTGGCTTGATCCTGATTAATTCCCAAGTCAACTTATTAGTTTAAGTAATGCTCTACTATGCTTTCAGACCCCAATGCACAGAAGAGGGTAGGTTTCCTTATCCTGGTACATGTGGAGCATATTTTGACTGTACTCCAAATGAATCTGGTGGCTATAACCTTGTGAAGGATAACTGCAGAGGCTACACCTTCGATACTGCCACAAAATCCTGTATAGACATGCAAGTATGTTTTTGTTCCAGGATGAAATGAAAGCTGACATTTCACTTTGTACATTAAATTAACTACTATACTCTTCGACAGTGTGAATCCCGGCATAAACGCAGTATTGCTACTGATAATCATCAGTACTCGCATTTGTGTCAAGCTCAGCCTGACAGATTTGTGTGCGCCAGTTGCAAAACGCTCGTCATGTGTGTGAAGGGTCAAGCCTTCACTCGTCACTGTACCCATGATAACTTCTGCACAGGCCGAAACAAGTTTGGAGGAGGAGTTTGCTACCCAAATGAACCAGTAGAATGCACTTGTACAAAGGCTAATGTCTTCAGGGTAGACCATTATGATCCCCAGAAGTTCTTCTCTTGTGATGGTATTGCTTCAACACCAGAAAGCTACAAGTGCCCAGATGGAATGGAATTTGATGAAAGCATAGCTCAATGCCGCAACACTGGTGGCCTGCCACCATGCTCTGTTCCAGGACAGTTTGTTAATCCCAATAACTGTAGTGAATACTACTCGTGCATTTCCCTTAAACATGGATGGCTTCAGAGGTCTTTCCAATGCTCCCAAGACCTCATGTTCAATCAGAAGATGCAGAAATGTGAGAATCCTTGCAGGTACCAGTTCGTTTGTACGCAAGAGGGACGTTATGCAGACACTATCAACAAACGTAATTACTTCGAGTGCTACATGTTGGGAGGCAGTCTGAGACAAGTGCGTTATAACTGCCCTGAGGGTTATATGTGGGGTGAAGACACTCCAGGCATTGGAAAATGTGTTGAAGACCATGGTGAGAGGGATGATGATTATCCCTTCAGGCACTGCACTTTGGATAACTTGTGTGTAGTTGGTAAGTAAATATTTTTAATCTAACTTTCAAAATGTGCCTTCATAGATTTAGAAGGAAGTCTATTTAAGCTTCCTGTAAGTTAATGAAAGAACAAACTAGACTCGGTGGCTCCAGTCTAGGTGTTTATTTGCTCACCTTGGTAGTGCATAGGTTTCCTATGCTTGTAACATTAGTTATGATACTACTAAGTTTGCAATCGACAAGGCCTTAATAAGACTACATTAATGTCTCGTAGTTTTCTCTGCAGGGACCAATTAGGAGGAAGTAAAGGGAAGTGGAAGCTTCCCACCAAAATGCAAACTAGTCGTCACCGCCCTTTGACTTCAATATTCCAGTTTTAATAATACGTTTTTAAATTAAAATTGTTTTATTTAAAATTCCACAAATACTCATAAAATGAAGCTTCTCGACCCCTGAAGCTATTTAGCAAGCCTAGTGGTCATGCTGATGAGTGCTATCAAAATACTCGTATTTTGATGCACTTGTGGCCTTGAAGTTCCAGCCAACAAGGTCCTTGAACCCCCTTAAGTCTAACTTCACTAGTAACTCTGTTCTTAACTGGCCAGTTGATCTGATGCCTAATCATATTGTATTTGGGTCATCTTGTATAGCAACACAGCCATGGGAGGGGCTAACGAATTAGTAATTGAGTTTTAATAGATAATGTCGATGACCATGCTTCATATATATAAAAAAACGTAATATTGACCAATGGGTAAGACTTAAACTAGTCATTTTGTACTACAAAATGCATGTACCTCATGAATCAGGTGTCCCAGACCTGCATACCAGGAGCAGGTTTATAATCCTACAAGTGAGGAATGCTGCAGATGAATTGGCAAGGGTTTTGAATGTATGATCAGTTAATATTAGGTAAGGTATGTATACCTGGTCTATGGACACTCATCGTGGAGTGATGGCGGTCATGTGAGGCTTTCACTAGAAAGCCAACAGTAGTCAGGTGAATAAAGGGAAGTGACCTTGCTAGCCATCTGTTGCTAGCCATATCTGCCTTACTCCACAACTCGTAAGGAAGAGAAGGTATGTTGTATGAAATTACTGTAAATTTCAATCTTCTAAAGTGTCAACACAAAATATTTCATTTTATGAAACAAGTGGTAAGTCATAGAGAAAGTTCTATCATACAAGCATCAAAGGATTTCAGATTGGCACTCTGCAGCAAGTTGTAACAGTTATGTTTTGGCTTGCGTGCACTTTAGCCTGCTTATTTAAGCAGGCTGAGCAACAAGCAAACCCTAGGTGAAGGGTCTTAATTTGGTTCAAGTAAAAACATCTATTAAAACCCCAATGAACCTCTTAATTTTAACTTCATTGCAGATGCAAACCTCCAAGACATTGGAGCAAAAGCAGCAACTGAATTGCTGGCATATTGGTGTAAATGCTAGTAGAAAAGCTGGCTGCCCTGGAACCCAGGATTAGCTGTGAAGGCCTTAATTTCTTGTCCACAGAGCTATGGCTCTCCAGGAACTACTTTAAAAGTGTTTCCTTGTTAATATAAATAGGGTTTTCTGCAGCACACCAGATGGCTGCACAGCTACATTGTCAAGCTTTGAAGCAGTTAGGGGGGGATGCACTGCATGCATGGGTATGGTTTTTGTAAAGTGCAGAAGGCAAAGCAACTAGTGGCACCCATGACACTACATTTGTCTGCACTTTCAGTGGTAATAAATCAATAAAATCTTGACCTATATATCCTCTATTATTCTCCTTTAAGTTATTAACTAAAATATCAACTTCATTAGACCCCCCCCCCCAAGAGGGCTAGACAGAAGTGTCATGACTAACTTCCTTAGTCATGCTCCCATAAGTGGGAGGCAATACATGTTTTAAGACTTTTACTTGTCTCTTTTTGACAACCCAAAAGTTTGAACTCAAATTCAACTTGCAACTAACAACCAAGAAGTTGCAAGCATTATTTCGGTATAAGTTCGGTATTAGTGTAGCACATCCATTGACAAACCCCTTTAACGCTTGTCACTACCCATCTCTAGTGATAAACTACCTTTTCTATGGTTAGTCCCCCTGACTTTAAACGGAATTACTTTTTGTAACCACCAAGGATATGGTTTGACTGCACATCCTTGCCTGCCCCATTGACTGATGCACTAGCAGCATACTGCTTCAGTAGCCATGGCCTAGGCATGTCCTCGATCCATATTACAAAGATGCCTCTCGAGGCCTCTGTAAATGCCCCCTTTTCTACCATGATGGGGTGCCGCCCCCCTCAAATCGGTTGCTCTTGTAAAGTGAACAAGGTAGCACTTTATTGATAAACTAAACTTCACTACCCAAGGTGCACCCCCCCCCCCCCTTGCTCCCTACTTCAGTGCAGTTTACGTCTAAAAAATTTTAGATCTGTATCTACATCCTATCCCACTTCTAAAAATTTCCGAACTAGCAATTTCTTTGCCATTCATAAGCTCTCCTAAGCACAACCCTCCCCCCAATCCGGTGCCTACCCTCGCTAATAGCTCTAACCATAGTTCCACCCCATCTACAAGGAGCTTTCACTCTGCTCCTTGTGCGTCTCTACCATCTTCCTCTTGCAATACTAGTTTCTCACTTATCCATATCTCCCTCTTTATACACTTGCTAATCATGATTTCTGACGCAAAAAGTCTCATTACTTTGTTAAGTCGTGTATTTCCCAGATGACCTTATCACTGCTTCACACTGCCTCCCCATCCCTCTGCTCCATCTGCAACATCCCATTCAATTATCCCTTTTCTCCCTCTGGTATAAAAATGCAACTCCCTTTGGGAAGCTTGCAACAAAACTTCACGATCATTCCCTTCCTGACATTCCTTCTGACACACGCCTAATTCCCCCAACTGTTGAATACTATTAACTAGTATGTATTAACTAAGAGTATTTACAGGCATACAAAGAAAAGTAGAGGTGCCTTTTCTAAGTCAATTGTAGTTTAAACATATGGGTATTAGGAACTTGCTCTTTTACCATTATAACGTGTAAGTTTAAAGATGAATGGCCCTCCTTCATAAGGAGAGCTGCAAAGAAAGCTGATAACACTGGCAAACCCACATTCTCAAGGCATAAATTTGCAAAAAGTAATATTTGCTTTAAATTTAAACTGAACATGTAGGTAACCCAAATAAAGGTCTCATAAAATTTAAATTTTTAACCCCCATAGGTTAAGAAATGCTGGCTTGCCCAATAGAAAACTCAAAGGTAACTTGAGGGACAGTTGAGGGAGGGCTT
>NC_051416.1:13071411-13071601 GCF_015228065.2 Penaeus monodon
TGCACCTGACAAGACAAACCATGAAAACAGATTTCTTAATCCATCATGGAGATTAAACCGCGACAGTTTTAACGCGAGGGGGGGGGGAACGGTAGAATGACGCAAGTGCTTGAACATGTTACAGAAAACAAAGATGGGTGAATGTGCATTTCAAGATTCCCTTGCTGTATAAAGCAAAATTACTTTGCCC
>NC_051416.1:13073367-13073766 GCF_015228065.2 Penaeus monodon
ATAAGGTGCATTTACACAATCAAACTATGTTTGACGGACAAAATCGTTACCAACTAGGAGTGGAAAGCGAAAAGGCTCGCTGATGACGTCAGAAGCGAGCACCAAGTGGTGTACCGGACACTGTCCGTGTTCGCAGCATCGAAACGACACACACTGACTTAAATGGCTGAGTTACCAACGGACATCACCTTCGGACATCATCTTCGAACATTGTCCACCGGTCTATGCCCTGTGAGCAGATTCGAAATGGTGGTAAACACCCTCATCTGGTACCACTGCTTGTTGCCAGATCCGCTTCCATCATTTCACCGCTTATGACGTCATCCTGCTTCTCCTGTGATATGGTAACGATTTTGTCCGTCGAACATAGTTCGATCGTGTAAACGCACCTTTACAGTC
>NC_051416.1:13074450-13074585 GCF_015228065.2 Penaeus monodon
CCCATAATGTTAGAGTAAAGAAAAGGCATAACATTCGCCAGCCAGAACACTGGATATCTAATGAAATGCACGAGAAAAGTTGCTCAATATTGAATTTTTTATATAGACACCCCCCCCCCCCCCACACACACACAC
>NC_051416.1:13075065-13075143 GCF_015228065.2 Penaeus monodon
TGGTGTGACCCTTGTCTGGTAAGTGTTTATTAACCACTGACCATTTAGGAAACCACAAACCACGCCTTGACCCAGAAA
>NC_051416.1:13076316-13076700 GCF_015228065.2 Penaeus monodon
AAACCCCACCCCCCCTTTTCTTTTTTTTTTTAACTTCAACGGCCTTTCTCAATTTTTTTGGGAAATTTTGGGTTTCGGCCAAAATAGAAAGAAATTTAAAGAAAAAAAAATTTCCCTTCCCACACTTAAAACGAAAACCTCCCAGGGTTTTTTTGGGAAATTAAAAATTTTCCCATATTTAAAATTTTTTAAAAATTTTTTAAAAACCCCCAAACCCCAAAATTCCCCAAACAACAAAACAACTTAAAAAAATCTCTATTAAATTGTAGAAAAAATTAAGGGACAAAAATTTTTTTTTAAATTATTTTTTTTATTTCCCAAAATCAACTTTGGGGAAACCCCCGGAAAATTTTGGAAAAAAAAGGGATATCTTTTTAAAACCCC
>NC_051416.1:13076765-13076917 GCF_015228065.2 Penaeus monodon
AAATTTGGTTTACTTTTGGCAAAATGTTTGGGGGAAAAAAAACAACCAAAATTTAAAAACCAACTGATTTCAAAAAAACATAATAAAATAATTTTTTCCCTAAATTGGCTTAAATTGAAAAAGGGATTTTTTTAAAACCACCTGGGTTAAAA
>NC_051416.1:13076994-13077142 GCF_015228065.2 Penaeus monodon
TTTAGGGGTTTTCCTTTTTCCCAATTTTGGGTCAAAATTTTTTCCCGGGCAAAATTTCCCCCCATTTTTTGGTATCCCTTAAAATTAACGATTCCTGAAAAATGGGTATTTTTTAAAATGACTTTTAACTGGAAACCGGAATTGGGAA
>NC_051416.1:13077335-13077424 GCF_015228065.2 Penaeus monodon
GTAGTATGATAGATATTTAGTATAGAATTATATAGTATGTTGGATATTAATGGAAATATATAGATGAGTATAGATGAAAGGTAGGGAGG
>NC_051416.1:13080921-13081974 GCF_015228065.2 Penaeus monodon
AATTAGGTAATCATATGCAGTAACAATAAGTTGATTATATAGGAGGGTAATTGGTAACTTTTTGAAACCCACTTTTATTTTAGAAATGTTTTCCAAATGTCAGTCAGTATCAGTGATACATATATGAGAGAAACAGCAATAATCAGTTAACTACAGTATAACGATAACTGGTTAGCTTTATACAATGCTAATTAGCCAGTAACCTATATATATCGATAAGAATCTAACAATATACGGTGATAAATAAACTTGCTTTCGTTAATAATGATAAGTTGCATCTATCTCTAGGTGTTCCGCTGGCTCCTCCCTCGAAAAACGGCTACCTGCTGGTGAGGTCGTCGGCCGATGGAGACGACCTCCTTCAGTACCTGCAGCAGGAAGGTCTTCAGGAACCCTTGCACATCCTGACCTTGTGGAAGCTTCAAGAAAGAGGGAAAGTGCGTAATAAATGATCTCAGTGATTCTTTATAAATTATTATGACGTAATGCGTAACACTGCGTTGTTTGTGCTGATAGGAATGTTGTTAACGTTGATAATGTTTTTGCTAATGCTGATAAGAAAATAAAGGAAAAACAAGTCAGGTGTACAGTAATGACAATGTTACCAAAGGGTATGGAGAGTTTTCATGGGTTTTGATCACTGCTGAAGACACGAAAAGACGGATGAGAAATGTCACGTAAAAACCGTTCGCCACCACGAGTGAACGCTTGTATTAGTATTGGGAATCTCGAGCGGTTTTTCTGTGTGTGATAATTGACAATAAAGCAAATTAACAATTTTCGAAGTTTCACTCAAACATTCACAGGTAATTATACGTGTTATAAGCACCCAGTCTTCTTGATTCAATCTGTTTTGGAAATCTACCAAGATTATCGACATTTGGATGTATATGCGACTAAAGGTGTTCTCTGACCAGTTACATTTAACAAATGTTTTTGCAAGTTTAAACTTTCAACTAATGTAACGATCGATATTTTCATTTTAATGCCCTCTGTCCCTAAATTAGATTAGATGTAGGTACTGTTAATGAAATTTTGAATTTTAGAAAATCG
>NC_051416.1:13088136-13088214 GCF_015228065.2 Penaeus monodon
TTTCTGGGTCAAGGCGTGGTTTGTGGTTTCCTAAATGGTCAGTGGTTAATAAACACTTACCAGACAAGGGTCACACCA
>NC_051416.1:13088694-13088829 GCF_015228065.2 Penaeus monodon
GTGTGTGTGTGTGGGGGGGGGGGGGGTGTCTATATAAAAAATTCAATATTGAGCAACTTTTCTCGTGCATTTCATTAGATATCCAGTGTTCTGGCTGGCGAATGTTATGCCTTTTCTTTACTCTAACATTATGGG
>NC_051416.1:13089513-13089912 GCF_015228065.2 Penaeus monodon
GACTGTAAAGGTGCGTTTACACGATCGAACTATGTTCGACGGACAAAATCGTTACCATATCACAGGAGAAGCAGGATGACGTCATAAGCGGTGAAATGATGGAAGCGGATCTGGCAACAAGCAGTGGTACCAGATGAGGGTGTTTACCACCATTTCGAATCTGCTCACAGGGCATAGACTGGTGGACAATGTTCGAAGGTGATGTCCGAAGGTGATGTCCGTTGGTAACTCAGCCATTTAAGTCAGTGTGTGTCGTTTCGATGCTGCGAACACGGACAGTGTCCGGTACACCACTTGGTGCTCGCTTCTGACGTCATCAGCGAGCCTTTTCGCTTTCCACTCCTAGTTGGTAACGATTTTGTCCGTCAAACATAGTTTGATTGTGTAAATGCACCTTAT
>NC_051416.1:13091678-13091867 GCF_015228065.2 Penaeus monodon
GGGCAAAGTAATTTTGCTTTATACAGCAAGGGAATCTTGAAATGCACATTCACCCATCTTTGTTTTCTGTAACATGTTCAAGCACTTGCGTCATTCTACCGTTCCCCCCCCCTCGCGTTAAAACTGTCGCGGTTTAATCTCCATGATGGATTAAGAAATCTGTTTTCATGGTTTGTCTTGTCAGGTGCA
>NC_051416.1:13091886-13097928 GCF_015228065.2 Penaeus monodon
AAGCCCTCCCTCAACTGTCCCTCAAGTTACCTTTGAGTTTTCTATTGGGCAAGCCAGCATTTCTTAACCTATGGGGGTTAAAAATTTAAATTTTATGAGACCTTTATTTGGGTTACCTACATGTTCAGTTTAAATTTAAAGCAAATATTACTTTTTGCAAATTTATGCCTTGAGAATGTGGGTTTGCCAGTGTTATCAGCTTTCTTTGCAGCTCTCCTTATGAAGGAGGGCCATTCATCTTTAAACTTACACGTTATAATGGTAAAGAGCAAGTTCCTAATACCCATATGTTTAAACTACAATTGACTTAGAAAAGGCACCTCTACTTTTCTTTGTATGCCTGTAAATACTCTTAGTTAATACATACTAGTTAATAGTATTCAACAGTTGGGGGAATTAGGCGTGTGTCAGAAGGAATGTCAGGAAGGGAATGATCGTGAAGTTTTGTTGCAAGCTTCCCAAAGGGAGTTGCATTTTTTATACCAGAGGGAGAAAAGGGATAATTGAATGGGATGTTGCAGATGGAGCAGAGGGATGGGGAGGCAGTGTGAAGCAGTGATAAGGTCATCTGGGAAATACACGACTTAACAAAGTAATGAGACTTTTTGCGTCAGAAATCATGATTAGCAAGTGTATAAAGAGGGAGATATGGATAAGTGAGAAACTAGTATTGCAAGAGGAAGATGGTAGAGACGCACAAGGAGCAGAGTGAAAGCTCCTTGTAGATGGGGTGGAACTATGGTTAGAGCTATTAGCGAGGGTAGGCACCGGATTGGGGGGAGGGTTGTGCTTAGGAGAGCTTATGAATGGCAAAGAAATTGCTAGTTCGGAAATTTTTAGAAGTGGGATAGGATGTAGATACAGATCTAAAATTTTTTAGACGTAAACTGCACTGAAGTAGGGAGCAAGGGGGGGGGGGGGTGCACCTTGGGTAGTGAAGTTTAGTTTATCAATAAAGTGCTACCTTGTTCACTTTACAAGAGCAACCGATTTGAGGGGGGCGGCACCCCATCATGGTAGAAAAGGGGGCATTTACAGAGGCCTCGAGAGGCATCTTTGTAATATGGATCGAGGACATGCCTAGGCCATGGCTACTGAAGCAGTATGCTGCTAGTGCATCAGTCAATGGGGCAGGCAAGGATGTGCAGTCAAACCATATCCTTGGTGGTTACAAAAAGTAATTCCGTTAAAGTCAGGGGGACTAACCATAGAAAAGGTAGTTTATCACTAGAGATGGGTAGTGACAAGCGTTAAAGGGGTTTGTCAATGGATGTGCTACACTAATACCGAACTTATACCGAAATAATGCTTGCAACTTCTTGGTTGTTAGTTGCAAGTTGAATTTGAGTTCAAACTTTTGGGTTGTCAAAAAGAGACAAGTAAAAGTCTTAAAACATGTATTGCCTCCCACTTATGGGAGCATGACTAAGGAAGTTAGTCATGACACTTCTGTCTAGCCCTCTTGGGGGGGGGGGTCTAATGAAGTTGATATTTTAGTTAATAACTTAAAGGAGAATAATAGAGGATATATAGGTCAAGATTTTATTGATTATTACCACTGAAAGTGCAGACAAATGTAGTGTCATGGGTGCCACTAGTTGCTTTGCCTTCTGCACTTTACAAAAACCATACCCATGCATGCAGTGCATCCCCCCTAAACTGCTTCAAAGCTTGACAATGTAGCTGTGCAGCCATCTGGTGTGCTGCAGAAAACCCTATTTATATTAACAAGGAAACACTTTTAAAGTAGTTCCTGGAGAGCCATAGCTCTGTGGACAAGAAATTAAGGCCTTCACAGCTAATCCTGGGTTCCAGGGCAGCCAGCTTTTCTACTAGCATTTACACCAATATGCCAGCAATTCAGTTGCTGCTTTGCTCCAATGTCTTGGAGGTTTGCATCTGCAATGAAGTTAAAATTAAGAGGTTCATTGGGGTTTTAATAGATGTTTTTACTTGAACCAAATTAAGACCCTTCACCTAGGGTTTGCTTGTTGCTCAGCCTGCTTAAATAAGCAGGCTAAAGTGCACGCAAGCCAAAACATAACTGTTACAACTTGCTGCAGAGTGCCAATCTGAAATCCTTTGATGCTTGTATGATAGAACTTTCTCTATGACTTACCACTTGTTTCATAAAATGAAATATTTTGTGTTGACACTTTAGAAGATTGAAATTTACAGTAATTTCATACAACATACCTTCTCTTCCTTACGAGTTGTGGAGTAAGGCAGATATGGCTAGCAACAGATGGCTAGCAAGGTCACTTCCCTTTATTCACCTGACTACTGTTGGCTTTCTAGTGAAAGCCTCACATGACCGCCATCACTCCACGATGAGTGTCCATAGACCAGTATACATACCTTACCTAATATTAACTGATCATACATTCAAAACCCTTGCCAATTCATCTGCAGCATTCCTCACTTGTAGGATTATAAACCTGCTCCTGGTATGCAGGTCTGGGACACCTGATTCATGAGGTACATGCATTTTGTAGTACAAAATGACTAGTTTAAGTCTTACCCATTGGTCAATATTACGTTTTTTTATATATATGAAGCATGGTCATCGACATTATCTATTAAAACTCAATTACTAATTCGTTAGCCCCTCCCATGGCTGTGTTGCTATACAAGATGACCCAAATACAATATGATTAGGAATCAGATCAACTGGCCAGTTAAGAACAGAGTTACTAGTGAAGTTAGACTTAAGGGGGTTCAAGGACCTTGTTGGCTGGAACTTCAAGGCCACAAGTGCATCAAAATACGAGTATTTTGATAGCACTCATCAGCATGACCACTAGGCTTGCTAAATAGCTTCAGGGGTCGAGAAGCTTCATTTTATGAGATTTGTGGAATTTAAATAAAACAATTTTAATTTAAAAACGTATTATTAAAACTGGAATATTGAAGTCAAAGGGCGGTGACGACTAGTTTGCATTTTGGTGGGAAGCTTCCACTTCCCTTTACTTCCTCCTAATTGGTCCCTGCAGAGAAAACTACGAGACATTAATGTAGTCTTATTAAGGCCTTGTCGATTGCAAACTTAGTAGTATCATAACTAATGTTACAAGCATAGGAAACCTATGCACTACCAAGGTGAGCAAATAAACACCTAGACTGGAGCCACCGAGTCTAGTTTGTTCTTTCATTAACTTACAGGAAGCTTAAATAGACTTCCTTCTAAATCTATGAAGGCACATTTTGAAAGTTAGATTAAAAATATTTACTTACCAACTACACACAAGTTATCCAAAGTGCAGTGCCTGAAGGGATAATCATCATCCCTCTCACCATGGTCTTCAACACATTTTCCAATGCCTGGAGTGTCTTCACCCCACATATAACCCTCAGGGCAGTTATAACGCACTTGTCTCAGACTGCCTCCCAACATGTAGCACTCGAAGTAATTACGTTTGTTGATAGTGTCTGCATAACGTCCTCTTGCGTACAAACGAACTGGTACCTGCAAGGATTCTCACATTTCTGCATCTTCTGATTGAACATGAGGTCTTGGGAGCATTGGAAAGACCTCTGAAGCCATCCATGTTTAAGGGAAATGCACGAGTAGTATTCACTACAGTTATTGGGATTAACAAACTGTCCTGGAACAGAGCATGGTGGCAGGCCACCAGTGTTGCGGCATTGAGCTATGCTTTCATCAAATTCCATTCCATCTGGGCACTTGTAGCTTCTGGTGTTGAAGCAATACCATCACAAGAGAAGAACTTCTGGGGATCATAATGGTCTACCCTGAAGACATTAGCCTTTGTACAAGTGCATTCTACTGGTTCATTTGGGTAGCAAACTCCTCCTCAACTTGTTTCGGCCTGTGCAGAAGTTATCATGGGTACAGTGACGAGTGAAGGCTTGACCCTTCACACACATGACGAGCGTTTTGCAACTGGCGCACACAAATCTGTCAGGCTGAGCTTGACACAAATGCGAGTACTGATGATTATCAGTAGCAATACTGCGTTTATGCCGGGATTCACACTGTCGAAGAGTATAGTAGTTAATTTAATGTACAAAGTGAAATGTCAGCTTTCATTTCATCCTGGAACAAAAACATACTTGCATGTCTATACAGGATTTTGTGGCAGTATCGAAGGTGTAGCCTCTGCAGTTATCCTTCACAAGGTTATAGCCACCAGATTCATTTGGAGTACAGTCAAAATATGCTCCACATGTACCAGGATAAGGAAACCTACCCTCTTCTGTGCATTGGGGTCTGAAAGCATAGTAGAGCATTACTTAAACTAATAAGTTGACTTGGGAATTAATCAGGATCAAGCCAATAATTATTGAAGTTTAACTCACTCAGTCATTACTGCTGAAACTCCCATGGTAATCTGTGGGAAGAAATTAAAAATAAATTTCTAGATATACAGCTAAATTTACTAAATCTCCCTCCCATATTCAGGATATTAGCAGAAATCTTTGCGTGGTTGTGTGTGGGGGGGGAGGGGGGTAAGATCACAGTCTTCGTTCAAGAGGGGAATATAGAACATTCCCTTCTATTAAGCTTTACCAGATTACCATGTTCTGCAAATCTGGTGTTAGTAAAAATAAGGGACCAAAATATTCCGTTTATAAGCAAGGTACAAAATCTTTTATCTGAAAACTTTTATACAAGGCATGGGGATATAGATGCCAATGTGCACAACTACATGAAACCATGGTTTTAGTATCAAAGATTGAAATACCCTTTACCAATAAGAGTGCCAGCTTTATTAGATGCACTTTTAAAACCCTTGGGGGGGGGGGTTCCATAACCCCTAAACTGCCAGAAAAATTCAATTGGCAACTAATTTTTACATTATAGTGTAATTTAACATGTACCATTAAAATGTTGGTGCACATTTTATACTAATATGCCTCCACTCATATCCTTAATACTTAATTTATCCAACATATTTGATTGAACTAGTCAGATTTAAAGTCCATGCCCTACATTTATGTAGAGCACTAATATTAAACCAATTACCTTGGTTATCAGCTATTGATGTTTAATGAGAATGTTAACTGGCAGTTTATGCTTTGGTAGATCAATATACCCTATTTGGTAGCTAAGGACTACAGCATAACTAGACCACAAGTTAGACCAGAATCCAGCCAATCAAAATCCACTTATTTTTTAAAAATTTAAATGCTGCCCTGGCAGCCACTTAAAAAAAGTTAGGATCAGCTTACAAACTTGCTTATAGCCAAGTTTTCATTACACTCGTGTAATATTTAAAGTTTAAACATTAAGGGTTCAAAATAGATTCTAAATATCAAAATTTTAGATTAAAAAAAAATTTTAATTCAAGACCAGCAGACTTTTTCGTCAACGAAAAAGTCTGATCCGTTTTATTTAAGTTTTTATGCAAATTGCAGTCCACTGTCCAATTATGAACACAAGTTCACTTTCCTACCTAAAAAGTTATAAAAGCAATTGTTATATTAGGCATCCATTATCCGTTTTATCAGTGGAGATAAGCAGAGGCAAAAATCTAGGTTTTTAAAACCTAGTCTTAAACCGATACTTAGTATTAAATTTCGAAATATCTTAATTTACCGATATGGTTATGTACTTTGAGAAAAATTTGCTTGCAGTCTAAATAAGACTCGCTTGTCAGGCAGCTTGGTTAATGCTAAGCATTCACTAAAGCTTAGTTTAACAGCTGATCATAATACAATTATCATTTCTAGGTGAACTGAAAGCAATTCTAGTTCAACACTTGTCTAGAGCGGTTTTTAGTTTTAGAGATGCACGTTTACCCATGTTAAAGTTTCATCCACCTCTGCTGGACAGATTTAGCAGGCATAAAAAGGTCTAGTTAAAGTTAAAGTTAATGTACATCTTTAGAAACACCAAGATTCACTAAATTAGTCTCCAATGAGATCGATAACTGGTATAAATGAAGTTACCATCTCCTGTGGGTGCACAGGGGTAGGAGAGGGAGGGGGCTCCACTTTTGAGTTTGGGAGGAGCAACACAAGATGGTGGTTACCGGGAGCAATACACTCCCGATTGAACTGGCTGTGTGGTGTTGATAC
>NC_051416.1:13098025-13100174 GCF_015228065.2 Penaeus monodon
CCCCCTTTATATTTCAGTAACTAAAACATACAAGACAAATGGCACTTTAATTTGGCTACTAAGTAGAAATATCACTTAGATTTCTAAGTGTTGCATGGAACAGTTCCAAAAAGGAATTTGCTTTCTGGTAATCTTCAGGCCAGTTAATATAACTTATCTAGCTCTAAAACAAGGCTGCTCATTTACCAAGCTAAAGTCACTAGCTCGGCTTCATGTAGAAGATTTGGACATGAAAGGCATTAAGGACTTAACTTCTAGCCTTGGCATTTGCCAACCAGAGTCAAAAATACAATGTCCATGATTCAAGTCTATGTGAGCATTTGAAAAAATCTGTAGAATAACCAAGGTCTAAACTAGGATTGCATTTGAGTTAGCTAAATAAAAACTTAGGAAACAGTACAAATTATCTTTTTTTACATCCAGGGGTTTAAGATGCTTTAATTTTAGTAAAAGGTCAATCAAAGTTCAGATTTGAATTTAAACCTTCAATTCATTGTGCCCGACTGTTGGGCCTAGCAAGTTCACTAGACTAAAGGTTGCCATAAGTGCCAAAAAATAAGCTTATATAAGGTACTTGAGGTAGATGTACAGGCGGTTTTAGGAAGTAGGATAGTGAAAGGCAGAGGGAGCAACTGCTATTATTACAGCTGTAAGAGGGTAAAGGGCGATTAGACCAAGGGAGGGCATGCTTGGGAAGAGCTGTTCAATAGGCAAGAACATTTAGAAGAGGTAATGTTCATTAGAATTAGAACAGGGCACAATTTAAAAGTGATTGTTTCAAGTCAAAGTAAGGAACTAATGCAATACAAACCCTACCGACCTATTTATTCCCTAGAACAGGGGGGGCACGCCCCCTGTACCTCCCCCCTTTATTAGCCAAGTAATAATTTGTTGTAAAATTTTTACACCGTCACCGTGGAGGTAACGGAGGGGCTGCAGTGAGGAAGTAATTAAAATGTTCCTGGAGCAACATAAAATGGACCTGGCCAAATAACAGCGATATTTCCTTTTGCCGAAGAAGTTACCTTGGCCTCACTATTTACACCATCGTATGGTGCACAAGCGCGATAGTACAATTAAAATCCAAGTTAGTCACTGGCTTGAAGTGTAGTGCTCCAGCCCGTAACAATAAGCTATGGAGAGCCGTTCGACACTGGAGGAAATCCAGATAATTAAGGTTTCAGTTTATGTACAAAAGTAGTTCGAATCTCGAAAATTCGTCAATAAGAACCCGTTATGGAGAAAGCCGAGCTATAGAAAATTAGACCTTTGGCGAAAGTCTTGTGGACCTCGGGTGACAAGCTAATTTCGTTAGCCTGGTAAATATGCATGGCTTTCCATTTTCTTTATGGTCTATAGACCAATGGCAGTCTATACCTACATCTGCGCGTCGCTATCTAATATTAGCAGTACTTGACTCGAGGTAGTCGGCAAGCAGGTGTAGAGTGAAAGCAAGCCTGCACTGGGGAGGTGGAGGGTACAAGTCTAATACCCGTGGAATGAAGGTATTAGGGTTCAGAAAATTAACCATATTAATACATATGAAGAGGAATCTCTCAATTCGCTTTTATAGGGTTTTAGACCTAAGCTTATATTCCCTGGATCTAATCCTTGAGAAGCATGTATTAGATATGCAGCCGTGATTTTCGCCACTTCGACGACAATAGGAGACCTGAGCAGCTTGCTTTTGCCGGTTAATCTACTAAAAAAATTCTGCGTCGCTCTCGGTAACATCAGAAATATATATATATAGTTTTCTAAACTTTTTAAACTCAAAAGAACTACCCCGACAGTCCGACAGTCGTTCGACTTCGTCGAGTCGCTGCGGTCAGCTGCCATAAACATGGTTTCCTCGAAAACCCAAATTACCAAGTTGCACTTCAATACACTAATGAAACAAGACATATCGCCAAGTCATTACAACTTTACAATTCATAATTACCACGATTAATAAAAAATTCCGCCTTCATCTTGAACTTCACTTTAAAAGAAAATTAAACTAAACACCAAAATGAAAAAAAACCGGCGTCGTAGACTTCACGAACACCGATATTGAAATAAGAATTTCCCTTTTACTCACCGTGATTATATTCGGAGGCCCGCCATCTAGGGACAGTTGGCTGTCATAGAAAACGGGGTAAGATACCTA
>NC_051416.1:13103889-13103975 GCF_015228065.2 Penaeus monodon
TCATCATAAAGTTAATCCCTTGCTTCCATAATATCATACCAGGGTATTAAGAGCTGTGCTTATATATTACTTATCTTTGTTATTGA
>NC_051416.1:13104270-13104629 GCF_015228065.2 Penaeus monodon
CAGGGATGGAAAATTCCACTCGTCCGCACGTATTTACGAGTAGAATTTGGGCCGGACGAGTAGAAAAACACTGCTTGCTCGTCCGAGAGGACGAGTGAAAAATCGTCGAAGCAGAAAGGCCGCAGGAACAACCAAAATCCATGTTGACATTTAGCGAATGAAAACCGGAAGCAAAGCAGGTGTTTTAGGGCTATGTATAAAACGCGCTCTATGTAAACGCTGACGGTTGCATTCGACTCATGCCCACTTACCTGCGTCAAGTTAAACATGCAAGTTGAGCTGCTCAATGCGATACTTTGTAGATTTTCTTTTCTACCGCTGTTTTGTCGTTTTTTTAATGCTTTTTAAACAGATCGATA
>NC_051416.1:13104659-13104783 GCF_015228065.2 Penaeus monodon
TAAAACTCTTAACACACGGGGTTTTATCGAACGTAACCAGTTGTCGACTGCAACTGTCAAAAATGGAGAAGGGTGCGATGTTTAAGTATTTGAAGGGAGCCCGTTTTCCATGCAGGGTTATAAC
>NC_051416.1:13104813-13105479 GCF_015228065.2 Penaeus monodon
GTGGATGGATTTAAAGTTTTATATGACCAGACCTAACAAGAGCTTTAAAGATGTCAAGGAAGGGTATCAGAAATTACTGAATAGCCAGGACACCGAGCATCTTGGCAACATTAAACTATTGTGCAGCTAATGCTTACATTATCACCAAGCACAGCTGAATGTGAACGAGGCTTTAGCAAACCTGATCAAAACTGACAAGAGAACCCGCCTGCAGTACAACTCATTATCATCACTAGTCAGAATCTGTTGTGATGGACCAGCCTCTTCAAGACTTCCAGCCAAGACCAGCCATTCAGAAGTTGGTGGACATGCCCAAGGGCACAAGACACCTTGGAGGCATAAACCTTCCGGCCCAAGAAAGAAGAAGGTGGTTGTTAAGTTATCATCAGAGGAAGAGGACTAGTCTAGACCATGCAGACGGATGGCCAATTCCTTTTAAGTGTCTTTAACAAGTAACAAGTAAAGATAAATATTGTTTTATTGTGTCACTTTTATTATGTAAAATGCAAAAACAAACATCTTTTTCTAGTCAGAAAACTACAGTACAGTATTAATGTAAGTACCAGGCAATTTAGGGTTCAGCTTTATCTTGTAAACATGTATGGAATGCAGGACGAGTAGCACAACATGCAGGGACGAGTGGCTCTGAAAAAAATATCGATCCCT
>NC_051416.1:13108139-13108280 GCF_015228065.2 Penaeus monodon
CGAAAGGGATACAAAGATAATTAGATCACAGATTCAGTGAGAAAGGATGATGTAAGGTGAGGAGGAGGAGGGTTAGGTACCGGGAAGTAGTGATTGTAGTGCCTGGAATAGTGGAGGAGATTGGGGTTCTGGGACTTCTAG
>NC_051416.1:13108951-13109074 GCF_015228065.2 Penaeus monodon
TGAGAAATAACAGGTGTAAAAGTCATATTTTTTCAAGTTGTTCATAGATTTAGTTCAAAATTTAATAAAGACATGTTTATATATGATTGTCCCCTATACGTCATATTTCAAGTCCTGATTATC
>NC_051416.1:13111036-13111114 GCF_015228065.2 Penaeus monodon
AATAATAGTGGGGACGTGTAATCCAGTGGTTGGCACCAATGTAATAATATGTGTGGGGTGTATGATCCCACAGGGTGC
>NC_051416.1:13111898-13112016 GCF_015228065.2 Penaeus monodon
CTGTGACTGATGTTACCCTCTAAGCGCCTTCTTTCTGGATAACACATGGAGGAATGTAGTTAAAGAAGAATACTATGTGAAAATGTAAACGGTAAATAATAAGTGAATAAATTAAATC
>NC_051416.1:13112302-13112829 GCF_015228065.2 Penaeus monodon
GACTAGTAGGACGTTTCCCCTACCGCTACCTTTTCTCCTAGCGGTCATATCCCTACGTGTGGGGTTGCGCAGTCGGGCATTTCCTTACATGTGGCTTCATGTGGATGGACATTTCTCTACGTGTGGGTTTGTGGGGGCAGACATTCCCTTACTCGCTGTTTGGTGCGAGTGGATATTTGCGTATAGGAAAATAAGCACTTAGGCAACTAGATAGTTCTCGTTTATATAGCACATTTGTCCTTTCCTAGTACTAATACTATATCATGTTATAATATTTGTTTATGTACAGTGTAGGGCCTAAGGTTAATTGCCCTTATCTTATATTACGATTTACTTATCCAGATTCTCTCGAATCTGGATAAAAAAGAAACAAGGAATAATACTAACAAAGAATAATCTATAATGCAGTTGCCAGTTTGCCCAAGACGGTGTCTTCCCACCTGTTTCTTCGACAGAAAGTTCCTCTGGTTTATGTCGCGCTGTTTCACTCCTATTTTCTTTTTTACATCGTTTCTGCCTTCCAGTAT
>NC_051416.1:13116664-13116739 GCF_015228065.2 Penaeus monodon
ACGCGAGCGCGCGCGTGCACCGTCTATACAGATACGTCAATACATGGTGATGACTAGCAGAATAAACTTATAATA
>NC_051416.1:13116943-13117618 GCF_015228065.2 Penaeus monodon
CACTGTACGGCATAAGATAGCATTTCTGATTACTTATGATGCCAAACAAGACATGTGCGTATGTAACGAGTATATAGTAAAATTATCATTATTAAAGATCACAGTAACTACGGAAACAAGTCTGTGTAAATACGACCCATAGTTTGATACACAAATTCCTAATAGAAATATTACGCCAAAATTAGGAAACGTTAATTCTACCAATATCTAACAGCAAATGAGATGCAATGACTGACAACATGACGAAGAAGGCAACATATATGTCGACACCATAAGCATCTGGAATAACGAGCGCGTGCAGTGTAACGGTGATTCATTAGGAAACATCATATAACGTATTCAGCACGGGGAGACAATACTACTGTGGAAGGAGGCAATAGAAATCAAAAATCTTTCGTACATTAGTGTGTCCGTTTTCTATAATGGTGTTTCATTGTGTAATGTATGGACATATAACTAATGTGCTAAAATGACGATAGCTTTTAGAGGTGATTATTTATTGCTTAATATGATGTAAATACAAAGCCAAAAAGAGAAGAACGGTCGTTGTCTGGAAGTTAGAGCATAACTGATACAAACACGCACACGCGCATACTTTATGCATGCATGTGTGTCACTTATATTCACAAAAAATATGTTTGTATCTTTATGGATTTGTTAGTTTTTCAGGTCTGC
>NC_051416.1:13118121-13118597 GCF_015228065.2 Penaeus monodon
ATCTTTGTTAATAAAAAAAAGTGGATATAACAATAGTGATATACACATAGATGTAATACATAAGAAAATATAGAAGAGAGTAGAAAAATAAAATAGAAAAATATAATATATATAATAGATAAATATAGAGAAGGAGATAATATTTTATATATAATATTATAGTAATAAATGATAAATATATATTAATATAGTAGATAGATTTAAATAATATATATAAATAGAAAGAGATATTGATATATATATATATATAAATAGAATAATATATATGATTATAGATATATAGATATTATAGAGTAATATAAATTATAGAAGATATAATATAGATATAAAAGAAATATTAATAGAGATATTAGAGAGATATAAAATTATATATAGATATAATAAACTGATATGGATAGATAAAAAGTAGATTATAAAGATATAGATATTATATTAAAATAGTATATAATATATAAGATATAGAAGTGATAATAGAT
>NC_051416.1:13118721-13119020 GCF_015228065.2 Penaeus monodon
AATAAGATTTAAAATATAGATATAGATAATTTTATATATATATTAAGGGGTGTGGGTGTGTGTGGTGGGTGGGTGTGGTGGTGTGTTTATAAATAGATATGTGATATAAACAAAAAAAAATAAATAATAATATAAATAATATATAAATAATGTAGTATAAATAGATAATATAAGTTTTAAATAAATATATAGATATATAAATATAAGATAAGATATATATATAAAAGAATATAATATTTGAATATAAGATAAGAGATATAATAAGATATTTTAGTATTGTGATATAACAGAAGATGTTA
>NC_051416.1:13119073-13119996 GCF_015228065.2 Penaeus monodon
AAACAAAAAATAAAAAAAAAAAATAATAAAGAAAAGATAGAAAAGAGAAGATAATAATATATATATATAGATATACTAAAAGAAAATATAGATAATAATAATAGAAGATATATATATAAGATAATAATAAGTTATATAAGAGAATATAAATAATATAAAAATATAAGTAATATAGAAGATAATAATAGTAATATATTTTAGAGAGATAATATAGTAATAATATAGATATAATAAAGATATAAAAATATAATAAATATATAGAGATAAGATATTTGAGATATATAAATAATAGAATATGAGATAAATAATTAAAAATAAAAGAATATAATAAATAGAATAATAGATATAATTTAATATATATAAAATAATATAATATAATTAAAAAATATAAGATATATATAGATAATAAAAATATAGATATATAGATATATATAATAGAAGATATTAAAATAAATATAATATATATATTTTAATAATATAGATAATATATATAAATATATAATCAAGATATATATATAATATATATATATATAGATTAATATATATATAAATAATATATAGATAATATAAATATTGGGTATATAATATATCTAGTAATAAATAGAATATATATAGATATATATAAAAGATATATAATAGTAACAATTATAAAAATATATAGAAATAATTTGATATATATGAATATATGATATATGATAATATAATATATATATTTTATAATCTATATATATAAAATATATAATATAATTTATATATAAAATATATTTATTTATTTTAAAATAAAATATGTATAAAATATAAAATAACATTATTGTAATATAAAATAAATTAGTTATAACAAAATAATATACAAATATATATATTTTATATCTAAATAATATAATTATATAAATCTACAACCAATATTTTATTAAACATAGTTT
>NC_051416.1:13120057-13121796 GCF_015228065.2 Penaeus monodon
ATTATAAATACAAAGATTATATAAAAATAGGGATAAAATATTTAATTTTATATATATAAACTATAAAAATAGTATGGTGTTTAAAACAGTTTGTTTAACTAGAAAACACCCTAAAATAACAAAAAAAAAAATTTTTTTTTATTTTTTTCTTGAATTTTAAATAAATAATTTAAAAAAAAAAAAAACCAAAAGATGCATTTAAAAAAGTATCCCCTGGCCCCTTTTTTTTAAAAACAAAATTTAAAAGCAAAATTTCCAACCCCCCGAGTTTTCTTTTGGCTGAACTTAATTTGGCAAAAAAAATCACCTTAAAAGCTATCGTTTATTTTGCACATTAGTTTTCCTCATTACACAATGAAACACCTTAGAAAAGGAACCTAATTGAAATTTGGATTTTATTGCCTTTTCCCAGTTGTTCCGGTAATCGTTATATGATTTCCCAAAAATAACGTTACAACGCCTCTTTTTCCAAACTTTTGGTTCGAAAATTGCCTTTTTTAGTTTAAGACCATTTGGTTGGGTTAGAATTTAACGTTCTAATTTTGCAAATTTTAAGGAATTTGGTTCAAATTGGGCGATTAAAGTGTTTCCGAGTTTTTGATCTTTAAAAATGATAATTTTACTATATACTCGTTACATACGCACATGTCTTGTTTGGCATCATAAGTAATCAGAAATGCTATCTATAGCCGTGACCATGTGTGGTGGTTCGGTCGTACACTCACCTGCAGGAGTTTCCACACGACTTCGTACTTGTGCAAAGAATTAAGTCCGGCAAGGTCGAATTTGGTGTCAAAGGTGATGAGGGGCGAGAACTTAAGTTTCTTAATCTCCTCCATGAAAGTGTAATCTGCATCCACTGTTATACTGTACTTCGTCGCACCTCCTGCTTCTCCCTCATCCCATGACCCTCGTATGGTGTTGGAAGTGAAAGCTGTATCTCCGTCCCACTTGTACGACAAGGGATTCACTTCGTAACTTGGCTTGTACTTTCGTCTGGCTCTGTTACCGCTGATGCACTTCCTCGAATACTGCTTCTTCTGCTTGCCTTTGAGGAGTCTCTGTCGACAGTCGCGTTGCTTCTGAACGGAGCAGCGGTACGAGTGCTTGCCGCGGCGCCCTTTGGCTTCGTCTACGAGGCAGTGGGTCTTCGAAGCCGTCAGCAGGTCAACCAGGTCGTCGAAGGCATTTACTTCCGGTGACACTTTGATGTTCTTCTGGGGCTTGGAGGATGGCAATGGGCTTGCTTCTCTCAAGGGTGGAGATCGCTGGCTACCTGAGGACGACGCCCCGAACTCACTCTTTCGTGAAATGCCCACTCTCGGAACTTCGGTGCTACCCAGGACGTCGTAGTAACTCACGCGGGGCGAATATTCCATGAGCTCACTATCAAACTCGCTGTCATTCTGAGAAAGTGTTTTCGGACCGACAGTCACTCCGGCCTCGACATTTGTCGGTCCGACTTCCCCTTCGGCAGATTTCAGGATCCGACGTCGGTTTCGGTTGCCGCGGGGGAGGATGTCCATGGGCAGCTTCGCGTCGAGTGTGTACTGGACCTCCAACACCATCACGAGGGCCAGGAGAGTGAGGTATACGAGGATGAGGTGTGAGGACGAGAGAACAGAGCACTGGCTCATTGTGAGCCGATGGCCTGGCTGCTGCTCGGGCTGGGACTGTGGGCGCGCTGCTTCCTGGAGTAAAGAGGAGGGCAGTGACGTAACACGATATATACTAGGTAA
>NC_051416.1:13121883-13122367 GCF_015228065.2 Penaeus monodon
CGATGACAATAGTAAAGTAATCGATTACGATTACAAAATAAATAATCATGATTGCAGTCATGATTACATGGCTATTTCTGGATTACGATGAGTATGAGCTTATATTTTTTACATGTGCAAAATATCTTTCAGGAATACGAAGTGAAGACAATTAGACTTTTTCTTATCTATATAATTTTCATGAAACCTGCATTATGAATACCTATTAAGTTGGTAAATATCGGTATACTGTTCTATTTATTTGAAATTCAGGCAGAATGTATGGTAACTAATACAGGATTAAAAAGCAAACGAAACGGGAGAATATTTTATAATAATTTTTACAATATTTTTCACGTCATCAAGAATTTCGACCATTTTCTGTTGTTTCGGCAAAGCACGTGATATTTATTTGTTTCAACAGCTCTAAAGGTGGACGAGTTGTTGCCTTTGATGTGTACTACGGGTTTAGTCCCTGGGTCGTTTGATGGAAACGACCATAATA
>NC_051416.1:13122635-13123103 GCF_015228065.2 Penaeus monodon
CTTAGTAATACGTAGTATATTTTTATTGAATGAGCAAATATTGCCGGTTAATGTGAAAAGTAACATGATAAGGATGTTATTTCGAGGTAAATATATAACATAAAACCGTTCTTTGGAACTGTTACGTGGGTGAAACGGTGTAAACTCCTTGTAATATTTCAGCGGTTGGTTATGTTATGATTAACTGAGCGAAAGAAATCAGAAAAGACAGTCATCCAGGACGGGCGACAGAATAGGAAGGAAAAGAAGGTGGAAGAAAGGACGGGCGAAGGGGAGAGGGTGAGAAGAATAGGGAAGAGAATAAAGGAATGAGGGAGGAAGAACCAGCAAATAGCGATAATCTGTAAGAAAAAAAAAATGCCTGTTGATACACTTGAGGAGTGCAATTTGTTCATCAAGCATGCATATTATTGTCCGGTTTGATGAACAGAAAGTTACTAGACAACACTGTTTCCGCTCTACAATTTC
>NC_051416.1:13133201-13133300 GCF_015228065.2 Penaeus monodon
AAACCCAGTTGACCTCGCCTCCCCGGGTGGGGACCCGGGCCTCCGCGGTCCCATTATCGTTAAATAGACATGTCGTGGTTTTATCTGGTGGTATCAAAT
>NC_051416.1:13133488-13133912 GCF_015228065.2 Penaeus monodon
TACTCATAAACGCTGTCCCAACCCACCATAGTCCTTAATCTGAAAAAAAAATGGAAATTTAACAAATGATTTTTATACACGGACTTTAAAAATACTTTCCTTTAGCTGAGGTGTACGTGGCCATAGCAGGGGGGGTAAAAGGATGCACACGTTTGACAATAGGATCTGTGAAATACTATTAGCGTAAATTATTAAGTTAGAAAGAGGGGTGAAAATCTTCACAACCAAAAAAGGGTTTGTGCGTGTTTTTTATTTTTAATCTTTGTCGGGGCATATCCTTTGGAGTTTTTATTTTAAACCCGCTTCTATAGGAAAAGATAAATTTTTACTATTCTCAAACCCCCCCCCCCCTCACCCCTGACCATAGGAAACCGGAAATAGGGGAAAATATTTGTTTGATTTTTTTTTTCGGTATCAAAGAAAG
>NC_051416.1:13134098-13134381 GCF_015228065.2 Penaeus monodon
GTAAAGGGAAAGAATAAACGATCGACGTCGGTACGAAAGATGCGGGATTATGGTGTATTTGAGCCTCCAACTTACATTTTAAAAATAGTTACAAAAACAAAGTCCTTTCCCCCAAAAAAAAAAAAAAAAGGTACTTTGGGAAAACGTTGTCCGCAAAGAATTATCTTACCTTTTTTCATGAAATATCATTTCGCTTTGTAAACAGATCTAACGTATTGGGTGAGCATACACCGACACGTGTGTGGAGTGGGTTTTGTAGTGTTTTTCTTAGTTTTGAAGTTTT
>NC_051416.1:13134683-13134834 GCF_015228065.2 Penaeus monodon
GAGTTTTTTTTGTAAAGTTATTTTCTTTAACCAAAAATTCTTTTCGTTTTTAAAAATTCGGTTGCTGTCACCCAAGAAAGGCCAAAACCTTTTAAAGGGCAGATTAAAAACTAACCCCAAATATCAAGTGGGTATCGCTAACTACGGCAAG
>NC_051416.1:13135098-13135838 GCF_015228065.2 Penaeus monodon
GTTAAACAATGTATCCTGTATATTATATACATCCTTTTTCCCCCAGCACTTCCCACATAACCCCCCCACTCACACATCTTCTGTACACACTAGCAATGATCATTACCATTTTCACTGTGTCAAAAGAAAAAAGATATAAGATATATGCTGTAAAGTAGTTTGTTAGAGGCCTTTCTGTACGTTTTTATGAAAGAAAAGAGGGAGAAAAGTCTGAAAGTGTATAATTGTTTTTGGAAAAAGAAAAGGAGGAGAAAAGGAGGAAGGAAGGGAGGGATATAGATAAAAAGAGAGAGGAGGGGATAGAGGGAATAAAAGGGAAAAAGGGAGAATAAAAAAGAGTGAGAAGGGGGGGGAAGCCGAATGTGAGCGAAAGAGAGAGAAAGATAAATAGAGGAAAAAAGGTGGGAAGGGAGGGGAAGAATGAAAAAGACGGATCAAAGAGAGTAAAAAAAAAAAATAACTAAGGGGCGAGATAGAGATAGAAATTTGGTATGTTGTTCAGATTGAACAGCTAGATTTGAGTGCCCGTCCGCGCTCAGGCCTTCACGTTTTCCTTCTCCAAGAGCTATTCCCTGCAACAGTGTTGTCCCTATCATGAAAAAAGGGACAGGGGCAGTGGTATTTTTTTCATTTTTGTTTGAGAAAGGGGATCTGGCGCAGTACCTTTTTATTTTCCTGTCCTATGCAAAGCAGTTTTTTTAAAAAACCCCCAAAACACACAAAAAAACATTATTATAGTT
>NC_051416.1:13135898-13137159 GCF_015228065.2 Penaeus monodon
CACATATAACAATATACATATCACACAAAACAAATGCACATTCCCTGAAGAAAATAAAAGTTTTGGGAATGTTGTTCATACTGCGTAAGACGTAAACACGGGGGGTGCGAGGTACCTTTTTGGGGGATTCGAAGGGGTGTAGGTGCTTGTGTCATCTTTTGCCAGGCTGCGACGTGGGAGGTCGGCGAGATTTTTTGGGAAAAAACTGGTGCGTCTCATCCCCGCTCAATTTTTATAAAAAAAAAAATGATAAGCGAATTTTTGCAAACTTTGTCTGTTACTTTTTTAAATTTTTAGTTCTATCCGGGGTTTTACCATCCTCGGGGTCCGTTCGATTTAGTCCTTCCCTTATCGCCGTGGGTGGGCGGAATTAGGACAAGAGTACCCGCCCGGCTTGTAAAAGGACTCGAATGCCGCAGGAAATTAAAGGTCATGGCTGTTCCCTTTGAAACCATTGTGCAATTTTTTTGCCAGCGAAAATCACGTGGTCCTTCTTTTTCGATGGAGTTTTCTGCCACACACGAACTCCTGCTCCCGTAACTACTTCCCAGTGAAGCTACGAAAAGAGACCAGTGCAACCCGGGAAAACCCAAAGCCGCCCCCCGCCCCTGGCGCCCTAAACCCAAGCAATTCGGCCCGAGACAAGCATGGTCGATGGCATTTATCCGGGAGAACAGTGCTACCGGGCGGGGCTCAGGTGAAAAATTTCCCCAAACGACCTCGGCAAACCCCCAAGTGAAAGATTATAATTAGCCTGGATAAAGACTCCTTTCTAATGCAAAACAACACTTTTTGGAAAGCCAGAATCCGGTCAAAAACGGTATTTTGTAAATAACGGAAGCGATTGCCAATACCAGCCACCTCCCGCGACGAACAAAGAAACTTCGCCGGTCACCACCACTCACTGCCCCCTGGCACTCTCTTCAAAAAAAACGAGCAATTAAAGGGGGCCGCAGTATTGAAATTTACTAAAAACCGCATATATACGACTCTCCCAAACCACCAGGGGATGTACATGGGGCCCAATGGCGGGGTCTTCTTTTCTTTAGGAAGTACTCGAAAGAAATTTTCTTTCCAGCTCTGAGAAATAATGGCGAAAAATCCCTCAAATTGAATATGTAAAACAAATAGCGAAATTAATAACTATTACGAAACAATGTACATTTTAGGTACTGTAATAGTGCATGGCCCTTTTTTTTAGCTGTTTAAAAAAATTTATTTCGCCCAGTATACACTACCCTCCCAATTTTGGGGGGGGACA
>NC_051416.1:13138527-13138744 GCF_015228065.2 Penaeus monodon
TACTCATATAACGCTGTCCTAACCTACCATAGTCCTTAAATCTGAAAAAAACATGGATAGTATATAACATGAATAGATTATTATACACGGACTTAAAAATATACATTTCCTTTAGCTAGAGAGGTGTACGTGGCCATAGCAGGGGTTGTATAAAGGATGCACACGATTTGACAATATGGATACTGTGACAATGACAATATTAGCGATAAACTTACTT
>NC_051416.1:13138836-13138987 GCF_015228065.2 Penaeus monodon
GAGTTCTTATTCATACCTGCTTCTATAGATTAGAGACTAAATTATACGTTATTCTCACCCCCCCCCCCCTCACCCGCTGACCATAGGAACCGGAGTAGGGGGGAAAATATTTTGTTTGATTTATTTTTTCGGTATCAAGAAAGATGGGTGA
>NC_051416.1:13139213-13139398 GCF_015228065.2 Penaeus monodon
CGTCAGGTACGAAAGCATGCGGGATTATGGTGCTATTATGAGCCTCCTAACATTCTACATTATAAATATAGTAATACAAAATCAAAGTCCTTGCCCTCAAAAAGAAAAAAAAAAGAGCTACTTGGAAATCGTTGTCCGACAAACGAATTATACGTTATCCTTTTTGCATCGCAAGATACTCATTT
>NC_051416.1:13139873-13140004 GCF_015228065.2 Penaeus monodon
CAACCAAAAGTTCATTCTCGTTCTAAAAGTTCGGTTGCTGTCACCAAATGAATGAGACCAAAACCATTATAATGGGCAGATTAACATCTACTCCAAGCTACTTCAAGTGGGTACTCGCTAACTACGGCAAG
>NC_051416.1:13140276-13140513 GCF_015228065.2 Penaeus monodon
ATGTATCCTGTGATATTTATCATACATCTTTCCCACACGCACTTCCACACATACACACACTCACACATACTGTTCTGTACACACTAGCAATGATACATTACCATTGTCACTGTGTCAATGAACAAAAGACTACTAAAGATATATGCTGTAATGTAGTTTGTTCAGAGGCCGTTCTGTACTGTTTATATGAAAGAAAAGAGGGAGAAAATATGTCTAGAATGTGTATAATTGTTTTTG
>NC_051416.1:13140769-13140989 GCF_015228065.2 Penaeus monodon
TCTTGTGTATGTTGTTCAGATTTGAACAGCTAGATTTGAGTGCCAGTCCGCGCTCAGGCCATTCACGTTTTCCTTCTCCATAGAGCATATTCCTCTGCAATCACGTGTTCGTCCCTAGTCATGCAACAGCAGGCGAGCAGGGCAGTGGTATTTTTACATTATTGTTTGAGAAAGGCGATCATGGCGCAGTACTCTTTGCTATTTCTCCTGTCCTATGCTA
>NC_051416.1:13141156-13142772 GCF_015228065.2 Penaeus monodon
TTCCATGAAGAAAATAAATGTGTGGGAATGTTAGTTTCATACTGCAGTAAGCACGTAAGCACGAGGCTGCGAGGTACACTTTAGGGGGATTCGACAGGGGTGTAGGTGCCTTGTGTGGCAGTCTTAGCCAGGCTCGCGACGTGGAAGGTCGGCGAAGATTTCTTGGCAAAGACTGCGCTGCGTCATCAGTCTGCTCAATTTTTATAACAAGAAATAATAGATCAAGCGATATTTTTGCAAACCTTTGTCTGTTACTTTTTAATTTTTAGTTCTATCCGGAGCTTTCACCATGCCTCGGCTCCGTTCGATTCTAGTCCTTGCCATTATCGCCGTGGTCGTGGGCGGAATTCAGGACAGAGAGTACCGCGCCGTGCTTGTAGAAGAGACTCGAATGCCGCCAGGAAATATAAAGGTCATGGCTGTTCCTTCGACAACCATCTGTGCAATTTTCTGCCAGCGCAACTCACGATGCAGGTCCTTCTGTTTCGATGGAGTTTTCTGCCACATCACGAACTACCTGCTCTCCGTCAACTACTTCCGAGTGAACGCCTACGAACCGACGACCCAGTGCTACACCTCGCGGAAAGCCAACGCCGCCCTCCACGCCCCTGTGCAGGCCCTAAACCCAAGCAAGTTCGGTCCTGAGACAAGCATGGTCGATGGCATCTTCATCCAGCAGGAGAACGAGTGCTACCGGAGCAGGGGCTCAGGTGAAAATTTCCTCAACATCGACCTCGGCAAACCCACCCAAGTGAACGAGATTATAATCTACGCCTGGATAAAGACTCCTTCTCTAACTGGCAACATCAACATCTTTCTGGAAAGCCAGAATCCGGTCAAGAACGGTACTTTTGTGAATATAACGGAAGCGATTGCCAATACCAGCCACCTCCCGCGACTGAACAATGAATACTTCGTCCTAGTGTCACCACCACTCACTGCCCGCTGGATCACTCTCTTCAAAAACACGAGTCAATTAATGGGACTCTGCAGTATTGAAATTTACTAAACACCGCATATAATACGACTCTCCCAAGCCACCAGGAGATGTACATGGGTCCACAATGAGCAGGCAGTCTTCTTGTCTTCAGGAAGTACTCGAAATGAACTTTTCTTTCCAGCTCTGAGAAGTACTGTGCGAAACGCATCACCTCGAAATTGAATATGTAAATCAAATAGCGAATTTAGAATAACTATTACGATAACAATGTATCATTTTATATGGTACTGTAACTAGTGCAGTGGCCTTTTTTGTAGCTGTTGAAAAAAATTATATTTCAGTCCCAGTATACACTACCTTCATGGCAACACATATTTGTAGCAGAGGGAGGACCCGAAATAATAGTACTGATCTTTTTATATATGTGTTGTAATGTTTAGATTTTCTTTGTTCACTTCATGTCCTGTATATATTTAGTATTTAGCGTTTGCCAATGTGAACAGTTTCGACACCCATCCGAAATACATTTCGAAATTGGCGTTCACATAACGGCAAAAGTCCTGTAAAAAGTGCGAAAAATATAATACATTACTTACGAAAACAACCAATTCGATATCTCTTTAATAAGAAGATGCACCTCATCATGATTGTAATATTATTGTAAAATGAATGATAA
>NC_051416.1:13143151-13143408 GCF_015228065.2 Penaeus monodon
TGTGCTTCTATCAACCGCCAGCCATCAGACCACTAGACAGACCACTAATTTCCTTAATGTTATCACGATACCTAGTCTAAGTTTCCCACGACCATGCCATTAGCAGGATGCTATTAAATCTGTCTCTCCGTAGCGACTCCGTGGCAGAAGGTATCTTTTTTTTCCTCAATTTCAAAACCTCAATATTCGAGTTGGTTTCGCAGATTCCCAGGATTGGATGTTACATTTCATTACAAACTTTTGCGAATCATTGGTAA
>NC_051416.1:13147082-13147689 GCF_015228065.2 Penaeus monodon
TATAAGTTGTATGATTTTATTTGTGCATTCTCCATACAGCGATACTTTAATCGTCACGCAGTTTAGTGCATAACATAATTGCAGTGGTTCACATCAGTACAAGGGGATAATGATAATAACTCCCATACTTTTCTAAGCTTATAGAGCAGAGAAAGAAATCATAACTATTAGATAAAAAATCTAAAATGTAATAAGATGCATTGTAAAGTAGTGAATGTTTAGCAATATTGCAAAGTAGCCATTATCTATACTTTTTTTTCCCTTTTGAGTGCTCTGTCCTAGAACATATTGACCATTATATGTTCACGACATCCTATCATTATTATGGGACAGCTACTAGTGTAGCTGACTTGGGCAATCATGACCGGAGAGGTTTCCCGTTGCCTTCTCTGGTTAGCAGTGTCTTCTACGAGTCGAGGATCCTGACCACTGCATCCGTGGCTGAAGGATTCCCTTATCGGGATGCTCGGTAATTATAAAACTCTGCCCAAGGAACAGGGGTTGGGCTGCGACCCCTACAAATTACTTAGATTCGCGACCCATTCTTCCAGCAACAACATATTTCTGACAATCACTATAACACATGTCTCCGTGTACCTGTTAATAC
>NC_051416.1:13147746-13149578 GCF_015228065.2 Penaeus monodon
AGCTTGTATGGATCTCTCTCTCTAGTACAAGAGAAGGAGGAAGGGTTGCAGGCGACACCTCAACATTATTTCGCGACTGCTCTGAGGGTCGGGATCCCCACTTTGAAAACCTCTGGGCTAGAGGACCCAACGAACGCCTTATGCCTCCTTTTAGTATGAAGACACAACTAAACATATATGATAATTTTGTAAAACTTTCACATGCTAATGACATACATACGCCTTTATCAGTTGTAGTTCAGGCACTACTATATTTAAAAGTGTACTGCAATTACGATTAAAGAACATTATTCTTTTATATTAAGATGTCTTCTAATAAGCCTACATGCCAATCAATTGTGCCACATGGGAATGAATTCGGTATCCATTCTGTATAAAGACTGTGCAGCATCTCAAATCCTCGGTACTGTATTTTGGGACCTGCTTCATTCTCCCTTCGCGTCCCCACTGGTTGAAAAGTACAACTTTACAGAGGACATTATATTTTACACATAACAATGTGAAGAATATAACATATTTCGGTGCTACATCCCGTTTCCTCATAGCTTTTGTAATTAAATTGAGAGCAAGATTCCATGCAACCCATTGTAATACAATTCACTGCCTTTTACTAAAGGCTTAATAATTGTATTTATATTCAGTATACCTCAATGCTGCAGAGACTCATTAATTGGGTCGTGTTTTTATAGAGTGCGATCCAACGAATGGTTTGTGGAGGAGACACCTGGATTGCATATTCTTTGTTCAGCAGAGTCAGATGGCTTGTGTTGGCGATCGCTTCTGTGCTGTTGATGAAAGCGCCGCCCACGATCGGATCTTGGTTTTCCAGGAAGATTTCCACGCCGGTAGTGTGAGAGGGGTATTTTATATAAGGGTAGATTATAATCTCGTTCACTTGGGTGGGTTTGCCGAGGTCGACAGAGAGGAAATTTTCACCACTGAACTTACTCCGGTAGCACTCGTTCTCCTTCTGGGTGAAGATGCCGTCGACCATGTTGCTCCCCTGACCGAACTTGCTTGGGTTTAGGACCTTCACAGGGGCGTGGAGGGCGGCGCTGGGCTTCCGCGAGGTGTAGCACTGGGTCGTCGGTTCGTAGGCGTCCACTCGGAGGTAGTTGATGGAGAGCAGATAGTTCGTCATGTGGCAGAGATCTCCGTCGAAACAGAAGGTCATGCATCGTGAATCGCGCTGGCAGAATAATGCACAGATGGTTGTCGAACGAGCAGCCACGATCCTTATATTCCCTGGCGGCATACGGGTCTCCTCTACCAGCACGGCGCGGTACTCTCTGTCCTGAGTACCGCTCACGACCACGGCGATAATGGCAAGGACTAGAATCAAACGGAGCCGAGGCATGGTAGGAGTCTCCATTAGAGCAAAAACGAAAAATAGAATACAGTGGTAACCAAGCAAGATACGCCAATAGTTCTTGTATTTCTTGCTACGTAAGGGTTTTTACAGCAGTTTATCTAAAGCCAGGGTGCAATTTTTGCCGAGGATTCTATGCTGATCTCCTACGCCGCGAGCTTGGCCACGACTGACAGGGAGTTTCATCGACACTCTCACTCCCCTCTTATCAAGGAATATCGACTGTGTTCATGACAGAGGAAGGAATGCTATACAGTATGAGAAAATGAATGATACTGTTGATTTGTTTGTTTTTATCAAAGAAGTTTATGTCAATAAATCAATACTTACTATGCTTACATATCTCTCTTTATGTTTTGATCATCTTACCCTAAATATATCGTGATTATTGTTCATCTTGTTATTAATGCCACTGTTATTCGGATTTTCATCGTTATAATTTTTCGTTGTTATCGCTCTTACC
>NC_051416.1:13149650-13149724 GCF_015228065.2 Penaeus monodon
TTCATATCTGCCGGTGAAAGGGGCAACCACTGTTCCTTTCTCATTTACAGCTGCCTGTCGGTCTACAATTACTG
>NC_051416.1:13149833-13150030 GCF_015228065.2 Penaeus monodon
TGGTTTAACTACCTTCCTCATTCAGGTTGGGACAGTTCTTTATCCCCCTTTCATAAAAAGGGCCATTGGATCGTGGTCGCCGAGTTTACTAGTGTAGCCTTAATTAGTACCTTCTGTAAATCTCCGTCTCTCAAAGGCTACACACAAAATCCGATACGCACACGGCCGTGCCCTCCACAAATCTGTATAGTGTATTC
>NC_051416.1:13150803-13152000 GCF_015228065.2 Penaeus monodon
ATTTGTATTTTTCTACTTGTGTAAGTTTTCTTCATCGGAAGTTGCAGCAAATCACCCCCCCCCCCCCAATTACTAATTACCATACCTTTATTTTCTTAACATTTAAGCCTATTGTAATTTACCTGAGACACTTTTTTGGTCTCCTTCGCTTTCAAATACTAGAAAAGTATAATCTGTTCCTTATGTTGATGTCATTTACGTTAATAAATCAGTGACAAAAAAATCAATGAATAGATTGAATAAAATAGGAGATAAGATACAGGCTTGTCTAATATCTCTTCTGATTTACACTTGTTTTTTTCCATTCTTATATCTGTCGTTTGTCCAGAATATGGGGTAACTATGATTCTTATATTATTATTAGTGGATGTTAACTTTTTGCATTACCCGAGCTAATTTTCCGTGATTTATTCTAAGCTTCTAACATTTCATGTACCAGTATTAGAGAAATGGCATGACGACGGTGAAGGTTACCTGCTATGCCACAAATCCTCCACTGAACCGAACTACTAGAACTGTTAGTAATGGCAACTCTTTCTCCAAGGGCTGAATCGCTGGTGTTCGTCATCCATAGTTTTGCAAGGTAGCACAATACCCCCAAGAACTTGTGGGGCCCACATACCTGCTGACTGGACTGGTTCCACCGGCCGTTGTCCAAAGGATCATCCGCTCACTGGCTTTGGGAAATACAGCCGTTAGCCAGAGGGTACATCAGCCTGTATCCTATGACAACCTTGCTGACCAGTTAAAAGCTGTAAGCAAGCAGGGGCTATACCTTGCCAAAGGGTGACCTAGAAGCTAGTGGAGAGGAAGGATGCTTCACTATCCCATTCATGCCCTTAAATGCCTATCAGGTAGACCAAAGCTAAACGCTATATCTCGAACTCCTGTTGCTCTGGAATGGGTGGTATGCTCGAGTGAAGGGACTTGGGCGTTTAAGGCTTAATGCAGACAGGCATACAACCCAAAATCCATGCAATGCAAAAAGACGCAACGTAGAATACATGCAAACCAATTGCCGAACAATTCATGCAAGTTTAACACTAACCCTCGATTATGGGCACTCTCTGGTTTTGAAATATTTGTTTGTTTTAGCTGAAATCTTTCTTTCTTCGGAGGGACACTAAGTAGGGACATTTGAACTCACGATCGCGATTTTGAAATTGGAGCCTTCTCCCACTCGGCCATTGAAGTGAC
>NC_051416.1:13152628-13153360 GCF_015228065.2 Penaeus monodon
ATTTACTGGACACAATACAACCGAAAAGACCCATTGCGTTCCTCTATCGCTAGGTCATAAATTTTACAATGAAATTAATAAGAAAAAAAAAATGCAACATTAACTACACCGCAAAATGCAACAAGAACAACAAATTTAAGATTTCCTTAATTAGTGATCGTCCAGAAGGAGAGAAAAAAAAACGAATATAGGAAAGAAAGGAAGGAGACGATGATGAAGGAGAAGAAAATGAAAGGAAACAGAAGAAACAGAACAACAGCAATAAATAATATATAATCGGAAATGGAAGAACAAGAAAGAGGGAAAGGAGAGAACAAAGAACAAGGAAAAGAAAAAAATGGAACAAGGGGAAAAAAGAACAGCAAGAAGTAGAAAAATACAAAATATAAAAAACAAGAAGAAAGAACAAAAAGAAAGAAAAAAGAAAAGAAAAACAATAAAAGTGAAAAAATAAAAAGAAGAGAAAGAAGAACAAGAAAAAAATAAGAAAATACGAAGTGGGGAAAGAAGAACCAAAAAAGAAAAGAAAAAAAAGAAAAGAAAAAAAGAGAAAGAAGAACAAGAAAAAGAAAGAAAATAAAAAGAGGAGAAAGAAAAACACACACAAAAAAAAAAAAAACAAGGGAAGAAGCAGAAAGAACCAGAACAAGTGCAAGTTCACTCTTTGCTCCCTTCGTTTTCGAAATGCAAAAGCTAATGTCTGTGTCAGTTAGCCCTGTCACTCTGCCTCGG
>NC_051416.1:13155039-13155514 GCF_015228065.2 Penaeus monodon
TGGATTCACATGTGTGCGGAATTACGTCATAAGACTATAAACAAGGAAAGATATGCATTGAGTTTCCTTAAAAGGAATGTGAAAGAGAGAGAATGAAGGACGCGCGCTGTAAATTCTACATGCATGATTAACCGCACGTATGCAGTCAATAAACTAAAACTGGAGTGTGAACAAACATCTTTGCATAATAAGATGTACACACAGATATAAATTGAAACTCTCCCCTAAGAGAAATGGAATGAAAACAAGGCGGTTTCAAACAAAGCGATGGTTCCCCGTTAAATAATATGGAAAAGATTAAAAAAAAAGAATAACACTATTATTGCGTTTCGGAGGCCTCGATCCATCTTTTATCGCAAAAGGACAGTCAGATCGTTAGGGTAATTTAGCACGGTCTGACACTATAGCGTATTACCAAATGTTCTTACTTACGCCATTTACGCTCGACTGTAATTGTGTAAGTAGCCGTTGGCAA
>NC_051416.1:13156060-13156492 GCF_015228065.2 Penaeus monodon
CTCATTTTTAACAAATCTAATTCTTAAGTGATGGTACCTTAAACATATTTCTCTGTGCTATCCTTTTCTTTGACCGACCCCCCCCCCCTCTAACCACCCAGCTTGAATTTACCATTACAACAAACCACATCTTCGCCTATTTCACCAATTGCTACTGCTCGGAATATAATATGACCCTAAATGACAAATAGAAGCATGGCACTAATTGATTACTTTCTCTCATATCATTTTTCATTTCTTGCAGTACCTGTAGACTGCTTTTGACGCCTTGTTTCGGAACTACCAGTCTGGGTTGTTAATAAGACTCGGTGTACTGGGGAACAACGCAGTGCGTTTCATTTTCGTCAGGGATATCATTTTAAATATACCGATGGAGAAGCTTCTTGGAAGAATTTCGTGTTTTCCTTTTTTTTCTTTTTTGATGATGGATAG
>NC_051416.1:13156526-13156792 GCF_015228065.2 Penaeus monodon
GTATATTTGTAACTGAAATTAGACCAACATTAAGCGCTTAGACTAACATAAAAAAAAAACAGTCACTGATGCGTAGATGAATTCCATAAGTTATTCCATTGTTGCGTTTTTCCGTGTCATATGAAACAAAATACAAAACCTCAAACATCACTGGAAAGGAAATTCAACCTTATGTCGTACAAGAGCAAAGTTTGGATTATATATGTGACAGTTTTTTTTTTCCTGATGAACTGTTATATACAAGTGAAAATATGACTTATACGGTA
>NC_051416.1:13156828-13157165 GCF_015228065.2 Penaeus monodon
ACGCATGTGTTTATTTTTTACATCTGACATAAAGTGTAGTTCTTCCTTTTCGAAATGAGATCAGATTCAATTTCTGCGATATATACAAAGCTTGATAAAAAAATAGTATATATGGAATTAAAAAGTGCTTATCAAACAGAAGCTACTTTACTAGATAAGAAATTAACAAAAGGCAATACGTAATCTGTATATCAATCGAAAGAAAATATATTCCTCTCTCTTACCGAACCAATTATTATAGCTTAATAGTCTCTTCTTGTCAAGATGCTTAATATGACAATGCAGTATGAATATATATTTTAAAGTATGAGCTGATTCCTTCGCTCAGATCTTCCGT
>NC_051416.1:13157218-13157476 GCF_015228065.2 Penaeus monodon
CAGGCATCGTAACGCCCCGTCCCTTTCTTTATTAGTTTTGTGTTCTATGCCCGTTCTTTTTATTTCTCTCTCAAAATAAAGCACAACCCATCGCCTTCAAATGTGAGTCCAAATTCAGTTTTCAGTGACGAATAAAACTTTTCATTAAGTGATTGAGTACTTCAGATGCGCCACTTTCAAGTTTTAGAGACGCAACCGGTCATTGACACAGGGTTTTTTTTCCGCAACGCGTGGAATTTTACAAATGTAAAGTATTAG
>NC_051416.1:13157625-13157708 GCF_015228065.2 Penaeus monodon
GAATAATGCATTCTAAAATCATCCTACCTTTCTACTGTGTACCTAAGAAAAAAAAATCAGTCTCCACGAACCTTCGAGAACCT
>NC_051416.1:13157740-13157894 GCF_015228065.2 Penaeus monodon
ACCACAAGCGCAGGCAAGTGCTTGATTGGAGGAGCACCTTCCCTTTCTATCTGTCTGTCTGTCCGCCGTTGGATGCGCGACAGACCCGGCGCCGCTGTGTCCCGCCTTTGGTCATGCGGGGTCAGTGGGTCATGCACCGCCAGGGTTTTCTGCC
>NC_051416.1:13158319-13158426 GCF_015228065.2 Penaeus monodon
ATATCGATGGGTGTTCCGGTTTGTTTGGAGGCAGGAGTGTGTGGCGGGGAAGAAGGCAGGAGTGTGAGAATACTCCGAGATGATGAGAGACACACACACACACATAA
>NC_051416.1:13158771-13158853 GCF_015228065.2 Penaeus monodon
CTGACACTGAAATACGATACATGCATGTACGTCACAGATCTTTCACCACTTACCGCTTCCTCTTAAACTGACGCAAACTCTC
>NC_051416.1:13158879-13159046 GCF_015228065.2 Penaeus monodon
AGATGGAAGCCGGCTTACCAGCTGTCAGGTTAATCTTCCGAAAATATTCTTTCCTGGAAATTTCACATTCTTAAGGAAAAGGAAGTTCCAGCTAATAGCTTGTTGAAGAATTTGAAAAGAATGTTTACTTATGCTGTGTTTGCTTCTGTGTGTACTTATGTCTGTGT
>NC_051416.1:13159516-13159638 GCF_015228065.2 Penaeus monodon
CACACACTCCCTTCAGGATTATATGTAAATCATATGTATACGTCTCAGCCAACAGATCACGGAAATGGCTGTGGAGTGATGTGCAGGATTCTATGCACAGTACATCGACGGCCAATGTATTG
>NC_051416.1:13159714-13159804 GCF_015228065.2 Penaeus monodon
AATGAAAACACAGACAGGCAGATATAATGCAGTAGAAAGAGTTAGAGAAAAGAAAGAGAAAAGGGAAACGTAGAAAACGCGATGACATTC
>NC_051416.1:13159883-13160007 GCF_015228065.2 Penaeus monodon
AAAACTGGTTTATAAGACCAAGAAGTCACTCCCGCTTGGCTGAGTAATCTTACCGCTATCTTAATCTTACGCTTACTTAAGGTCAACTAGCGTAAATTATTCAAGCTTCTGAAAACGCGTTCTA
>NC_051416.1:13160124-13160249 GCF_015228065.2 Penaeus monodon
TGCGATTTGTTTGTTTGTGTTCTGAAATTGCTCCTCGCTTCTCGTTTCTCATTTGCTTTCTGATTTTGAATTCACCAATCCATATTTCTTCTGTTTCGTATCTCTTATGAAAATTAAGATAACAT
>NC_051416.1:13161306-13161716 GCF_015228065.2 Penaeus monodon
GAACTGGGATGCCGTAGAGAGAACTTTCAAGTCGTAGGGTAAAGTAAAAGAAAAAAAAAACTAGGAAAGATTCTCCGTTTTCTATTGGGGATTCCCCGAACGAGAAGTAAGAGTGACAGTTGTTACGACATAGGGAGGAGGGGGAAGGAGGGGGGAGGGGAAGGAGGGGGAAAGGGGAAGGAGGGGGAAGGGGGAAGAAGGGAAGGAGGAAGGAGGGAAGGAGGGGGGAGGGGAAGGAAGGGGGAGGGGAAGGAGGGGGAAGGGGGAAGAAGGGAGGGAGGGAGGAGGGGGAAGGAAGGAGGATGGAAGGGCGGCGTGGGGGGGGGGGGGCTGACAGCGGTGAAGTCCCGTTAAGATTTGCCAGAACGTGGTTGTAGTGGAGTAGTTGCTGGTTGTTTGTAGTTGCTGGA
>NC_051416.1:13163790-13164110 GCF_015228065.2 Penaeus monodon
AGGCCTTGACAATCTTGATTCCCTCCCCTCTTGAATCCCGCGCTAACTTCGCATTCCCTCCGAAGCCGGCGGGAGAAAGTAGTCTGTTGCCAAGCCCTTCTTTTCTCGCTTAATTTGCCAAAGGAACTGGAAAAAGGAGGTTTGGGTCTATCTTTTTTTATAGTAGTTACTATAGCGGCATCGCAACGGAAGAGCTCGGGCTAAGGCAAGGCCAGAAATAAGTTGAAAATAACCTAACGCCTTCCGTATCATAGAGGAGGCATATCCTAGGAATGTATAGCGTTAAAGCTACGCTAAATATCCTACTGTAGCCCCTTGAA
>NC_051416.1:13165657-13166107 GCF_015228065.2 Penaeus monodon
GAGAGAGTGAAATTATTGTTATTATTTTTGTTATGGTTTTGAGTTTTCTAAATTGATAATTCATATCCCATTTCGATCGTTTTTGTGGAAAGGTAATTCTATAAATTTTTCCACAAAACTTTTGCGCTGTGACTTAAAATGAATGGATATAGTCGCATCTTAGGCCACATTACTTAGGATTGGAGCGGTGAAAATACGTTAATGAGTGAACGATCTATTTTTCCTGTAAACTGAGAAAATGGCAGTCAACATTTGCGAAATTTTATTTTTTTAAAACTCTCACGTCTTTTACACACACACGGAAATTTCTAGAAGACTCGAGTAAAACGAGGGTTAAGTATACGCCCTTCTTCTACCCAACTCGATAATGTCATTGTGTACTCTGACGTCATCGATTGGGCCGTGACGTCACAACAAGGGTCGAAGCCCTACTTTCCTCGAGGCAAAACG
>NC_051416.1:13166130-13166370 GCF_015228065.2 Penaeus monodon
GATCGATTTCAATAGGTCAGCGATTTGCGTATGTTTAACGTTTGTTTGTCTTTTTCGTTTCCTTTATTTAGTGCTTTTACGTAATTTCGGATGTCTGCTGACGTCTGCTTGTCGATTTGTTTGTTTTGAAAGGGGATTTTTTTTTTCTCTTTTTCATTTCTTTATACGTAGTATTAAATAATAGTGTTTTGTTCATGAGATAAATTTCGGGGTGTTGCGTAGTTTGCTGAACATATTCTT
>NC_051416.1:13166649-13166779 GCF_015228065.2 Penaeus monodon
TCTTTTACTTACTGTAATGCTAAGACTACGTGCATAAATCCAAGGTTACGACCCGAGCGATTTTGATGCGTGTTGCATAACAGAAAACAAACACAAGGCCTTGCAACGCAGAGACACGTGCATTGACCCT
>NC_051416.1:13166812-13167337 GCF_015228065.2 Penaeus monodon
AACCCACTCATGCCCGCGTACCCCATACCCTGATCCGGGTCGTCTCAAGATTCACCCGGGGAACGCCAAGGGGTGTGACGTCAATAAGGGGGGTAGGGAGAAAGGTCATCGAGGGGTATATAAGCGGCGTGAAGCCCCTCCACCGGTCAGTGTCTCTTCAGACTTTACCTTTACGAGAGGGTCTTATATCGACGTTGCCTTCCGCTTTTGAGGAATTATCATTTTATCGACAAGCATGTCTTTCACCAAAACCGGTTTCGTCTTGATCTTGTAAGTATTGGAAGTTGGGAATGTGGAGATCCATAGTCAAGATCATGTGTTTATAAGTAATATGTTAGTGAAATCAGAGCTGTATAGATTAGTTTTGAGTATGAAATTTCCCACACAAAATGAGAGGAATTTATGCTCTTACAGACGATTATGAAAAGGTGACATTTTAATTGTTTGTAATAATGTGTTTGTTTCCGGCAGATGTGTTGCCTTGTGCAGTGGGGGTCCCCTTGCCAATATTCTTAACCTTGAAGA
>NC_051416.1:13167626-13167737 GCF_015228065.2 Penaeus monodon
TCATCATTTGCAAAGATTATCAGCACATATGATTCAATATCTTAAAATCTTATATGAAAAAAAAACACACATTTGCATCAGATATTAACACACACACAAAGAAATTCTGAC
>NC_051416.1:13167802-13168330 GCF_015228065.2 Penaeus monodon
CCTGCTTTTCTTTGCACACAGGCAAGACTGGTAAAAAGGAGTCCTCAGTATCACACAATAAGGAACAGTCGACCATGCAGCCGTGCCAGTATTGCGAGGTAAGAAAACACCCCTTCAATGTAAAACAAAGAAGAAAAAAGGAAATAAGAATTGTAGTGAAGGAATGTGTACAAACAGGTCATTACCTAGTACGTGCGCTAAAAAGTCATGGAAATAACCTTCATTTTATTGTATTATTCACTTCAGTATGTACAATTTTTTTCTTTTTGTGTCCCTGTTTGGTTATCCTGTCCCACGCTGAGGTTTCGACTCATTACTTAAAGATATGAAAGGGATTTTCTACGTAAACTCATTTCACTATATTTACTTATCTTTCTTAGTTCAGTCTGTGTTGCATCCACCGTTATAAGTTCAGTCTACCTGTAGTTAATACATTTATTTTTATATTCCAGGCTGGCTTATCGTTAGGTCGTATTACATTATATTTCAGTTGCATATGCACATGCACATACGCATACATACACGCAT
>NC_051416.1:13168364-13168964 GCF_015228065.2 Penaeus monodon
ATAGAGTAATGATATTCGTCCACTTGTTTTTGTTTCTCTCAATTTTCATTATTCCGTCGTTACTTATTTTGCTCACATTGTCTTTCTCTTCATCAGGTGTGACCCCGACTTACCTCCTGTTCTGTGCCGCCCCTACGCCCTATCCCTTTGCCCAGATACCGAGTTTATCAGCGTTGATATCTAGAAGAGAAGAAATAGGCGATAAAGATGGTAAATGGCGACTGGAGAAGATGGAGAATACAAAGAGAATGAGAGTAGATGTGGATAACAGTTTATGGGAGTCGTGTTTACTATTTTTTTTCTCGAGTTACCAAGTTGTGCATCTTTCTGTGATATTTTGGATGTTTCGTGTATTTTTTTATTTATTGTGATGTTATTTTGTGTTTTCTCTCACTTTACCTTGAAGATAGTTTTTATAAAAGAGTAATACATAGAAAAAGGCTTTAATAAAGTTATACGTTATTGCTGAACTTTTTCTTTCTGCTTCCTATCTTACAAAACATTAATTGGACGCAAAAGGTCTATAGTGAAAACTTTATTGATTATCAGTTATAAAGTCCAAAGGATCCAATAAAGACAGCCACTTTGTGTTGGAAAAAT
>NC_051416.1:13169063-13169595 GCF_015228065.2 Penaeus monodon
ATATCGTAGTTCTTTATTACTATATCCCTAACACTAATACTAACAAAAAATATTCAGAGTAATGAAAATAAGGAAAATATCAAGTAGTAATCAGATCATCAACAAGAATGATCTCAAATAACGACACGGTATTACAGTTAATTCTGATGATAATCAAATATGTTAATAATGGTCATGTAGATAACAACTGTGATCGGATTTTCATTGTTAATGGGAAAGAAAAAAGGCAATCATAGAGTACAAAATTCCGCCAACACCCAAAAATCCCCCATCTCTTAAATAAGGGATTAAAAAAAATCCTACCAATGACACACGTTTTATACAAAGGTTGGCAATGATGAAGAAACCTGCCACATTTTCTTGGGTCTTTGATAGTTCTGGATAAGCAAATAAAAAAATGTATAACCCGTTACTCATGGACAACAAACCCATAAATTTCATCTATCAGTAACATCTTTTTCAGTATCACCAGTAATCTAATTAAAGCTGACAGAAAATAACCTCTTGACGGGGATGTCTAAAATTTCACTCT
>NC_051416.1:13171115-13171311 GCF_015228065.2 Penaeus monodon
TTCCTAACATAAACGTAAGACCAGGATACGAGAAACTAAGCAACGTATCCTGTTTGATATCACCGTGTCGTTTTATAAATAGGATTCGTTTCCTGTGTGTAAATCCCGGGGGTTCGATTCATAAAATGAGGACCCGAATCGTAGTACTATACGTTGTAGTATAAGAGGGGGTGAATTGGATATGTTGGCTTTCTTT
>NC_051416.1:13174802-13175304 GCF_015228065.2 Penaeus monodon
TATCTGGCAAACGTGGTGGCCATGGATTTGGTCCATCCCTTCCAATCCATCGGCCTGGAAGTGTTTGACTGAGGAACTGACGAACATGGCGTCCCCAATGTGGTGGTGCACCATCTTGCTGGAAAATAATGGTTGGTTGTAGGTCAGTCAGTTGTGGTGCCAGATATTCGGTCAGAAAGTCAAGGTAAACATCTGCAGTAATTGTTGCCTCGTTGAAGAAAAATGGACCAATTATTCGATCAAATATGATTCCACACCACACATTCATTTTTGGACTAGCCCGGTGAAGCTCCCTAGTCTCAGGGGTGTTCTGACCCCCAGATTCTTACATTGTGTCTACGTAATTTCCCTGAAACTTGAAAAAGTTGCCTCGACACTAAAACAGACTCGCTTGAGGAATGCTTCATCCTCAGAAATGCGTCCCAGCATTTCTTCAACAAACTCTCATCGTTTTGGCTTGTCATTTGGCTCAAGAGCCTGTAACAGTTGCACTTTGTAAGCG
>NC_051416.1:13175382-13175699 GCF_015228065.2 Penaeus monodon
AACTTCCTAGGAGAACGAGTAAAGGCTTGTGAAACTCGATCGATGTTTTCCTCAGATGTTCTTGGTCGCCCGCTTCTCTCTTTATCCAATACTGTCCCTGTCTCCATAAATTTCTGGTGACATGCACGAATGGAAGGACGGGATGGTGGATCTCTTCCATACTGTAGTTTCGTCGAGTCTGAACATCCGATTTTGTTTCCATAAACCACGATACACATTGTGCTTTTTCTTGAGGAGTGGCCATTTTATATGGGTTCAGTGAATCAGTTCCCTTCCATCAGAAGAGTAATTGAAACACAAAAGTTTTACATTATTTT
>NC_051416.1:13175877-13176113 GCF_015228065.2 Penaeus monodon
AGATTTAAATCCCGGAATAAGAGAGATTTATTTGAGTTTATATTGACAGAAAGAGGGAGCTTAAGGAGAATAAATGTCAGACAATTTCTTTCACGACAAATTAATCTGATGCTAATAACCCAGAAATCATCATCTTATCGCAACTCTGGTGTATTTTTAAAAAGTCTCCTCGAAGCTGCACACTAACTGCCGTTCCTCTCTATAAGGAAATAAATTTGTTGCGATTTAGGTATAAG
>NC_051416.1:13176373-13176855 GCF_015228065.2 Penaeus monodon
ATGGAGAATAAATGAATATCCAGTTGCAAGTCCAACTTTTTTCCTGGTTCTTGACACCGTGCATGAGGAAATGACGCACACAGTGTTACAGAGGACGGGAAGGAAGATATATATAAGCGCCTGAACTCCAGACTTCAGCCAGTCTCATTCCAGACATCGTGACGGAAAGTTCAGTTCGCTACGGCTCTTGGGGGGTTTGGAAATGTTCTTCAAAATTAGTATCATCATTTGCTTGTTCTTGTAAGTAGTAGGGAGAGTAGCCTTTCTTTCTGTTGCAATGACATGACTTGCATGAATATATATACCCAGAAACATACACTCATACATAGTCATTCACACATTCACAATGAAATCGAATTAAACTAGATCGTTATTGTTTTCGGCAGATGCGTTGCTGTGTGCATTGGGGGACCCCTTTCCAGAGCGCTCGACCTTGACGCGGCGGCGCAGGAAACTCCCTTGGTAAGACTTTACTTGACAAA
>NC_051416.1:13177123-13177356 GCF_015228065.2 Penaeus monodon
GGCAAGACTAGTGAAAAGAAGTCCTCAGTTTGAAGTTGCAAGGTTCGATTTCCCTTGCAGACAATTCAATGTTGCAAGGTAAGTGTAGTCATACATGTATCATTGATGAACCCGAAGTATCCTTACAAATATTTGTTTAAACTGTTTACAATAGTTATCAAATTTCTTAGAACATGCAATTATTCAGATCGTTCTCTTCATCCCATATATCTTTCATTAAATTTTACTGTATC
>NC_051416.1:13177455-13177725 GCF_015228065.2 Penaeus monodon
AACAGATGTGACCCCAGCCTTCCCCGCGTGTTATGCAAACCACATCCCTCCTCTCTCTGCCAAGACACAGAATTTATTGATGTTAACATTAAGTAAGGATCACTGAGAAGAGAAAGCTGAGCGAAAGGAAACGGGAAGTAGGGAAGGGAGGGTGTGTATAAGAAAATGGAATGATAATGAGAAGTATAAAGATGTTGGTTGTAAAAAAAAGAAAAAAAAATGGAAGAGCACAAGGAAGAGTGTGTAAGATAACATTTATAGAGAGTAGTC
>NC_051416.1:13177767-13177964 GCF_015228065.2 Penaeus monodon
TCTCGACTTCTAATAAAGGTGCCAATTTACGCTTTTATATACTTACACTGTACTTACATCTGTGATATATGTTAAAGATATTGTTTATTTCTAGTGATTTTATATTTTGAAGAATGGATTTTAATAAAAACTAGATTTATGAGTTACTAGTTTTATCATACCCTCTTATAAATATATTAAGCAATAAACCAGACCGA
>NC_051416.1:13179472-13179629 GCF_015228065.2 Penaeus monodon
CATCAGATAAGAGAGTTCCTATTGCTGCACAGCTGTGGCCTTTCTCACTTAACGTAACCTACTGAGTGTTAAGGGTAAAGACCCCCAAATATTTTATTCGTAATTCCACGTGACGAGGAGGAATACCTCGGTTGCACTGAACTGAACTGGAAAGCCA
>NC_051416.1:13179700-13179956 GCF_015228065.2 Penaeus monodon
TAGTTGATAAGATAAGAATACCGTGAATTTATGGAGAGGAAAAAGTTGAAAGTATTTATGTTTTCCCATAAGAACTCTGACTGATGATAAAATCATAAAATGACCACATTTTTTTTAATGCGTTCCTCCAAAACTGTGCAGTAAACGGTTTCTTTATATACATGAGAAATAATATGATCATATGGTAACTGAGTTTTGAATGGCTTACATCTTATGCCACATCACACGCTAGGATTATGGGTTACAACTTCATTGT
>NC_051416.1:13180299-13180427 GCF_015228065.2 Penaeus monodon
AAAAAGTACATTCGTATTGTGTTTATTCATTGATACGTTGACTCTTCCTGCTATATTTCCGTTTGTAGATAGCGAGAGGAATTTCTTGATATCTGAAGGGTTTGAAGGTGCAAACTGATTCTAGGAAA
>NC_051416.1:13180699-13180885 GCF_015228065.2 Penaeus monodon
AGGATTAATAAAGAAAAAGCAAGGCATAACAAACGTAGTTCTAATATTTTTCAGATGTTAATAATCCAGAGATCATGATATTAAATACAACAGATTGTATTTTTAGTCACCCCGAAAATGCACACTAAACTACCGTTTTCTTTCATATTAGTAACAAATTTGTACTTCTGTCTTCTTTGTCAGGAA
>NC_051416.1:13181188-13181495 GCF_015228065.2 Penaeus monodon
TTACTGTCAATAAAGAATAAATCAATATCCTGTTGCACTTCAAATCTTTTCCTGGTTCTTGACACCGTGCGTGAGGAGAACCAAGGTTATGACGCACAGGCAGTATTACGAGAGGCGGGAAGGGAGACATATATGCCCGGGAACTTCACACTTCAGACAGTCTAATTCCAGACACCTTGGCAATAAGTTCAGTTCGCTGCGTCTCTTGAGGAATTTGAAAATATGTTCTTCAAAACTAGTGTCTTCATTTGCTTGGTCTTGTAAGTAGTAAGGACTTCATTGTTTTTATAATTATATAGTTTGCAGG
>NC_051416.1:13181536-13181687 GCF_015228065.2 Penaeus monodon
GTGATGTCTAATGAAATTGACACAAATTTTAAATGGTGTTTATAAGTGTGTTATTACTCCCGGCAGTTGCATTGCTGTGTGCTGTGGGGGACCCCTGGCCAGAGCGCTCGACCTTGAGGACGTGATGGCGGAGGGAGCTCCTATGGTAAGA
>NC_051416.1:13182581-13183652 GCF_015228065.2 Penaeus monodon
AAATAACGTATAACTGAAGATTTTCTGCACCGTTATCATTATTGCCCTACAGACAAGACTGGTGAAAAGAAGTCCCCGGTTTGGCGTCTCAAGTAACGGTCTCCCATGCAGAGGATTCGGTGCTCCAATGTAAGTATGGATATACAACGTACTGCAAGGGATATTGATAGATATTGAAACTTATGAACTGAAACTAAAAAGAAGGGAAATTTAGAAGACTAATTAGATCAGAAAATGAGTAGAGGAGATAGGACACTATACCGGAATTTAAATACGAATCAGAATTAGGATATCAGTGATAAACCAGAGATATTTTTTATGTATATTTATTGTCTGATTGTTAAGCATAGTTTACCTAAAATCCATACATCATGCAGATATCCACATTTTCCCCTCAGTCCCATTTACCTTGCATTGTCTTTGCATATATTTTTATTTTTTCCATATTTTTTCTTTTCTCAATTTCTCTTATAACTTTGTTCCCATTTTTAACAGCTGCGACCCCAGCCTTCCTCGCGTGTTATGCCGACCATACCCCATCTCTCTCTGCCAAGACACAGACTTCATCGATGCTGACATTTAATAAGAATTACTGAAAAGGATTGATTCGACGAAAGGAAAACGGGAAGAGGAAAGGGGAGTGTAAGAGAATGGGGGTAATTGAAGAAATGCCTGTTAAAGAAAATGGGAAGACATCTTCTCTGGCGAGAACTTGTAATAAATGTGATAAAGTGGCAGAAATACAACAGAAACGATATTAGAAGAGGAAAGGGGGAAAAAAGTGTGATAGACAAAGGCAACGTATTTAGAGAAAATAGATCCATGTCAGTAATCTCGAATGACCTTATTTATTTTTACCAGTTTATTTTTTATGTATTTTCCTTGATCTTATATCTGTGATATGTAATTTAGATGCCGCTTAATATTTTTAGCTAAACTAAGGAAGCTTATTTTATATCTTGAAGAATAGATTTTAATAAAATGCAAATGTATGACTGATTTGTTTCATGTCCTCGTATCAGTATATCAAACAGGCAACCAGTTTGTATGGATATGCTTTTACACATAAGC
>NC_051416.1:13183843-13183919 GCF_015228065.2 Penaeus monodon
CGCACAGTTGCAGAGCGATGGGTATTAAACAGTTGGGCCTTCGCAAAATGAAGGCAAATGTTGGAGAAACAGTAAT
>NC_051416.1:13184228-13184591 GCF_015228065.2 Penaeus monodon
GCCCATACTGGCATATATTCTGGATTAACAATATCGCTTTTATTGATTGCGAAAGTTTCATGATTTTAAACACTTCTGCTTGCGAAAGATTATTAGGAAATATTTTGACGATGACTAGGCGCATGGTCCCGTGAAAATATGGGTCGCTTTACTATCCAAGGACAAAAATTATTTTCTTAAAGTGATTGAAAACATTTCAGAAGGTGGCAATTGTATGTCAGGAATGTTTATGTTTTAGGCATGTATGATGACGACAACAGCTAGGGTTTTATGCCTGAAAACGAAACAAACGTTAAAGCTCAGTATCTTTATTTAACATTCCGGAAGCAAAATCCAAATTGGAGAATTGTGCGTCACACTCGC
>NC_051416.1:13185379-13185496 GCF_015228065.2 Penaeus monodon
GTATATAAAAAGAAAATCTGCAAATAATCCTCCTATGATGAATAATTTATGGATCTATAAATAATCCTCTTGTTGTAAGAAAAAAATATGGATCTACAAATAATCTTCCTATGATAA
>NC_051416.1:13185531-13185807 GCF_015228065.2 Penaeus monodon
AAAAAAGACTTTGTGGATCTTCTTTCGGTTCGTAGTCTTTGTTTACCTCGAAGTGCTGCCATCTTTTGGCGTCCGTGAGAAGCAACCATGTCGGCCGTCGGGAGGAAAACACGTAATGTTATTTTCGTTTTGTTTTGCATGCTGTTAATGCCTTTAGTATATATTTGGGGAATGTGATTATTTGTGAAAGGTTGGGTTTTAGTCTGACTAAAAAAATGTAGTCTTGAAGATATCTAGGAAGTGATTTTAAGCTTCGTACTAAGCCGGTTACATCTG
>NC_051416.1:13185837-13185973 GCF_015228065.2 Penaeus monodon
CATCATAGAATATAAAGATTGCATCGTAAAACACAGAATATCTTTACAGATAGAAACATGGGGGTAAATTTGGAGATGACGCTTAGCTAAATTTCAAGTTTCATCCAGCCTCCGACTTTCGAAACAATTTCTTGTT
>NC_051416.1:13186003-13186263 GCF_015228065.2 Penaeus monodon
TTTGTATGGAATCTTCCTTCGTGGTTTCACGCTGTTTTGATGTCGTTTTCCGTCGCATTTGACTCTTTGATGAGTGACGGAACTTGTGTTCCCTCAGTTTTGCACTGTACTTTGGGGAGGAATTTGCATGATTAACACACAGGAAAACAGAGCAAAAACACCAAAGTAACTTTAAATTGGCTTTGCTGAAACTCTACGGGGTGGGAGCCATGTTTCTCCTTTACAATTACGGTATACAATTCGGCGGTTAAATCCAGGAT
>NC_051416.1:13187482-13187780 GCF_015228065.2 Penaeus monodon
GCCCAATCACAAATAGTCTTGTTTGGAAACTGAAAGTCGCTCCGTGCAGATTCGTAGGAAAAGGCCTCTCTTACATACAAGTTAACGAATTTTAAGTTAGTCTCAAAATCGAGCTTACTGTTATCAAACCAGGTGTTCTTAAAAAGTTATTTTTTGAAATTGCATCTAACTGTTCTATTATTTACTTTCTTTGATTTGTCGCACCGAAAATAATGTTCATTAGTAATGCAGCATTCTTGACCGCACTTTGGACAAGATAAAGATCGATTAATTAATTTGTGCGACCGGCACAGATCGA
>NC_051416.1:13188591-13188907 GCF_015228065.2 Penaeus monodon
TTTGTATGGAATCTTCCTTCGTGGTTTCACGCTGTTTTGATGTCGTTTTCCATCGCATTTGACTCTTTGATGAGTGACGGAACTTGTGTTCCCTCAGTTTTGCACTGTACTTTGGGGAGGAATTTGCATGATTAACACACAGGAAAACAGAGCAAAAACACCAAAGTAACTTTAAATTGGCTTTGCTGAAACTCTACGGGGTGGGAGCCATGTTTCACCTTTACAATTATGGTATACAATTCGGCAGTTAAATCCAGGATTATTGTTTGCATGATTGACGCACAACAAATGCATTAAATCATGATTGGACAAAAGC
>NC_051416.1:13189647-13189727 GCF_015228065.2 Penaeus monodon
TTCTTCAGGGTGGGCCATCATAAAGATGGCCCTCCCCAAATACCCAGTGAAATGGTATTTCCTCTTGCCGAAGCGGGGCA
>NC_051416.1:13190129-13190282 GCF_015228065.2 Penaeus monodon
GCCCAATCACAAATAGTCTTGTTTGGAAACTGAATGTCGCTCCATGCAGATTTGTAGGAAAAGGCCTCTCTTACATACAAATTGACGAATTTTAAGTTAGTCTCAAAATCGAGCTTACTGTTATCAATCCAGGTGTTCTTAAAAAGTGATTTT
>NC_051416.1:13190928-13192099 GCF_015228065.2 Penaeus monodon
AGCCATTGCCTGATTTTGATTATTGAAATATACTTCACCCAATAAATATGTACGTTTTGCCGGTTCTCGTCACGCATAAGTTAAATTGTACAAACCTTATATCGTTACATTTCCGTTATTACGCTTCACCCAAATATGTCGTCCTCAACGTGGTAGTATTTCCAGAGGTAGGTGTATTTCACGATTTGTAAAAGTCAGCTGGCTTTCAATATATTTTTTCAAACATACTCTTTCTTTGGCAGTGGCCAGACACACACTGAATTTTTTTTGTGGGCAAGGGCAGGGCTTTCCGAAGTAAAGAGTTATGATTGGTCAGAAAGAACTGACGTCATTTTCTGAAGTTTTTATTGGTTAGCATTTGTGCTTGTTTGTGAAGTGTAATCCGCTAATTTACCAACAAATGCCCATTTTTCAAAGTACGTACTTTATATTTTGCTGTGAATTGCGCGAAATTATTTAAATGTTCAGATATCCATATTTGTGTAAATGGATATAATTTATATTGGTTTCCACAATAATGACTTCTGGTAAATCCTGTAAAATTATAGTATAGGTTACCAGCGATACAGGTTTTTCCTGCTCTTACCTGATTATTCACTCTCAGAAGAGCTATCTTGCTCCATTGGTATAGGGGGCGGCAGGGAACCCTCTCTCGCTCTCCCACCTTGGAGTGAAAAAATTATGGATGGGCGTGTCAGAGGATTTTATGAATAAGTATCGGGATATGTATTGGGGCAAATACTCTTTTTGCATACATGGACGCTTAATATATTCTTTTGTATCCCGCCAAACCCTTTCGATATTCTGTGTGTGGATATGTGGGAAGTGTGGGTCTACAAAATTCTCTGAATGATTAATTACAAGGTGCTCGTACCCATGTTGTTTTAAATTGCGGTAGGCAGCCCACCCATCACTACATATTATAGTTCCAGGTAAAATGAATTGTTTTATTAGGGGTATAAGCATGTCTGCACTCCTATCACTGCCTTCCAACGGCACCACAAATTTCTTTTTAGAATCACGCTTATCCCTAAAGACCCACACTTGATTAAGTTGCCTCCCTTTGTTGTACTTCCGGTGCTCGAGCAGCATTTCATCAATCTCAATGATTACACCGGCACCTCCTATAGAATTTTGATTATGGTTATGGGATCTTTTATTTCATGTGCCT
>NC_051416.1:13193024-13193153 GCF_015228065.2 Penaeus monodon
TAAAGAATTTCATTAAAGTTTCTCTATTAGCTCCCCAAGTTAATGGTGTCAGTTTTTTCATAATATATATTCTGTTCATTGTTTTTGTCTTTACATATGTTATGTAATTTTTCCAAGTCAATTTTGATA
>NC_051416.1:13194051-13195524 GCF_015228065.2 Penaeus monodon
CTTTTTCAGTATTTGTTAGTAGTTTTTTGTTGTTGTTGTTTACTTGTTATATTTTTGTAATCTTTAAATAATTCTAGTTTTTTTGATATTTGAATTACTGGAACATTATTATGTATTGGAGGGTAATCACTCGTTGCAATCAGCATCTGACTTTCGAAACAATTTTTTTGGTATGGATTCTTCCTTCGTGGTTTAACGCTGTTATGATGTCGTTTTCCGTCGCTTTTGACTCATTGATGACTGGCGGAACTTGTATTTCCCAGCAGCAAAGTTGATAAAATATATGAGTCAGCTTCACACTGTAATTTAGTGAGGAATTTACATAATTTATACACAGGAAAAGAAAACAAAAACACTAAAACTCAGCTGGCTTTCAATATATTTTTTCACACGTACACTTGCTTTAGCAGTGGACAGACACACTCTGAATGTTTTTCACAGGCAAGGGCACAGATTTCTGAAAAAAAGAATTTTGATTGGTCAGAAAACTCTTGACATCATTATCTGAAGTTTTCATTGGCTAGAATTTGTATTATTGCCATTTCAGGTGATTTTACGTGCATAAAAACATGGTGTTTGTTTTGCAATGTAAAATGTACATTTTTATTGTTTTATATGTATATAAACAATCAGGTAATTGTGAACTCTTACCTAATTCTATTCAATCTCAGAAGAGCTATCCTTGTCGAGAAGACCTGGGGCTGGCAGGGGCTGAATTCTTTCTTTCCTGCCTTGCAGCGGGTATAATTCTGCTGCTTGTAAGAAAAAGGCATGGATTTGAGAGTTTCCCTGGCTTTTTATGAATAGATAGCAGGTCAGGTATTGTGGAATATATTCACTTTTAATACCACACCATTTGACCCACTCCTTAAGATCTCTTCCACAACCTTTCAATATTCTCTGTGTGTGTTTGTGGGTCATGTTGGTCTACAAAGTTTTCAGATTGATAAATAGTCAGATGTTTGTAACCATGACGTTGTAGGTTACGGTAGGCAGCCCATCCATCACTGTATATCACACTGTTGCTTTTATATATTTCTCAATTAGGGATATGAGCATGTCAGCACTGCGGTCAGTGCCAAGCAGTGGCACAACGAATTTCTTTTTACTCACACACTCATTACCCCCAAAGACCCACACCTGGCTCAACTGTCTGCCCCTATTGTATTTTCGGCGCACGAGCGGCATCTTGTTGATCTCAACAATTACACCAGCAACTATTGAATTTTGATTTTGTAACCAATTTTTGGTTACTCCTCCAATGTATTCTAGTTGGCTGAGAAATGCTAATACATTTAATAACTTGAGCATGATTCCAATACTTTTGCAACCAATAATTCAGAAACAAAATAATTTTAAAAAGTTCCAAATGTGCCCCCTGCAGAAACGTGCCTGTGTAATCGCTGGTTTAGAAAACAACTTTTGCGCAGTTTTGTCTTTGCCATTTTTTTCCATCTGTCACAATACCACATA
>NC_051416.1:13195598-13196116 GCF_015228065.2 Penaeus monodon
TCTCAGGAATTCTATGGCATTATCATTTTTTTTCAAAATAATTAGAAATAACTCTATAGTAATGGGGATCACACCCTGCGCACCTGAGATCCATTTGTACAAAGATTTTGTACATTTGCTTTCATTGGCCACTGTACATACATGTGGCAGAAATGGTGGCATGTGATTGGTTTATACTATTTCCTGTAATACTATTGGCTCTTTTAATGGTTACTGAGAGCGTCGCTCTCGATAACAATTGCTTAAAAAAAAAAAAAGTAATGTGACATTCTCTCTTTTCTTCCAAGAGTAATGTGGAGTACCCAATGCATTTTTGTTCCACCTTTGGAAAGTGTACTGAAAGAGTTCCTGTTGCTATGAAAGGTGGAATCTTGGGTCATGTCATTTGGTGAAACATAATCTAACTCGTTATTGCTGGGCAGTTCAAATTCATCCAAGTCATTTGAGGGGCGTTTCTCTTCCTCTGACAGGCAAGCTGTTAAAGTTGAAGACTGGGTTCGTGGGAGTGGGAATATCTT
>NC_051416.1:13196456-13196524 GCF_015228065.2 Penaeus monodon
AATGGGGTAAAAAGGTCAATAGATATTTATCTTTGTCTGAGTGCCAAATGCTTTTGATGCTGCACAGC
>NC_051416.1:13196969-13197308 GCF_015228065.2 Penaeus monodon
TATAATCCATCCTAGATAACTATGAGTACTTTTAGCCTGGTTTTGTTGCATGCATTGTGACAGAACATCAGTAGACAATGAACTAATATCTATTATTTCTATAGTAAATCTAATCATACTATATATCAAAAAAAGCAAATTTAGTGAACTTTGAGATGGGATTATTACGAAGTTAGTCAGAATTATTGTTTTCAATAGGGACCATACATTGTAAAGTTATTTTTATGAAAGTAGAGATTCCTGTCTGAAACATTAGTAAATGCATTAAATCATAAAGATAACAAGTAAACCAGAAATTGATAATATATTTTTTTATGTTTAATTTTTAAAAAAATTCAA
>NC_051416.1:13197350-13197641 GCF_015228065.2 Penaeus monodon
AACAGTAGAAAATTGTTATATGATTATCATTCTAGTTTGAATACAACATGTTAGTATAAATTTGAGAATTACGCAAGCACATTATTTTACGGCGAGAATTTCCAAGACCACTGAATTTTTCCAACTCACGAAAAGGGGCGGGGGAGGTGGGGGGGATCTGGTCACTGGGTGGTTTTAATTTTAGAGAAGATTGATATTTATGTAAACACATGCACATAAGATCAACTATTTTAATCATCCACTTTTAATAGGAGTAAACCCATTTTTTACAGAAAAAAAAAGTCGCCCCAG
>NC_051416.1:13197774-13197906 GCF_015228065.2 Penaeus monodon
GATTGGGCGCCTGGGTGTGGTTGGTATTTTCCATATTTACCAAAAAAAGCGTTGGCAGGTTGCATTTTTACTGGAAGCGCATGAAAAGGGTGCATGAGCTGTATGAACTCCATATGAAGTGAATGGATAAGA
>NC_051416.1:13197966-13198277 GCF_015228065.2 Penaeus monodon
TTCAACATAAGATAATCAATATTTCACTTATTTTTCAGAAGTTCAAATTTCCAACCAAGGGGTGGCCTTCATTATATTGAATATTCATTACAACAGCAACTACAAATTTCAAATCAAAACAAATTTGCCAATGGTTGACGTTACCGACTGCTATAGCTATTCCAATTCGAAATATTATAATTTTATTTTTTAACTTTAGTGCTTCATACTCGTTACACACATAGACCCCAACACAAACTACAGCATAATACCAGGGAGTCTTGATGGAAAGCATATTTCATGTATAAATGTACACAAAACATTTTTGGAGA
>NC_051416.1:13198340-13198445 GCF_015228065.2 Penaeus monodon
AAAGTTGGACATTCATGAACTCATATTTATGCACAACGTCATTATCAAATGCCATATGCAAGATTGCAACAAGCAAAGGTCCATACAGGTGTATCTGGCTCTTAT
>NC_051416.1:13198524-13199173 GCF_015228065.2 Penaeus monodon
AGTTTCTTCATTCTTGTACGTATAATAAATGCATGCTAACAATTAGACCTTTTATCCCCCCTTCATTTGGGACTGTCCCCTTAAAATGAACTATAACATTACACATCTCATAAGGCCAATCTCCTCTTTCAGTGTCTCAGCTGTACCGCCAGGCGTGGTCAGAAATTCCCGAAGTCATGGCATCCTCTGTCATGCTGCTGCTCGGTGAGTTATACCTTCAGGCCTGTATCAGAGAGGGAAGATGTCTTTCAAATACATCTAAGTCATTTAATAAATATATGTTATGAGGGATATTGATTTCATAATTACTTCAGTTCTTGAAGTCTGTGATCTTTCTTGCAGGCACTGGATTATTGGCTGGCTCACTAATGCTTTACAACAACAAGAAAGCTGACAACAAAAGATACCGTTATGTATACACAGGTTAGTTGATACAGTTCCTGATTTTACCTGTAATTTCCATCGTTATTTTTTATGTCTGTGAATTATTTCCTGGGATTGCTTGTAAAATTTTGATGTTATTTATGGTTTCTTAACAGATGTTCTATTTTTTTAAATCTGTAGATCAGAATCTGTATTGTAATACTCAAATATTTCACTTTCAACCATCCAACCATTTTTGCCCATATACAAACTTTTTTTTTTCCTT
>NC_051416.1:13199242-13199557 GCF_015228065.2 Penaeus monodon
CAATTAATGTCTTCCACTCACAACTTTACATTCATTTCACAAGTAATGTTATCTTAGATACAGACTTTATATTAATTAGTGTTGTTCTTTTCTAGTGTATCGTCCTGATGATCCACGCGTTTCATCCATCAAGGAGTGAGGGTTGCCTGGCTGCCTGAGTCACCATCTGTATAGTTATATATTTAAACCCTGTACACTACATATTATGCTTTGTAAAATGTAAAAAGATCCTTTGGAATTAAATTCAAATAAGAAACAGTGTGTTTCAAATCTTTGTCCTGCTCTACTGAATTTGTTTTTAGTTAGTGTCTGCAG
>NC_051416.1:13202209-13202561 GCF_015228065.2 Penaeus monodon
GTTCAGCATTCTTGGGGATTTTATATTTAGGGTAATCAACTACTACTGACCAAATGTGACCATTTGGAAGTATAATGTTTTCCAATATTCACAGAAGTCTGAATTAAGTATAAAGAAGTACAAACACAAAAGTTTAAAAGAAGGTGATTTAGCAACACATTAAAAATTGCATACAAATAATGTGATGTATAGTATACTTTTGCAGGGATCACTTTCTTAATAGTTATAGGATTTTATTACAGTTATCAACTGTAAAATATTTGACTGTCTGTAAATTTTATCTTGTTTTAGTGTAGGAATTATTAATATATATTGGTATATTCCTCAAGAAGGATATGGTGATATAAGTGTC
>NC_051416.1:13202841-13203466 GCF_015228065.2 Penaeus monodon
CATTGTGTTGCATCGTTGAATAGTGTTGAATAATGTTGCTGAAGAGTGATGGATTCTGTAGCCATATTGTGCATGTGAGACTGAAAGGCATGGTGTGATGACCTAGAGGATGAGGCATTCAGTGACACTGGAAGGGATTCAGACCAATGTGTTGTGTAGTAGATGTAAGGTGGTGTAGAATATTGATGTTGATTCTTTCCCAGAGTAGTTTTGCTAATTCTAATGTAGTAGAATTATACTTTATTATGCCTTTGGGAATATATTTGTTTGTGTGATGGTGCTGATATGTTGTATTGTATGATCTTTGTTCGTGATCAGGAATAAATTGAGGTGGTAGAGGTGTCTCATTGTCTGTGAGGTGTCTCAGTGTCCATCCAGTATATATAGTTGGTTGTTGTTAAAGTTAGTTGTGTGTGTGATATTCATGGGCAAGTGGTGTGAAGAGAGGTCACTGACTGTTTTCCATACGATGTTATTTACAAGGGAAATTGTGTCTTGTTCTCTCTAGGATTATTTATAAGAGATTGTCTTACCTGTATAGATGTGCAGAGAAGATAGCTAGCAATAATGATGTATATATTCTGGTGGAATGCATGAATTTATGCGTGTGTAACTATTATTTCAT
>NC_051416.1:13203506-13204607 GCF_015228065.2 Penaeus monodon
TTTTGTTCTCTCATAATGTCTGATTGTCTGCAACAGGGAGTATACAGTTGTGATGTGTGACATGGGTGTAATTTGCTTATGTAATCAGATCTTCACTGTATTGTCTGTCGTGGTATTAAGCATTGTAAAGGACATGGTGGGCTTTTTGTGTGCTGGTTTGACTTTTGTTGCTTGTATTAGGGTGACATGGATATGATTGTACGTTAAGTGTTTCAGGTATACATGTATGCCACTTTAAAAGGGTAAGAAATACATATCTGCAAATAATATGCAACACTTGATGTAAGTGTGACACAAGGTTGAGATCCCCTGATGTATGATGCGGATGCTGTCAGTGTTGAACTTACAGATGTCAGTTTGATTTATGCAATAATCATTGTGTGTTTGTGTTCTTGTTTGCTGATGGTGGGGATGCTAAAGATGACCTTTTAGATGGAATTGGTGTGTTCACATTATTGGTGTTTGAGGTTGTGAGTGTTGGGTGCTGTAAATACTACTGATTCATTCAGCTAGCCTTCAGTGATATATACCTGAAGTGGTCTTTACTAGTAGTACTACGAATACTTTGCTATGGGGCTGATTGTGGGATGCATAGCCAGTGTGAAAATGTTTCCCACTTTGGCTATTCATATCTGGTATAGAATTTAGTTTTACATTGATAAAACTAACAAGTTTTTTAGTCATGTTTAAAATTCTAATGTGAGAGTTCTGCAGTTGGCTAATATATAAATGATTTGCATTCATAAATTGTCTCCTTTTTCAAATAAAATTGCAGTTACTTGTTAATTAAAAGGAAAAGGAATGAAAGATTGGTAATATCTTCACTTCATTACATGAGCACAAGATGAATGCAAACAGTTACCATTTGATCTAATGAGACTACAATATACTTCCTGCCAGAAGATTCTCTCACACTAAAAAGAAACCAGTGTTTAGTTAAAACATCATAGACATAATCATCCAGTGGAGCAAAGAATTATTTCATGTTGGTAATTCTGTTTCTTAATTTTCAAAATCTGTAGATATATGGTTTACAAGAATTCCTTAAAGAAATAAAATTTACCTGGGAAATATGCTGAATTGAAAAGAGTAAAAAGAAAA
>NC_051416.1:13204830-13205215 GCF_015228065.2 Penaeus monodon
CGACAATCGAGAGACGGAATGTGTATGCGTAGTGGGGGTATAAGACCCCAAGTTCCACTTTATTAATGCTAATAGTTCAGTAAAATTCTCATAGTGCCTCTATATCATGACGCTGAAATATGTATCTGAGTACATACAGTGTCACTGTAGGCTGTAGATCATGCTCTTACCATCGGCGAATCGTTCTCCTCATCAGGGGCAAGAAGCGTGACAACTGCTACAGTCGACCGTCTTAAGAGACGTGATGTCATGAAACACTCAAGGTTCCTATGTATTTGATTTACCATTGCGCTTAATTGTTGTAATGTCAACCCATTACTTATATAGCGTTATGAGAGTTAATCCATAGCTTACATAGCAATGTATTTGGGAAAATACAGGACGC
>NC_051416.1:13209768-13210020 GCF_015228065.2 Penaeus monodon
CTATTCCAATTCTTAGTAACTAAAGCCAAACTCTCCAGTTGAGATCTCGAGCCAAGCGTTCCCAAGCACTATCAGCTGGAGGGCCCCCTGTGGTCCTAAGGCGAGATTCAGCTTGGGAATATCTCACTCTTAATCTGAAGTATTTGTTTAAAACTAAGTGTGAAATATAAACATGTGCAAATGTTCTCAAACCTTTGACTTATCACGACAATGACAAGCAACAAATAATTAATTGCTGAAAGAGAATAATTG
>NC_051416.1:13210308-13210482 GCF_015228065.2 Penaeus monodon
GTTTCTTAGCTCGACGCCAGCCTGACTACAGCGGTGGTATAAAGCAGAGCGATGGCAAGGACGGTGGCAGACAGAGGGAGGATAAGGGCGAGGGTGTGCGTGGGAACGTGAGCTCGTGCTTTGGTAGGCATTCGTATTTTAGTGTCGCGTGTCGTTGCTGCGTCAGCCTCCATC
>NC_051416.1:13210550-13210617 GCF_015228065.2 Penaeus monodon
TTTCGCTATGGTATTTGGGTAGTTTTGTTTATTTGTTTGGGGAGCATGCACGAATTCGAATTTTCTA
>NC_051416.1:13210934-13211264 GCF_015228065.2 Penaeus monodon
AAGGACACGAGTAGCATTAATCATTGCAAAGCGTTAAGTTATCTGCAATGGTCATCTTCCTATAACAGAAAACTATGAATCGAAGCACTAAAGAAAATGAATATATATACGCGAAGATCAGGGGTAACTAGTATAATTCAATAATAATCATAGAAATATGTGGCTTCTTCATGTTAAGAGCAGCACAAGCATGGTGTTCAGTGTGATGATGTGGTAATATTCTTATCAACCTGTTTACGAGAAGTAAGTGACTCCATCTGACTTCTCCCCCCCCTCCCATTCTCACATTCACCCGGGGTTTGAGATAAATCGCTCTCACATCGATTTCCT
>NC_051416.1:13211797-13211998 GCF_015228065.2 Penaeus monodon
TGACAGGAAACACAAATAAATTACTAAAATGAAACGTTTATTCTTATCTGCAAATGTCCTGTTATTACCTTTTCCGTTCCAGGTGACATATTAGTGAACCCGAGGAGTGAATACAAGGTCATACGTCGCTATCAGGGCAAGGTCAAGGCGGTTGTGTTTGATTGGGCGGGTGAGTAAATTCGCTCGGTCTCTGTCTGTCTG
>NC_051416.1:13218652-13218903 GCF_015228065.2 Penaeus monodon
GTGTCTCTCAAAACCGGAGCACTGCGATAAGAACACTGATTTCCCTTATCAAAGGATTAATCATCTGACATCATTCCTGGTGAAATATGTGGCGATCGCGTCCTCTAGATCCTAACTTTCGCCAGGGTCCTTCGGCAGATAAATCTCCTGCTCTGAGGGAGGGGCGTGGGTGAGGGAGGGGAAGGGGGAGATTGACTATTTTTTACTCATGTTTGATTTTGTTTGGGTGTGTCGCATATGTGTTTCTAGCG
>NC_051416.1:13219503-13219610 GCF_015228065.2 Penaeus monodon
ATATAAACGTACAACACTCTCAAAACAGTACCATCAAAGAGGATCGCGAACTCAACACAACATTACATTGGTGGCAATGGGATACACTTCCTGCTATTCATTACAGA
>NC_051416.1:13220050-13220755 GCF_015228065.2 Penaeus monodon
CACTCGTATACCAGAACATCTATAATATCTTCAAAGACGCCCTCCTTATGACAGTCATATGTTCCAATTTTTATCACTCTACTTTTCCTCTGTTTCACCCTTTGTCACATGCCTTTGTTATGTCCTCCATCCATCCCTCTGTCACACCTTATAGATATCTTTTGTTACTTCTGTGTCTACTGTTTCAGCTATTTGTTATATCCCCTGTTACACCCTCTGTTAAATCCTTTGTTACATCTGTTCAGCTATCTTGCATCCCTCCATTTTCTGTTACACATTTCTGTTGCATCCCTACGTTCCATTTTCTACTATATCCCTCTCCTATATTTATTTACCTGTTATAGATTCTCGTACATTCTTCTGTTAACGATTTTGTTAACCCTCAGTTATATTTCTCTAATACACCTTTTACCATATCCTTCTGCTGTATCCTTCCGTTACACCTCTCCGTTACATTCCTTTGCTGCACTTATCACGTCCTTCTCACCTTCTCACTCTCCCCTCAGGAACCGTGGTGGACTGTGGCGTGTTCTCTCCTGCCGGCGCTTTCGTCGAGATCTTTGAGGAGGAGGGCGTGGCCGTCACGAGCGAAGAGGCGCGGGGGCCAATGGGCATGCACAAGAGGGTATGGCGCACACCCCTTAGACATTTGTTTAAATTGCTCCCATTTTTCTTCTGATTTTGGGATGGATATGCCGAATGATA
>NC_051416.1:13221674-13221960 GCF_015228065.2 Penaeus monodon
TGCTCGAGATGGAAGGCGTCAGGGCCCGGTGGTTGAAAGCCAAAGCCGGCGCCGCGCCCACCGATTCGGACATCGACCGTATGTACGCCAAATTCGTACCGAAGAACATCGCGGCGCTCGAAAAGTTCTCCAATGTGATAGATGGTAAGTTCGGAGGAGAGATGGTATGATAAGAGATGATAAGAGAACTGTTACGCGGTAGAGAGGTGATGAGAAAAGCAAGGAGGAAGGAGATGTGGAATTCTGCAAAAGATGGTGTGACGGTTTGCGTGTCCGAAGGTTGCGC
>NC_051416.1:13222117-13222262 GCF_015228065.2 Penaeus monodon
TTGTCTGAGAGAGAGAGTGAAGAAAAATAAAATACTGGGAAGAGGATAAACGATAACAAGACGAATAGAGAGGGGAAGAGCGAAAAGCAAAACAGATGATTGAGAGAAGCGAAGGAGGAAAGGGAGAAAGGGTGAAGAAATGTAG
>NC_051416.1:13222480-13222687 GCF_015228065.2 Penaeus monodon
CATGAAAACACACCCAAATCCACAGCCACAGACAATGACAGAATAAAAAGAAAAAAATGAAACGAAATCCTCTCTCTCGCACATCCTTAAAAACACAATAGCGGGAGGGACGCGTGAAATACCAGCCTCCAATTCCCTTACGCGTGGTGTCGCCCACCTCGCCTGCGTTATCTTAATATCTATGATGGAGTCGACTTCTCTCTCTGC
>NC_051416.1:13223126-13223492 GCF_015228065.2 Penaeus monodon
CCCCCCCACCCCCCGTCTCACCCTCTCTCATCACACAGGCACGCTGGAATGCATGGCGGCACTGCGGAGCCAAGGCGTCAAGATCGGGTCATGCACAGGTTACCCGGCTCCAATCGTTGACAAATTGAAACCCATTGCTGCTGCCCAAGGATATGTGCCCGATGTTTATGTCACTGCTGACGAAGTGCCCCAGGCCAGACCGATGCCCTATATGGTATGGTTTGGGTGTGAGAAGCCGTGGGGTGGTGATAGATGTTCGTGGTAAAGGAGTGGGGATGGCGCAGTTTTAGGATAGTTAACCCTCTATTTTGATGGGAATCGTTTTCTATGATGGTTATTTACGTTTCACCACTGGACTCCATTCGG
>NC_051416.1:13224134-13224336 GCF_015228065.2 Penaeus monodon
ATGCATTTCAATTTTTATTGCCGTTCTGTGTTTCAAACTAAGTATTACACGAGGTTATGAATCCAAACCGGGAACTGTTTCTTTATAGCTAATTCGACTGCAGTATAACCTCACTGTAACTGTTACGTGGCTAAGTGCATTGTTTGAAGCTGATTATGGATCGCTTCAGATACGCCAAACATAAGATTCTTTTTTCACCTGT
>NC_051416.1:13224702-13224875 GCF_015228065.2 Penaeus monodon
CAGGTCTGGCTGAACGCGATCCGCCTCGACGTGAGCCCCATCGAGGCCGTGGTCAAAGTGGACGACACTGTGGACGGCATCAAGGAAGGTCTGACTGCTGGCTGCTGGACCATCGGGGTTGCCAAGACGGTCAGGATGGAGTTGTTGTCGCCTTTATTACTGCTGTTGAGAAT
>NC_051416.1:13225228-13225482 GCF_015228065.2 Penaeus monodon
AATTAAAAAAAATAAAATGAATATCGTCCTTCAAAATGCATCTCCTTCGCACTCTTTCCTTCCTCAGGGTAACTACGTGGCAGCTTCTCAGGAGGAACTGAACAGGATGCCTCGCCAAGACCTCGAAAGGAAGCTGAGGAAGGCGTATGAGATCCTACAGGATGCTGGCTCTCACTACGTGGTGGACTCGGTGAAGGATGTCCCTGCTGTGGTCAAGGATATTAACCGTAGGATGGCTATGGGGGAGAGGCCGT
>NC_051416.1:13225531-13225610 GCF_015228065.2 Penaeus monodon
AAAATAATGATAATAAAAAGCATGACGAAAATGGCCGTGACTGTTATTATCCCCAAAGACTAAATATTATATCAATTAG
>NC_051416.1:13230076-13230284 GCF_015228065.2 Penaeus monodon
CCAAAAACTTATAGACTCAGCCTCAGCCTGGTGATGGAGGAGCTCAGCAGATGGTTATTGATGCGCCAGGTCTCTCAGGCAGCTTGACACAGCATCATCCCGCAGTTTGATTAAACGGTAATGAAAACGGCCTGCTCTGAAATGCCGTTTTTTTGCTGTTTATGCGATGGCAGCTGATATGATGATGTTATTTACTTGGATTTGTTTG
>NC_051416.1:13230378-13230527 GCF_015228065.2 Penaeus monodon
CATGTGTATACGTTAATACAAGCACACAAGGCATAAAATGAAACAGAAGCCCTGAGATAGATGTTAGAATAAAAAAAAAAGTTAAATGAATGAAGAGAAAAGGACTGACTTAAATAAATTGCCGCAGAAACAGAGAGAGCGAAGCAAGG
>NC_051416.1:13230564-13231208 GCF_015228065.2 Penaeus monodon
TCAGTCACCATCAAAGGGGAAAAACAAACAAGCAAATAAATAAGAATAGAATAGAAAATCCCTTCAAAAATATCAATTAAAACCTATCATCGACTTCGAAAAACGCATTTACAAATAAACAAGAACCATAGAGCGAGAAAAATCGTTCAGTGGGGGTCCATTTTACCGGCTTGCGTTGTCCGTGGCCCCAACAGCGCGACATAAGACCGGGTGATGCGAGCGAGCGTGAGTTCGCGAATTTTATTTGTGCCAAAAATCTATTTTCGAATTGCTTATATTTTTGTGCTCATTTTGTTTTTGTGTTCGTTTTGTTTAGAGGACATTGTTTATAGACAGTGGAAGAGTAGATTTATTTGCTTATATTTTGTATTTGTTTATTGTAGACTAAGTTTGTAGATGATTGTGAATAATTGATATAAGTAACTTTTTCTGGGTGTTTTCTATAATCGATCATAATGAAATTTTGATAATCTTTATGGCTAAATTTGATATATAATATAGTATGAAATTAACTAATTATAAAGAAAATAATAAAGTATAAAAAGATAACTCTGGTACTTGATACAGTAAAAGACGTATTGAAAATGCTATAATGAAGGAAAAGAACGACAAAAAACACTTAAAAATCATAATGCTTTTATCAA
>NC_051416.1:13231340-13231426 GCF_015228065.2 Penaeus monodon
GCCCATCTCTCAACGATTCTCTTCCCATCCTCCTGCAGCCCGACGGCGCCAACAGCAACGCATAAGCCCCTTGTGTTAAGTCGGCC
>NC_051416.1:13231792-13232047 GCF_015228065.2 Penaeus monodon
GGAATCGAAAGTTCACGAAAGATCAAAATGAAGAATAAACACGCGGAAACTAAACAAAGGAATAACGTGCAAAAGATGTGAGGAAGCGGGGGGGGGGGGGGAGCGGAGAAGGGAGAGGGAAGGAAGGAAAAGAGACATTTGTGGAAGTCTCGGGTTAGAGAGAAAGGAGTTTATGGTTGGTTGAACAGCGAGGATTTATTTCACATACAATTATCTTTATGCGAGCGACCATGTGCATGTTTATGAGGTTATTAT
>NC_051416.1:13232222-13232397 GCF_015228065.2 Penaeus monodon
TATACCTTTATACATGCATACAAAGCTATTAATGAAAACTAAGGTGTTGGTTCACATTATGCTAAGTGCTTACGCGCATCTTGAACCGCTTTCCGACACCTGGTGTTTCTATGGGACATCTGTGGTGTTCACGTGCAAAGGATTTTTAGAAAAGACATTTAGTGGGGCGAAATCC
>NC_051416.1:13234072-13234172 GCF_015228065.2 Penaeus monodon
ATGAGGCCCCCATTCCCGATTCTTTTACGCTAAAATGGGATCTTTGGGCGAGACAGCGACCTCTTTCGAGACTTAGGAGGGCGCCCTTGTGTCTCCAAGA
>NC_051416.1:13234274-13234815 GCF_015228065.2 Penaeus monodon
AAGGGAGAAAGGAAAGGAGATGGAGAAAAGAAATGGAAGGAGGCGAGAGGAGATGAAAGAAGGGAGGAAGGAAAGAGGGAAAGAGGGAGAGGAGAGGAGAGAAAACAGAATAAGAATTGGGAATATATGAGAAAGGAGAAGAAGGGATGAAAAAGTGAGGAAAGGGGGGAGTACTAAGAGTAAAGAAAGTTGAAAGGAGAGAAAAGATAAAAGAGTGGAAAGGAGGCGGGAAAGGAGAAGAGAAAGAAGGGTGGAGAAGAGAGAAGGAAAAAAAGAGAGATGAGAGGATTAAAGGAGAAAAACAAGAGAGACGGAGGGACAGAATAGGGTATAATAGGAGGGAAGAAGATGGGAGAATGAAATAGAAGGAAAAAAGGAAATTAGAAAGTGGGGAGAGAAAGCGAGAGGAATTGAGGAGAAAGAGAGAGCCGGTGATAAGGAAAAGGAGAAGAGAAGTAAGTAGGAAGACCTTAAATCAAACGCAAAATGGCATAGGCAATATTGGGAAATGGAACATTGTGATAAAAGGAAGCTTGATTTT
>NC_051416.1:13234924-13235058 GCF_015228065.2 Penaeus monodon
GAAGGTAGAAAGAGAGGCATAGAGCGAGAAAAAGAGACGAAAATGAAAACAAATAGACAGATAAAGGGATAATCAAAAAAAGCATACTACCTCAGACTCTGTAGATCTGTAGACCAGTTTCAAAGGTATTTCAA
>NC_051416.1:13236515-13236696 GCF_015228065.2 Penaeus monodon
ATATACAGTCTTCAGAAACTAACTTGCAATATCCTGCGCCTAACTACAGGGACCCCAAGGACCCGTAGGACGTCTAGGAGACAAGGGAACACGAGGACCCCCTGGCGTTGATGGACTGCCAGGGACCCCAGGGCGCAAGGGCCAGAAAGGTTGGGAAAAAATAAGTGACTGTTTTTATTTC
>NC_051416.1:13236941-13237079 GCF_015228065.2 Penaeus monodon
GAACATACACCAAAGTGTTTGCTTTTCCCTGATACTGCAAGATGCACTTCCACTGAAAGAGTTTCTTCTGAAGAAGATTTATAAAAAGTGCTCAGTTGCGGTATAGGAAATCCCTGTTAGAGGTTGAGTGGAAGAAGA
>NC_051416.1:13237310-13237452 GCF_015228065.2 Penaeus monodon
TCAATAGCACGCGATAGTTCGCCTTCGGCCAATTAGCCATTACAGCTGACGTATGTCCAAGAGGGAATGTAATAATGACCGAAATGACAACCGCTTCAGCTGCGGGACCAAGAAACATGGCGCCCCGGGATCAGGTCCTTTG
>NC_051416.1:13238269-13238430 GCF_015228065.2 Penaeus monodon
CGCTCTCGCTCTCTCTGTCTTTCACTTCTCGCCTTTATTTGTTTAGCTTTTACGTTTTTTTTCGAATCTTTCTTTTCTTTCAATTCAATAAACACGATATAGACAAACAAGTAAATAATTCGTGAAGAAGAAGAAAAAAAATCTGAATTTGCTATATTCAC
>NC_051416.1:13238489-13238577 GCF_015228065.2 Penaeus monodon
CCACTCCTTCGTATTTCGATAAGGTTCCCCAGCCGACCTCTCTTCCTCTGCGACAGACACGTCTTTCTCGTAAAAAGGACATGGTGGA
>NC_051416.1:13239890-13240014 GCF_015228065.2 Penaeus monodon
TCTTGAAAACTTGGACAATCTCAAAACCAAGAGATACCCCCCCCCCCCTTTCTTTTAAGTAGTCAAAAGCAGAAAAACGTTTTACAATTGACTTGAAAAAATTGGAAATGTATAGATCAAGAAA
>NC_051416.1:13240114-13240223 GCF_015228065.2 Penaeus monodon
GGGGGAAAAAACAAATGCCTGTTTTACCTTTTACACAAAAAAATACCCAACTGGGCCGGGCAACCCCAGGGAACGGGGACCCCGGCACGGGTTAAACGAAGGGACCCAA
>NC_051416.1:13240253-13240352 GCF_015228065.2 Penaeus monodon
AGAAATGGCACGGCCAAGGGCGCCAGCCCTGAATTTTTTCATTTTGAAAGGGTCGAAAGGAATTTCCCCCAGATGCCGAGTACCCTTTTCTATTTTTAA
>NC_051416.1:13240450-13240616 GCF_015228065.2 Penaeus monodon
TTTTTATCTTTTCCAAAAAAAAAGTTATGTATTTTTAAAAAGGTTTATTTTTAAAAACTTCCCCTTTTCTTATTCCCTTTTTTTAAAAACCCCCCCTTTCTTTTTTCCCAAATTTTAAAAATTTTTTTTTTTAAATTAATATTAAAAATTTTTTTTATTTCTTTTC
>NC_051416.1:13240652-13240766 GCF_015228065.2 Penaeus monodon
TCCCCCTTATTTTTTTAAAAAATTTTTTTAAAATAAAGGTTTTAAATATTTTTTTAAAATTTTTAAAATTTTTTTTTAAATATAAATAAAATTTTTAATTAATATATATTAAGT
>NC_051416.1:13240900-13241093 GCF_015228065.2 Penaeus monodon
AAATTAAAAATTTTTAAAAAATATTTATTATTATATTAATTTATAAATATATAATATAATATTAAAAAATAAAATTTAAAAAAAATTTAATATTAATTTAAAAATTTTATTATTATAATTTATATATATTTTATTAAAAATTTTTTTATTTTTAATAAAAATTTTTTATTAAAAAATTTATTTAAAATATTAA
>NC_051416.1:13242591-13242799 GCF_015228065.2 Penaeus monodon
TTTTAGAATTTAAATAATAATCCCCGACAACAACAATGATAAGGGTCATAACGATTATAATAAAAGGGTTAAAAAGAAAAGGAAAAAAAATATAATGGTAAATAAAAATAATTATTGTATTATGATTTTTTTTATCATACAATACTGCTTTGATAATAATTTGAGAGAAGGGTTTAAAATGATGAAATGATAATATAAGATAAAATAG
>NC_051416.1:13248422-13248574 GCF_015228065.2 Penaeus monodon
AGACATCATTTTAATATACCAAAGCAAGAATAATATTAATTAGCGTTTATTGTCACTATCCTCACTTCTAACATCTTCATTTCTGTCATCCAGTCGGCTTGAAGCTCCGTCTGTAGCATCTGTGTAGTAAAAAAAAAAAAATTAACCAGACT
>NC_051416.1:13248694-13249534 GCF_015228065.2 Penaeus monodon
AGGTCTCTTTCCGCGCCGCTCTCTCATTCTCAAACTACTAGTGTAAATACCCACTTAAATGAGTGTCTCCCCTCTCTCTCTGTGTCTCTCTTTCTCTCTGTTGTCTATCTTCTTGTCTCCTCTTTACTCTCTGTCTGTCTCTCTCTCTCTTCTCTCTTCCTCTCTTCTCTCCTGTCTCTCTTTCCTCTCTCTCTCTCTCTCTTTCTTCTCCTTTCCCCCTCGTTTCCTCTTCTACTCCTTCTCCCATCTTTCTCTACTTTCGACACTCTTTAACCGTATCTCTTTATTTTCCTCTTTCCTGTTTTTCCTCTTCGCATCTCTTCTCCGCTTCTTTTTTGCATTTTCTCTTCTTCTTCTTCCTCGATTTTTCCTTTTCTTCTCCTTTTTCTTTCCCTTTCGGTTTCTTATCTTTTTCCTCCCTTCTTCCCCCTTTCGGCTTGTTTTTACTCTTTTTTCCTTCCTCTTTCTCTTTTTTTTGTCTTCTATCACGCTCCTTCCTCCCTCTTCTTTTCGTTTTCTATCCCCCCTTTCTCTCCTCGTATTCCCCTCTCTCTCTCTTTTCTTTCGGTTTATCTCCTCTCTCTCTCTTTCTTCCTACTTCTCTATGTCTCCGAAATTTACCCTGTTTTGGCACTAATTACACTGCCTTTCCCATGCATTTTCTGTTATTGCTTCTCTCTTTTTTGTATCCTTTTCTCTCCTCTCTTCCTTTTCGTTTCCTGGTTTCGTCTTTCTCCTTCTTTCATCCTTTTTTTTCTTTCGTCTCTCTTTCGTCTCTCTTCTTTCTTTTTTAATTTCTGTCCTCTCTTCCTTTGTCGCTTTCTCTTGTATTTATCTAGC
>NC_051416.1:13249567-13250365 GCF_015228065.2 Penaeus monodon
CCCTGTTCCTCTCCTTTCGCTTTGTCCTTTTCTGCTTTTTTTTTCTCTTCACGTTCTCTCCCTTTCTCTCTCTTCATCCGTTCTTTTCTTCATTTTCCTTCTCTCCCTCTTCATACATTACCCTCTCTCGCTTAACTTACTTACCCCCCCTCTCTTCCCCCTCCTACCCCAACCCCACACCCCTACCACGTCCCCCTTACTGTCCATTCCCCCTCTCTCCTCATCACCCCAACCCCAATCCCCACCATTTAACCCCATCTCCACCCTCCTCCACACCCCCACCCTTTTCCACCCCCCTCCCCCCATACCCCTACCCCATTACGCCCCTATGACCCTACCCCACCATCACCCGCCCCAATCCCCTCCCTCAACCCCCACCCCCTCATCCCCAGTCCATTCCCCTCCCCCTCTCTCTCTTCCCCTTCTCTCTTCCCTCCCTCCTCCCCCACCGAGTGGAGGGAGAGAGAAGTCGGCAAGAGAGAGAGGGGGAGGGGAATGGACTGGGGTGAGGGGGTGGGGTTGAGGGAAGGGCATCCAGGATTGGGGCGGGTGATGGTGGGGTAGGGTCATAGGGGCGTAATGGGGTAGGGGTATGGGGGGAGGGGGTGGAAAAGGGTGGGGGTGTGGAGGAGGGTGGAGATGGGGTTAAATGGTGGGGATTGGGGTTGGGGTGGAGGAGGGAGAGAGGGGGAAGGGGACAGTAAGGGGGGACGTGGGTAGGGGTGTGGGGTTGGGGTAGGAGGGGGAAGAGAGGGGGGGTAAGTAAGTAAGCGAGAGAGGGTAATGTATGAAGAGGGA
>NC_051416.1:13250533-13250923 GCF_015228065.2 Penaeus monodon
GGCAGTGTAATTAGTGCCAAAACAGGGTAAATTTCGGAGACATAGAGAAGTAGGAAGAAAGAGAGAGAGAGGAGATAAACCGAAAGAAAAGAGAGAGAGAGGGGAATACGAGGAGAGAAAGGGGGGATAGAAAACGAAAAGAAGAGGGAGGAAGGAGCGTGATAGAAGACAAAAAAAAGAGAAAGAGGAAGGAAAAAAGAGTAAAAACAAGCCGAAAGGGGGAAGAAGGGAGGAAAAAGATAAGAAACCGAAAGGGAAAGAAAAAGGAGAAGAAAAGGAAAAATCGAGGAAGAAGAAGAAGAGAAAATGCAAAAAAGAAGCGGAGAAGAGATGCGAAGAGGAAAAACAGGAAAGAGGAAAAATAAAAGAGGATACGGTTAAAGAGATGTC
>NC_051416.1:13251193-13251447 GCF_015228065.2 Penaeus monodon
TGGGGAGGAGTAATAGGGAAGGGAAGTAACGGGGGGGGTAGGTAATGGGGAGCAGGAGCGAGAGGGAGACGAGGAAAGTCTGGTTAATTTTTTTTTTTTTACTACACAGATGCTACAGACGGAGCTTCAAGCCGACTGGATGACAGAAATGAAGATGTTAGAAGTGAGGATAGTGACAATAAACGCTAATTAATATTATTCTTGCTTTGGTATATTAAAATGATGTCTTCACAAACAATATTTCTGACTTACAC
>NC_051416.1:13257452-13257661 GCF_015228065.2 Penaeus monodon
ACGCGAGCTGAAACCTTTTTCATATATCTTAAAATAGTCCTACGGCGTTTTATCGGTTCGAGAAATCGCTAGCGGGCAGTCTGTCTTTTCCCAAAGTGGAGATACAGAAGGTGCGCCGCAAGTTTTCAAGCGATTAATACTTTTGATTGAGAGCTGACCTTCCTATATGACTCTTTTTTGAAAGAGAGACTGAAAGAAAGGGAGAAGAT
>NC_051416.1:13257778-13257914 GCF_015228065.2 Penaeus monodon
TTAAAAAATAGACACGAGAAAGAAATATGCTCGTGGACATAAACTGGGGAACTGTCCATTTAGCGACTCCTTTCAAGCAATGAAGAAAAATTAACAGGGCATGAGTCGTCCCTTCGGCGCCAGTGAGCCAGGTTCT
>NC_051416.1:13257946-13258701 GCF_015228065.2 Penaeus monodon
CAGCGCCCACCAAGACGGCGCATTGGGAATCCAGTGAGCTCTCTGATTGGTCCAGAGCCCGTGCGCGTCGACCAATCACGGGCCAGCTGCGGGAGGCTCGAAGGCAGCTGGGAACCTCAACATCCCGACGAACTTCAGAAGCATCCAGCGTCCCGGAGGACCTGGAGCGAACCCGTCTCTGTGTTCTCGAACCATAAAAAAAACACACCCGTACAGTGTCCCTTCAGTGAAAACCAGCCCGTGCAGTGTCCCCGTTCTCTATCCCACCATGGAGTAAGGAAAACATAAAAGGAACAGAACCTTTTCCTCCTGAAAGCAAACTCGCCACGTTGCGTGTGTGTGTGTGTGCGCGCCTCGGCCAACTCGCACGCCCCGTTACGCCCCACGTGTACGTAGCAAGCACTCAAGATGGCCGCGGAGGTCTCGAGGAACGGCAAAATCGGTGCCGGCGTCGTGCTCTTCCTCGTGCTTGCGGTGGTGGCTACGCTTGCAGTCGGCTCGGCCTTCGGGTGGTACGAGGAGAAGCGGAATCTGGACATTCCACACCAGAATGGATATAAGGAGCGGGTGAGTAATTCCTGGACGGTGGGCGGAGGGGAGGGGTGTCGTGGGCGGCGCTGGGTCTACGAGGTCTGGTGTGTCTGTCTCCCTGTTACTTTCTTTTCCTTTCTACTTACGGCCTTTTTTTCCTTGTTCTAACAGCTCTCTCCTTTATCTCTCTGTAACTGTTTGTTAATTGTTCTTTTCTTCCTATA
>NC_051416.1:13258742-13258824 GCF_015228065.2 Penaeus monodon
CCTCCTTCACAGTCCTCTTCTCTCTCTTTCCCTTTCTTCTTCCCCTCCATTCTCTCCTCAACTTCCCTTCACCTAACCCCCC
>NC_051416.1:13258963-13259029 GCF_015228065.2 Penaeus monodon
TCTGTATTTATCTCTCCCGCTCTCTCTTTTTCTTTCCCCTACCATCTCTCCGTCCTATCTTCTAGT
>NC_051416.1:13259105-13259393 GCF_015228065.2 Penaeus monodon
CTTATTCCTCGATTTATTTTTTCCTACACACCCTTCCCCTCTACCTCTGTCCCTTTTCTCCACTTTTTTCTCCCTCTCTCTTCCATTCCTACCTACGTCTCCTTTCCTCCCCTTCCTCACTTCCTTCCTACGGGGGGAGGGGGGGAGACATAATGCCAGGTGATGAGACCCAAGACTGCCATTACAATGCCACGGTCCAGTGCCACGTTTCAAAGAGTGTTTCGAACAGTGAAAAAGAGAGAGAGAGAAAAGCATTTTTTTAGACAAAAAGCAAACATCTTAGTATGA
>NC_051416.1:13259522-13259957 GCF_015228065.2 Penaeus monodon
TTTTTTTTAAGCACTTGATAAAAAAAAAAAGATATCAGATAAGAATGAAGTTGATTAAAAAGGGTTTTCATACAAATTTAATTCGCTAGAAAAAAATCAAGGATTTTAAGAATTGATAAGGAGTAAGTTTTATATGTATTAGTTATAAAAAAACTATTATAATGATAAAGCTCGAGCAATTAAGACAAATCATAACCACTATAGAACTATCAAATGATAATACTAGATAGTAAATCTTCATTTAGATTCTACTCCTTTTAGAATTAGTATCTTGTTTATCTTGACTCGTTGCAAATTCTGTTATTTTGATTTTTAATTACTTTTAGAAATAACAATAACTTACAGAAAGAGAGGAGACATGAGGCGAAATTACGTAATTATCATAGAGATCTTGATAATATGATCAACAATTAGAGAATACAACTATCATTGTAT
>NC_051416.1:13260022-13260106 GCF_015228065.2 Penaeus monodon
TGAAATGTTAGAATCATAATCCTATATCCTTATGAAGGCAGACGGCAAGGATAGGCGTGGATATGTAGTGCTGAAGCGAAAATG
>NC_051416.1:13260173-13260252 GCF_015228065.2 Penaeus monodon
CTCTTGGTTTCAGGAGGAGGGAGAAGAGGCAATAGAAAGGATTAGGAGAGGAGTATAAGATAAATGATGGAACTGAACG
>NC_051416.1:13260453-13261322 GCF_015228065.2 Penaeus monodon
CACACACCAAACGTAAAGAAATAAACAAGACAAAATGAAAACCGGAGAGGATGGCAACACAGAACCAGGGACTCACTCACTGTCGCTTCTGTACAAATCCTAACTTTTTTTCCCCTGCCCTTTGACCTTGCTAAGTTCGGGAGACTTGAACTTGCACTAAGTCGGAAACGAAAGATCGCGCGTTACGTATTAAATAACTTTTGCGTTTAAGGTATCGAAAAAGAGGACGTGAGAGATTGATCCAACTTTGTTCATGTTCATAGTACTGACGAAGAACAAAAGGAGAAAATTAGTGTAGTTTTTCATATTTGTATCGAATTTGTATCGTTATGTAATAGAAATAGGAAGAAATGAAACATAAAAGAATTATGTAGTTTTTAAATGATGGAAATAGGGAAATCAGGATGATATATCGATAAATAATTTACAAAATGATATATGTCTGTGTAGGTTTAACGTGCAGAACACACAGTAATGATACAAGAGATACTTGAAATCCATTTTAAATAAAGTTTTAAATTTCCAGAGAATAAAACGTAATATCATTAAATTGAGTGAGAAATAAAAGAGTATTAGATATGAATTTAGTTAATAAAAGAATAAGTCAATATTTTCATCCTTTCGTAGATAGACGGTCAGGGTTTAATAATAACCAATAAAAGGGAGCCTTTTTTTTCTTTTCTTTTTTTCTTAATATGTATTTATTTGTCTTTGATATTTCTTCAACAATGGAGCTTCAACAACAACCCTTTGTCGACGATTTTTTGGGGTCATTTTTTTGTTTTTATTTTGAAACATCGATTATCTTTTTCACGATTTGAAATAAATACAAATTGAGAAATAGAGTGACGTAGCGACTACCTAAGCTT
>NC_051416.1:13261802-13262036 GCF_015228065.2 Penaeus monodon
TAATCTAATATGTTACTCAAAATTCTCTTCGTGAGTATTTTCAATGAAACAGATCCCTTCCCCCCTCCCCCTCCCCCCCCTGACAGATTAATCCTCAAGAATACTCGATAAAACGCAATCCAGATGCATCCTTTTAAAAGCCGTTGCGATCGCGATTTGAATTAGATCGTCCAGGATTTTTGCTGAGAATTGGAATGAAAGAATGTCAGTCGACAATAAGAGACATAGTGAGGG
>NC_051416.1:13262073-13262152 GCF_015228065.2 Penaeus monodon
TGGCTCGAGTTTCACGGTAATTAGATTACTAATGAATAGTGAAGGATGCAATTTCCGGATTTCAGACGCGGAAAGCGGA
>NC_051416.1:13262238-13262654 GCF_015228065.2 Penaeus monodon
CAAATTGGATAGATTTTTTTTTCTCCGGACGGCTGTTGGATTGATAAATATCTAAGGACAGATTAATAGACAGCAAGACCAGATAGATAAATATGTAAGAAGCAGAGAAGCAGATAGACGTGCGAGATAGAGAGAAAAGACTGAAAAGAAACAGAGGCAGAATATTGTTTGAAGACAGACAAATAAGTTGCATTTGTTAGCATAATGCATCAGTCGCTTAGCATACAGGAGGCGGATCAAATGATAAAAATCTTATTATTGGCATCACCGCAATTTCCGCTTATATTCTGCAATTGGATTTAATCTTCGATAAACCACTTGCATATTAATCCAATGAGTCTATTACCAGATCAGCCTTCCAGTCATTTAAGCATTACATTCAAATTAGCAATTAATTCTATTCGCTTCATATGATC
>NC_051416.1:13262700-13262906 GCF_015228065.2 Penaeus monodon
AACCAGCTTCTTGATTACACGCACGTACAAACACATTTCATCACAGCTTCATATACCACCGCGGGCTGCACTTTTATGACGAAACAAAATGCAGATTTGAGAACTGGACAGGCAGGATGGTGAAGCTTTTTCGGACAAACGTGTCTTATTTTCCGTGTTATGGCCTCTGCTTCGCTTCCTCATTTGCATGTGGTATGCTTGGGTGA
>NC_051416.1:13263338-13263528 GCF_015228065.2 Penaeus monodon
AAAAGTGAATGTCCTTATACACAAAGGAGTAGCAGAAATGAATAAAAATTTGAAAAAAAAAAAAAAATCTTGCTCGCCCTTTCTCACTTCTCTTTAGCCAGGAAACAAAAGCTATCGATTGGTTTTAATTCCTGTCTCGTAGTCGTCTGGATGTGTATTTGTAGTAGAAGAGGGAAACATTCTCCCGCCA
>NC_051416.1:13263619-13263754 GCF_015228065.2 Penaeus monodon
TGATTCCCTATTTTTGTTTTAAAAGATTCCCTATTTTGTTAAAATATATATATACTCTAAAGCTGCATTCTATCTCCAGGGGGTAACAGAGACAAATATTTTAGGCTCGTAGGCCACCAAGAGCAAGGGTTTCCT
>NC_051416.1:13263967-13264149 GCF_015228065.2 Penaeus monodon
TTCATCTTTAAGCTAAAACTGCAGAGGAAAACAGCAGAGATCTCTAGTCTCTGAATCGCTCACCTCTCTTCTTTTTATCTTAAACAATTAAACTTACAGCGATTAAGTTCATTCATTTTTCCTCTTCGCTCGCGCTGTGTCATGTCAGCTGCCTTTCTCGCTTCTGTCTTTTGAATGTTCGA
>NC_051416.1:13264280-13264740 GCF_015228065.2 Penaeus monodon
ACTAATTTTATACACGCTTATATTTTATATTAATCGACCTCTCATTCTCTTCTTCTCTTCTGTATTTCCTTTAATTTTTCCATTTCTCTCTTCCATCGGTCTCCCGTTCCCTGAAATAAACTCTACGGAGACAAAAACCCAGATTTCACTTTTAACAGAGAATATTCACTTTTTAAGAAAATAAAAAAATCAGGACTATGAACCACCATGGAAACTCCGTCATGTGAAATATGGATGATCTGATAAGCGGGGAGCATGACAGAGTGCCATCATGACTCCCGGGGAGCCTCCAAACTGCAGCATAAAAGAGTGAGAAAGAAATGGAAGATGATGTAAGACCTTAAGGCAACTAAAAAAAGAAAATTACGTTGGTATGTGACCCGGTTGCAGATAGGAACGTGTGTATTTGGTGTGCGTGTTTTCATTAAGGCAAGTGATGGTAAATACTTGCATATCTATT
>NC_051416.1:13264809-13264883 GCF_015228065.2 Penaeus monodon
TTCAAAAAAAGCAGATTATTAGACATGCAAGACGCGCATGACCTCAAGTTCGTCTACAAGAATTTATATCAGAT
>NC_051416.1:13265099-13265248 GCF_015228065.2 Penaeus monodon
TATTGGGAAAACTATCAAGGATTATGAGGATATACAAGGACATGAGAGAAATCGAGGAGGGGGGGGGCGCCCTGGGTAAAGGGGGGGAGGGGAGGTTGGGATTAGGGGGGCGGAGACGGAGGTGAAAACAGGATTGGAAGCAGAGAGGA
>NC_051416.1:13265587-13265652 GCF_015228065.2 Penaeus monodon
CATTCCGCAGTGCCACGGCGAGAGTGCCTCAGAAAGCCTTGTAAGAGTATCTCTGGTGTATCGTG
>NC_051416.1:13265743-13265865 GCF_015228065.2 Penaeus monodon
CTTTCCTCCATGTCGATTAGTGTCCGATGATGCCAGTCTTAGGTGCGCGTGACACTCGGCAAACTCGAGTAAATCAAAATGTTCATTCCAGACGGATGTACCTTGAGTGAGGTTCCGTTACA
>NC_051416.1:13265894-13266684 GCF_015228065.2 Penaeus monodon
GAGGTGGGGGGAGGGGAGAAGATACTCTTTTTTTCTTTTCTTTTTTTTAGGTATGTGTGGGTAGGAGGGATTGGCGGATTGTGGATTGTATGAAGTGTTGTGATTCTTTGTTGGTAGACTTGTGTTAAAATATTTTTTTTCTACACACACAAAGTTGAAATAAGAGTATCTTCTTAATGAGATTTTTCCAAAGGTGTTTAGAATTTTATCTCTTTTGTTCTATAATACTCATCTTCAAGAATTCGTTGAATTTCCAGCCTGATTCGTAATTTTCTTTTTATTATCATTATTTCCCTTAGTTCTTCTGCATATCATTATAAGGCTTTTCGTTATCATTAGTTTTCATTCTCTTCGCCTTTTCTGAGACTTTTAAAGGATATTATTTGGTCTTTAAGAGCAGAAACCTTCATTTCTATATTTTCCATATCATTATTCATATAATGACATTTCCCCGAGAAAAATGTCGTTTTTTTTTCATTTATGAGATTACAAAATCATCCTCTGACGTCACCAACCTCCCATTGGCGCCTTCAGCTCATCACAATTCTCTTTAGCCAATCAGAGACGAGGATCAACGGATATGAGACAGGAACCGGCCAATCATAAGGCGTCTGGGTCACGTGATACAAGATCGGTCCAACTTCCGGTTTACATCAGTGGGAAACGTTTTTTTTATGGCGTGTTTTAGTGAATTACATCCATAAAGAATTCGTGCAGGATGTTAATTGAATCCTTTATGCTCTAACGGCAATAAATATCGGATTGAAATTAGTTAATGAGGATCACAAGA
>NC_051416.1:13267096-13267418 GCF_015228065.2 Penaeus monodon
CTGTAATATCTGATAAAGTGTCTATGAAATGAAAGTTGATTTTATCAGGATTATTTACGTCAATAGGAATCCCGTTATGACGTCAGCCACGACTGGAAAAGCCACTTCCATCGCAGTACATATGATATTATATATTCGCATTCATCAACACTTCCTTTCTGTCAGTTTCACTCTCGGGGAAAAAGGCAAGATGTTTGATATATTTCACTTTGTATTTTTCATCTTGATTTCTTGTTGGATTTTTTCTTTTTTTCTTTCTTTCTCTCCCATTCTGTCTCTGTCTCCCTTCCCCCTCCCCTCTCCCTTTCTGTTAGTATGCCAG
>NC_051416.1:13267662-13267983 GCF_015228065.2 Penaeus monodon
ACCGCCACAGTGACTTCGCGCTCACCATCAAATCACACCCACCGCCCGCATTTTCACCATCGCCACCATATGGCCACCACTGTCACCATCGAGTCATCCTCGCCATCAGAAATATCAGCTGGAACACGTAACCTTATTTCCGTGTCGTGGTTCGTTTATCGCAACTTTTCTTTCTCCCCTTTTTGTGTATATTTTCCCATTTTCTCTTCGCTTATCTTCTGTTCATCTGTTGTTGTTGCATTTTTTGTTATAAAAATGTTGAAGGAAGGGAGAGGAGAGGGTGAGTGATAAATAAGGTATGAGAAAGGAAGATAAGACGAT
>NC_051416.1:13268084-13269324 GCF_015228065.2 Penaeus monodon
GCTTATGTAGGGACAGATCCATAAAAAAACAGTATAAATATTATTGCCATTATAACCAGCTTTGAAGAAGAGTACTAGCATAAAATTTCATTTTTTAAAATCTATAAAAATATATGCATATATGAGTCGAGTCAGAGAAAAATAGATTAAATAATATACTAAAACAGAACAATACTGATGGATAGAGAACAAATTCACACTAACTACAAAGTCATTTAAACAAAAATTTGAATGGATAATGTTCTAAAAGCAGTTTAGGAAAACTACACTATTTCAAAGTCATTTCACAGTTCGTATAATTAATGATTGCAAGGTAGCTAGCTATATATAAGTTTATATTACTAATGTCTGAATCTTTTCATACATGTATTGAAGAATTTACTTCAAAGTCAAATAGTAATACGATAGAATCTACGAAGTAAACACATTCATTCATAATTCCACTAAATCTTTACACTGATTACATTTCCACTACGGAACACAGATACTCATTCACAATTTCGTCAAACACACGCGTTCATTTATAAATTCATAAAAGACAAAATATTTCAATGTTCACTGAGAAACGTCTCACAAATCAAAGTTCAAGCAGATTATTTCCCCAAATGGCTAGAGATAACAATGAATGAAACGTTTAACCAACAACTTAATCTTGAGTTATGAGAATTTAATGTGGTTTATGATGGCATCCTGGACTTAATGAAATAGGATTGTGTGATTAATTAATAGAATTAAAATGAAAACTGTTATGTTTAACTTTCCTCGTGTGCTGTAATGTTATATGATGAGGTCTTGTGAATATATGTAACAAGTCGGTCTTGTCAAAGGAATCTTTATATAACTGACAAACATATCGAAATAGTTGTTTTAAAAGAACGACTTTTGAGTTGATCTAGTACTGTTGTGTAGCTAAGCGTCTTCTAAGATTATTTGGATAAAACTGAAGTTCTCCCTCCCTCTTTACGACTGCCATAACCAAAAAACGGGAAATTTGATGTCTATAAGTATTATCATCACTGAAGTCATTGTTATTCAAGCTAAACTGATGGGAGTTTAATATCCGTCAGTACAACGAAGAAGAGATTGGATGAAAAAAGAGGAATCTACAAAAAGATTCATGATTATTAGTAAAATAAATGAGTGTTTGTTTCATATACTTAGTATAATGTTCTCTTTGTGAATAATTACTTTAGATAACACGCATTTGGCTCTGATATATATACACGTACATTAGACCTGT
>NC_051416.1:13269344-13269594 GCF_015228065.2 Penaeus monodon
AATCCGAAACGCGCACATAATGACAAAAAGGTATATATGAACGAATCTACGGATATACTACAGTCACACAGACATACACAGCTAGTGCCAGTATATAAAGAGCGGTCCCTCGGTGAACCATAAAATAATGCGAATATGTATGAAGACTTTTCAATATTGGCACATGCTGACTTAATTTCCGTTCAAACTGACTGCAGATTTTCCAGTAACAACCTCACTCACGCGGGGACTATAGCTGTGTTGGTATCCA
>NC_051416.1:13270111-13270407 GCF_015228065.2 Penaeus monodon
GTGAACAGTTTATTCTCTGAAACCGAATCGCCTGGCACACGCGCAAAAACACCTGTTGTTAAAAAAAGCTTAACGAACAAATCTGTACTGTAAATCCGGTTTTTGTTTAACGATGAAAGAGTAAGCCTGCCAAGTGCCTTTTAATGATATCCGTATTTGCACATGCTAAATTAATGAATATGTTAATTGTGCAGATGTAAGCCTGGATATGATTTGCATAAAGTTGCATTTGATTCAGGAACTACGCGGATGCTTGATAGTAGCAACACAAACGCAAGCCACCGCCAGTCTTGTAT
>NC_051416.1:13270701-13271109 GCF_015228065.2 Penaeus monodon
CTTTGTTTCCTTATCTATAAATAATACATCATCGGTGACACATAGGTCCCACATGGCCGGTACGAGACAGATAGTCCTACTTATTATTCAGCTGTTGTTTGCCATTACAAACACACGTTGCAGCATCAACCATTTTTTTTTTATAAGAAATATATATCCGTCCATACAGATACGTATTTTTTTTTTCTGTAGTCATTACTTTTACTATTCTAGCCATGTATACATTCCAACGTCAGCATTAGTATAATTATTTGGTGTGGGAGGGAGGGGGTAGGGGGAAGGGGGGGAGGGAGTATTTTGTATGTCTGTAACGGTCATAACTGCCATAGATGCTTGTCCGTTAACTAGTATGTCATTTCCCGTAAGACAAGTTCGAATACATAAAAGCTTACTGGGATCGTTCTTAAT
>NC_051416.1:13271139-13271626 GCF_015228065.2 Penaeus monodon
AAAAATAACCTATATCAAAACCCTGAAGATATGTAGCACCCCTCCAAAGAAAAAAAAAATCCACAAAGAAATAGCCACAAGAAAAGTAAAAAGAGAAAAAAAACATAGAGAAAAGAAGGAAATAAGGAAATAAGCAAACAAACAGAGAAAGGAACAGGAGAGAAGGAAAGAAAAACAGAAAGTATAAGTAATCGATCCCCCATCAACATTCCAACCGTGATTCTGCCAATCATGGCGTGCTCATCCCGTAGACTTTCCGGCGGCTCGATTGTGAGATGAGAACGAGGGGGGGGGGGAGGAGAGGGAAAGACAAAGGAAAAAAACAGATAAAGCGAGGAAGAGGGAGGAAGTGAGGGTAGACAGGCCATTACAAGCGATTTGATAAATCCCGTGAAGAGTGTTTGACCCTCCTTAGGGGATTAATAGAATGGTATTGAGGTATTAATCGTAGATGCTTTTTTATATATTGGGATAGACAAGGAAGGTA
>NC_051416.1:13271684-13271819 GCF_015228065.2 Penaeus monodon
AAATTCATTCACTCCTTTTATCCAAACCCATTTCTTCACTTCTTTCCACTTGTGTCCATATTTGGACACTTATTTTAATCCTTATCATATCTATCAACATATATCACAATTACACACATTTCTACTAGTTTCCAT
>NC_051416.1:13271851-13272001 GCF_015228065.2 Penaeus monodon
ATTTCCACAATCACCACCCATATCACGGTGATTATTTACGCTTCTCCTACACCTTCGCATGCTTCCGCTAATGAGAGTGATTAGAGGTGAAATCTTAATGAGCGGGAAGCTGATTTTCTTAATGTCTTCACCGTCACCACCTCGCGTCGT
>NC_051416.1:13272071-13272441 GCF_015228065.2 Penaeus monodon
ATTCGAGGGACGTAGAGGGTCAGTCCAATTTTTTCTACTTGATCAAACTTTCGCTGTAAATATGAGAGAGAAAGAGAATTGAATAGATAATCAGATTAAGAAAAACAAGAGAACATTTTTTTTTTTTAACATAGGAATCAGCTACGGACAAGACATAAAAACAAAACAGATAAACAAAGCAATCAATTAATCGACCCAAAATAGGAATGCCGAATCTGAACAAAACGAACGATTAAAACAAGAAAATCTTCAAGATCTTTTCGTCTCATGAAAACCTACTTCTGGGGAGTTACTTTGTGATTTTCGTCTGCTGACCAATCATGTGGAGTGGTGGGGGTGGAGCTGGTGAGGGGAGAGGGAGAGGGGAAGT
>NC_051416.1:13272527-13272829 GCF_015228065.2 Penaeus monodon
AGAAGCAGACAGAGAAGACAGGACAGAAGACAAGAGAGAGGAGGAGAAGGGGAAGGAGAAAAGGAGAGGGGAGGGGAGGAGAAGAGGGATAAGGGAGGGAGAGGAGAAGAGAAGAGTGAAGGAAAAGAGGGAGAGGGGAGAGGGAGGAGAAGAAGGAGAGAGGAGGAGGAAGAGGAAGATAGAGACGGGGCGACATACAGAGAAAGAGGAGGCAAGGGAGGGGGGGTGAAAAACTGGATAAGGCGATGAGTGTGGGAAAGGGGAGAGGGGAGATGACAGGGGGTGGGTAAATTGGTTCAAGT
>NC_051416.1:13273326-13273468 GCF_015228065.2 Penaeus monodon
TTCCAAAGGTATTTCGTGCTTCTGTGCTTGGATTAATTGCCTTCGTTCACTGATAAAGTTAATGAAGCGATTTTATCGTTGCATTTAGGAAATGTCCTTGGCTTTCCCTTTGCCCTCTTTCTCTTTATTTCTTATTTTTGCT
>NC_051416.1:13273661-13273785 GCF_015228065.2 Penaeus monodon
AAGATCTGACAGCAAGACAGTCTCTGGAACCACGAGAAAACGAAATTAATTTGGTGTTATCCGTCTGTGTGTGACAAGCGCCGTTCTTCGCACATCATCGTTTTATATCACACGCATACACACG
>NC_051416.1:13274134-13274199 GCF_015228065.2 Penaeus monodon
ACACACACAGTAGAAACAGAAATAATGAAATAAGAAATACGCATTAAAAAAAAAAAGAAATCTAA
>NC_051416.1:13274236-13274330 GCF_015228065.2 Penaeus monodon
GACTGAAAAATAAAAGAATAAAAAAAATATATACACATTAACGGATTTTCGCGGCTGCAGAAACCGTAGAATTTTTCGAACGAATTCTGCCACT
>NC_051416.1:13274348-13274446 GCF_015228065.2 Penaeus monodon
GTGCGTTAGTCTCTACCAAATCGTCCGGAAAAGACGACATTTCCCTTGACCAAACTCGGGAAAAAAAAACATAATCTTGGTGGAAGCAGGCAGGTCAT
>NC_051416.1:13274806-13275616 GCF_015228065.2 Penaeus monodon
ATATTCTTCACATCCTCAAACGAACTATGAAATGATTGTCCTTGCAACTGCAATTATTCAACGGGCGTTTTGTGAGGCTGTCCCCTGCTATTCCTCTTCTTCTGCCCATCTTCACCTTCTCCTTTTGCCTTCTTTTCATTCTCTTTTGTCCTTTCTTATCTTATTTCCTCAATTTCTCTCTCTTTATACACTGTTTTTTTTATCATCTCCCCCTTCCCCCTCCCTTTTTTATCCTCCTACCTTTCTCTATTTTCTTCCCCACTCTACACCTTCGTCCTTCTATCTACATCTCTCCACTTCTTTCTCCTTCCCCTTCCTCCTCTTCGACTTCCCCCATCTCCTTCCTTCTTATACTTCCCCCCTTCTCCTTCTTTCCTCCTATTTCCTGTCCCTCCTTCATTACCTCCTTCCCTCCTATTCTTCCACCCTCCCTTCACCCCCTCCGCTCCCCCTCTTCGTCCCCTTTTCTTACATCCCTTCCCCTCTCCCCTCCATCTTCTTCGCAGTTGGTTAAATCTCGAGAGCAATGTCATTTTACTTCGGGGATTAGGTGGGAAAAGGGGTTGGGGGTTGGGGGGGAGGGGAAGTGATGGAAGGGGAGGGAAAAGGATGGGAAGGGGATGGGAAGGGGATGGGAAGGGGATGGGGAAGAGGTACAAGGAAGGAGGGAAGTGGGGGGAGGGGGCAAGGGCGGAGGGAGGGTGCCGAAGAGGGTATTGGGAGGTAGGGAGGGGAGAGAGATGGGTTGGTAGAGAGGGTGTGAGGGAGGAGAACAGGGTGGGTAGGGGGAGGAGGGAGGAGGAAAACGAC
>NC_051416.1:13275896-13276023 GCF_015228065.2 Penaeus monodon
AAATGATGAGCCTGTAATGACATTTTTTTTCGCTCAAAGATAATTATTCGTAAAGACTTTCGTAACTGTGTGATGGAATTCTGAAAAGTGTTTTGAAGGAGCAGTTATGTTTCTTTCCTTTGCTGTG
>NC_051416.1:13276350-13276643 GCF_015228065.2 Penaeus monodon
ACACATACATGGAGGCTGTGTATTTTTCCTCCTCTCCCATTCTGTCTCTGTCTTTCTCCATTCTCTATTATGTCCGCCATCTCTCCTTTTTCTACATGTCCTTTGTCGTTTTCTTTTATCTTGTCTCTCCGTCTTCTATCGTCTGAGCCTCGTAGATTATTGCCGCTCTTTGTTTAATCATAAAAATGAGTTTTTTTCCATAAATATTATTGTCTAAAGAATGTTTAAAAATATTACAATGGAAGATGGAGATAAAGGAAAATACGATTAGTAATAGGAAAAACACGAATATG
>NC_051416.1:13277037-13277357 GCF_015228065.2 Penaeus monodon
CAAAACACCAAACATGAAATTGATCGCAAAAGCCGACAGCAAAACTTCAACTAGAAATGATAAGCAAAAACTTTAACAATAAGCAGGAAATTAATTCTGATATATACACCATGGACGCGCCTTGTTACCATGGCAACGCAACACGACAGCTTCGGAGACCTAAACTTTGCGCACTTTTGATAAAGTTTTCTACGGAGATCGGTTGGAATTATAAAAAGGATTCTAATAATGAGGGAGGGGGGGATTACACTAGATTCTTCTTTCTTTCTAAATAATCGCAGGTCATTTCTGAAAATTAAGGTGGATTTATTGCGCGTGTG
>NC_051416.1:13277405-13278217 GCF_015228065.2 Penaeus monodon
ATCCGTTATAGTTTGAGGGATTTCTTTTATATTCATTTCACCCCTTTCTATTTCTATTTCGAATTTCCTCTTGTTTCTTTCTTACTTTTGCCCACTTTATCTTCTTCCTCTTTCTCTTTCGTTTTGTTTTTTCCATTCTCCTTATTCCTCTTTGTTTTCATTCTCTTCTCTTTTCGTTTGTCTTTCCCTCTCCTTATTCTCCTTGTTCTTTCTCTCTTCCTCTTAACTCCTTTTCTATTCTTTTTTTCTCTCGTTCTCTTACCGTTTCGTATTTACTTCTTTCCATACCCTTTTCTTCTTGTGTCTCTTCTTTCCTTCCCTTCTTTCTTCTTCTCATCTCTCCTCCCATCTTCCTTTTCCTCTCCTTCCCCCACTTCGTATTTTCCTTTTTTTTCTCTCCTCCTCTCTTTCTTTCTACATATTGCTTTCCTTCCTTTTCACTCTTTTCTCGCTTTTTTCTGCCTTCCTCGTACCCTTCTCTATTTGTTTGTTCCGTATACCTCCTCCCCCAATTCCTCTCTTTCTCTCATTCCCCTCCTTAATTCTTCCCCTCCTTCTCTGTTTCCCCTCTTCTCCTCTTCTTCTCCCTCTCTCCCTTCTTTCTTCGCCTTTCTCCCGTTCTCTCCTTTTCCCTCTTTCCCTCCTCTTCCTCTTCTTCTCCACTTCCTCCTTCTTTCTTCCCCTCCTTCCCCTTCGTTCATCAAAACCGACATTGTCTTAATATAATCGAAGCGGAAACTTTTTAAAACGTAAACAAACGTTGGTTCTGAAGTGTGCCACAAGACCCTTGTCTTGGTAATTGCCGAGAAATT
>NC_051416.1:13278357-13278674 GCF_015228065.2 Penaeus monodon
TTGTGGGATATGAAGTGGACAAGATGGGAGTAAGAAAAAGACAGAACAAGAAGAATACGAAATGATAGAAAAAAAGACGAATAACAAAGAAAAAAAATCCAAATTCAAACTTCCGAGTAAATAAGCATAAAACGGAAAGAATATCAAACAAATTGGCAACCTAAAGCGTAATTCTATTCACACATGACGTCACCGTGTCACTGCCCTCTCTATGCAACTAAGGGCGTAATGGGCGCAGTTTATCATGCGCGGGTGGCTCTTATCGACACCAACGTTTATTAATGTGAGGAAAAAAGCGTGAAAATTGCGTATTTTTC
>NC_051416.1:13278802-13279230 GCF_015228065.2 Penaeus monodon
AATTGTTATTCTGACTATCAATATCATCAGTTTATATCTGGCCTTGTGGCAGATTCTTACCGGCCATTCAGCCAAAATTGTGAAAATACATCATTCATCACATTTCTTTAATCATTTGCAAAACAAATACACATTCTAGCATACTTCGCGCAACATGACCGCGTATATGTAACCAAAGTACTATTCATAATTCATCGCAGAGTCCATATTACACAGTACAGACATAGTAGTATATCACAGAAACAATAGAGACCGCGGGGACAAACACCATCCACGGTTTGGTGTGTTTGCGAGAAACCTGAGGGGAGGGAGGGGGAAGGAGAGGAGGGAGGGGGAAGGAGGGGAGGGAGGGGGAAGGAGGGGAGGGAGGAGGTAAAGCGAGGGGTAATTAATATCGCTTCTTACATTTTATTATAATGAGTGAAAGT
>NC_051416.1:13279362-13280049 GCF_015228065.2 Penaeus monodon
ACACTGCAAAACTAAAACTACTACATCACCAGAATGATTCCTCATTTAATTAATGGATGCACACTCACAAAGTTTATATCGTACACTCATTACTGTTCGTATCAACTCCGCTGTAACTTCATTTCAGCGCAGACACTCAACACAGTCACTGTTGTTGTCTTTGAGGAAGTCTTTAAAATAAAGGTGGTGAATAGAGTTACCATTGTCCAGAAATTTTATATGAATACATGAGTTCTGTTAGTACTAAAAGTTTGTCTTGTTCGGAGATTCAGAAAGATAAAAAGAGAAAATTGAAACATTGTATACATCAGTTAACATTTTTTTTCATTACCAAAACATGTAAGAAAAAGATATCGATAAAAATGCATTTAAATGAACGAAAACACGCAAACAAACATAAAAAAATATATCAAAGAAAAAGAAAATGGATCGAAATAAAGTGAAATTATCGAAGACTGACAAACAACGATCTCCTGACGCTGTTGTTTCCCCGTGCCATTTCTCATCGAAACGATTCATAACTTCCACGTCTTCCACTCCTCCAGTATATAAAGAAAGTTTGTCTAGGTTGTCAAATGGGAACCAAGGAGGCCGACCTAAAGACTGGATTACTTGGAGAAAGTTCAGGGAAACTTGTGAATGACTTTCGCTGCTAAGACCAAAGAAGGGTGTTCCTGGTTGATCTAT
>NC_051416.1:13280206-13280781 GCF_015228065.2 Penaeus monodon
GTTCATCTCCATGTGTGTACGTGTATGGTATATTAAGATGTTTCGAGGCTTCATTCACGCAAAAGTTCAAAGAAAAAATGTGATGCTGAAAAGAATTATTAAATGCTCTTAACTTCTATTAGTAGGATATAGGCCTATCAAAAAAACACTGCAGAACTATCCTCAACAATTATTTATTCAGTGTTAAAACAATTGTAATTTACTCCCCCCCCCTCCCCACCCACTCACTTCAAAAAAAGAAAGAAAAAGAAAACATCACATAAGAATACATGAAATACATTTTATTTATAGCAGTACTCTCTTCTCAACAGCTGGACGGCGCTAACCTCAAACCGACCCCGATAGAACCTTTCGAACTTCCAGAACATTCCCGGCGTAAGTATTTTCTGTATTTGTGTTTTATTTATAATTTTTTTCTTCTTTTTAAGCGTTCCTTGTTGGTGACGGCCCGCTCTTCCTGTTTGTATATTAATTAGTATTCATTTTTTTCTGTTTCAGTTCATTAATATGTTTCATCAACCCTTTCAACTCTCGGATATACATGTCACATTTTCAAACTTTGATGGTTAGTCTAT
>NC_051416.1:13280810-13281288 GCF_015228065.2 Penaeus monodon
GTCATAACCATAACATTCACTAGTGCCATCTATCGACATATCCAATAATATATTTATCTGATTTTATCTTATTGAGACTTGTTCTTAACGTTACACAATATGGAATAACAATTACCATGACAGGTGATTTTTTTTTCACTGTCACTGTTTTCGAAGTTTCTCGTTTTCCATTCATAGTTTTTCCTGCAGTTGTTATTGTTGTTGTGGACCAATATTACAAACGTGGTCATTTGAAGCTTCATTTTAACTTTATTGTTCGTAGTATTGACGCTTTCCTAATATTCAATTATTGTTCATTTACTATTGCTTTTGAATAAGTTAGCGGCGAGTTTAAATGCACTGGAGGTATTCCCAGTCGAAATGCGAGCTGGAAGAGTGGTAGCGCCTTCGAAAAACTTCATTTCTAAACTTCTTTCGTGTGTGACCAGAACTTCTGAAGAATTTGTAGCTTGACCATGCAACATCGTGAAACTGCATT
>NC_051416.1:13281691-13282066 GCF_015228065.2 Penaeus monodon
CATTAGATAAATTATATACTACCTCTAGTATTTCTACCAGTATGAAACATGTTTAGAGATGTATTGCTTTAATGATAAACATGCGGTTATAAGATTGCATATTTATAGAAACGGAAACAGAATGTGATACGTATTTTATCAAAACAAAAACAAAATGCTATCATGTTTTCATAATCTAAAAACGGTCACTATTATCTTATAATTATTTGAAGATTTGACCTGCATTAACCTTTATTCAACTGACCTGATCCTATTCAAAATACCGGTACCTTTTGTGACATTTCAGTAATGTAGGTATATATGTATGACCTTTTAAAAATGTATATTCTGTGTAAATGGTGATTTGCTTTATTTCTCTCAACAGATTCCTATGAT
>NC_051416.1:13282569-13282777 GCF_015228065.2 Penaeus monodon
GTAATGCTGCTGATTCAAAGCCTGTTGTATTTTAGCGCAATTGTCTTTATTATTGATTTCTGCTTTTGATTTACCCGTTAATTACATATTACATAATATTCCCCCACTGTTTCATATGCATAAAGTACACTATTTATAGTCATCATAGAAAATTCTAGAACAATACTCACTACACGTAATTATCATGAACATTTGCTAAGTTACGATT
>NC_051416.1:13283247-13283354 GCF_015228065.2 Penaeus monodon
ACTGTCCAGAAACCATATTGACTCTGATTCTAACGAAGCCACAAGCGGTGTGAACAAGGACACATGGCTCTCAACATCGGTCGCGCTCGCTTTTTCCCTTTTCGGAA
>NC_051416.1:13283465-13283714 GCF_015228065.2 Penaeus monodon
GGTATTATGGTCGCGTCGCTTTTTCCCTTTTCGGAATCTCTCTGTTTCGTCTTCCATTTTTCCATTTCTTTGTGTTTTTTCTCTTCGTTATTCTTCTGTTTTGAAATTTTATTATGATATTATGGCTGTGCTGTGTTTTGGTACGCGAATAAAGTCTTAATGTGGAAAAAGGAAGAAAAAAAGAGAAAAAAGTGACGGGCGCACGATGTAAACAAACATGGCTGCCGTATATTGGTGGCTCGTTATTTT
>NC_051416.1:13283861-13284022 GCF_015228065.2 Penaeus monodon
TTAGATAAATTCTCCGACAGTTTTTCATCGACTTGCTGCTATGTTATCATAAGAGGATTATTTTCAGGTAATTTTATCTCCGTTCGCCTCAGTCCTTTTCGTTTACTAAATTCTACGACAGATTTTCCCGATGATATGAAGATAGAGAAGACGAGAAATGG
>NC_051416.1:13284166-13284615 GCF_015228065.2 Penaeus monodon
GTATCATTAGATTGTTAGACAGACTTGGATGTACAATGGATAGATAAAGATATAAGCTGAGATACATAAGTAAATCGATAAATGAAGAGACAGAAGTAGCAAAAAGTCCCACCGATAGAGAGGGAGACAAGCACTCGCAAACAGACGGAGTCGACGTCCGCACAGTGGAAGATACATGCAGATACTTCGATAAAGTTTTGCGCTCGGGGAAGAAATCCGTTTTCCTCTCCCGTCCGCCCGCCTCGCCTCGAGAAGCACAGCCACGGACAGAAAGAAGTAGTCGCTTCGTGAATGAAGCTTCGAAAAAAAATAGAAACAATCTTCGAAACCCATAAACAACACCTCGCGTCCCTTTCGGTGTTGGAGACGGACGGAATTCGAAAACACACTTTGACTCGAGTTTTGACCGCGGCTGTACTCTAACCTTTCGCTATTTCCTGGTGTCCTTA
>NC_051416.1:13284650-13285022 GCF_015228065.2 Penaeus monodon
AATTCGCAACGAGTGAGTTGAAACTTTGACGAGCGTGATGGACGACCGATACGCGACCCGGAAATCGATATGGTGTCAATAAAGAGCTTTGCCATCTTTCCCGTTGGCGCTGGTCGAGATAACGAAGACATGCGGTTATAAAAAAGCAACGACAGTGGGTCTTGGGGCGTGTTTGCGGAGCTTCTCTTGAGGAGGGTTCATTCTTAGCGGAAAAGAGGAAAATAAACAAAAGAAGAAATCTACGAATATCAACAGTTTATTAAGATAGCCGAATTATTATAGAAAAAAAAAATAGTCTTACGTATTTAAAAAATCGATAAACGGCCGTGACTCGATACTATACTTATCAACATACAAAGGGTCGAATCATGG
>NC_051416.1:13285059-13285729 GCF_015228065.2 Penaeus monodon
CTTAAAGACGCAGTATCTCGACGTAGGGGAAAATGTGCGCCCACTCGACCCCACTCGCTCCTCGGGTCGTGTGCGTGAGGCCCCGCGTGTACGTTGAAGTTGATTTCGTGTGCGGGAAGATCCTTTCCTGTGCGTGTAAGTTGCTATCGTGTGCGCGAATTCATTTTTCGTGTGCGTGGAGTTATTTTTCGTGTGTTCGAGATCCTTTTCATGTGCGTGAAGATCTGTTTGTATCCTTGAATATTTTTTTTATTATTCATTTTTCTTTTTATCTTGTGCGTGTGAATTTCCTTTCGTCCGACTGAAGTTCATTTCATGTGCACGAGGGTATGTGGAGATCTTTTCGCGTGAAGTTTGGCCGTGACTTTTTGCGGACAATGAATCGTCATTAATTAAGGAGCCGAATTAATTACATAGAGGATTCAGTGCGTGGAACAGGTTTGCAAGCAAGAAGGACGGATGGTGGCAGTGATTTCTTGGAAAGTTCGCGAGATCTGAAATATTGTGATTGTGTGTTACTATGGTTGTTCTCTTTCTTTCTTACTTCTCTTATCACGAATTTTATCTTTATTCCTAATATCTAAAGAAAAAAGGTGAAAAAGAACTCACTGCTTTTCCTCTTTTTCCATCCTGTCCGTCATCTTCTATTTCTTTGTATTTTTCTTTTTCT
>NC_051416.1:13286011-13287587 GCF_015228065.2 Penaeus monodon
TTCCCCCTTAAACTATACGCTTAATAAAACCACACCCTTTGTAGACGGAGAAAATCAGCCATAACGCAGATGTAAAGACACAGTAGATAACACCAAGATATAACACAAAGAGTAGATCGCGTCCCTTACGCCCTGGAAGTCACATGCGAGGGGAGGAAATTAGACTTCGTAGATGACATCCTCGTCCGTTTCCCCGATGTCCTTCTCCCAGCGGACATCAGCCTGGGATGTGAGGGTTGTGCTTGCGTCTTCCGAAGGTTTAAAAGAAAGAGGCGATCGTGCTGTTTCATCGGATGGTTTTGAAGGGAGGGACACCGTTTGTGTTTTTCGCTTTTTCAGTAGTTTTATTCATGTTGTTTTCAGGTTTCGTTAACAGGATATTAACATATAGGCGATTTTAGGGTGTAATCGAACACGAAGTTGCTAATATACGTGATGGTTTCTTAATATGTAGGCCTATGTATGTTATCTTTCTGGAAACTACTAGAATAATTTTTTTTAGTGTTTATTCTCAATTGCTTTTTGTTATATTTTATACATATATTTTCTTTCGGAGGAATACGGAACGAAAAGTGAATTGATATAATAAATGAGCTATCATATCGTGGGAAACGGACAAGCCTACGTGTTTGAAGGACGCCTAGTTCGCCACACGCAGGCAAGCAAGTGCAGGGGCGTCGCTTGTTCAGGTAAATTAATTTCTGCTTTGTGTATGTCGCTGGTTATATCAACTGAGTATGTGTCTAGGTTGTCTAGATGACAGGGCCTAATGGGTAGTTTGGAAATGCAATATCCGGTATATACTTGCAACTGTGTTCCGGGCGGTGCGGTGCAGTTCATATTGTTCAAAGTTCTGAATAGTCTGTCTGTCAAGAGGTTGGAGGTGGCAAACGGGCGGCGTCGATGGCGGAGACGCAAAGGTGCTGACTGAAGTGAAGTACATATCGTGTTGAGATGGCAAGCGACAAGGTGCAAGTTTTCTCTTTTTTGGCTGGCAATGCGTCCTGTTGATTGCCTGGCGTTTTTCTGTAGTTTCAGGTATATGAATATCATGCGTAAGAGTATTTCTAGATCACTCAAGATAAGTGTCTTGTTTGATTCTCGAGAGAATCAAACATTGGGAGACGCTGTAAGGATTATACTTGTCTTATGTGAAATTATTGCCTCTGGCTTTGCAATGATACTATGTCGTGTTATGTATTGTGCCAAACACAGATATCGGAGCTCCAAAGCTTTTCACTTATAAGTTACGAATCTGTAAATAACAGAGGTTATTTTTGGCACAAGGCGCGAGTGTATCTAGTGTTATGACTACAAAGCATATTAGCATCAGCATGGTGGCTGGTTTTGCAAAGAGCAACGCATATATTCACTTACTACTTTGTGCGTCAGTGTCATTGCTGCCGGTAGCACTAGAGTAATTCGAAGAAGAACCACAGGAGCGCCAGTCATTATAGAACATCTATGAGGCGAAAACACAAACAAAAAGGCGACCCAGGAATCCCCTGTACTTGTCCAAACAGGGGAACAGGCCCCAGACCTTACCTGAGACCCCAGCAGATCATCAGCTTGACGT
>NC_051416.1:13287713-13287922 GCF_015228065.2 Penaeus monodon
AGCACACAAATTCAAGCCGTAGAGACAAGCTGTAGAGATCTTGACGTGACGTAGAGGTGTTTTCTCTTTTCTAACGTCTTAATCTTCACTTCTCCTTCCAGCTCTCGGGACTCTTTTTATCGAAGGTGAGTGAGCGGCCCCCTCGTCCCTCCTTACGTCACTGTGGACTCTCACTGTCTTCATTTCTCGTGTTTTCGTTTTCTGTTAGA
>NC_051416.1:13287959-13288062 GCF_015228065.2 Penaeus monodon
GAATTTAGTTTTCTTTCGTGTTATCCTGTTCGTTGTGTTTTTGTTTTTTACCGCTTCTCGTATTCGCTTTTTTCATCCTATTATCGTTATTTTTATCTCTCTA
>NC_051416.1:13288184-13288982 GCF_015228065.2 Penaeus monodon
CGTCTTCCCTAGGCATTGTATCAGCTTCATTGATACTATACTCTCGCTAGACTATCGCATACCTCCAAACATGCTTGTAGTTCACGACAGAAACATGTTTACACAACACACTCCATTCTGTGAACATTTCGAAGGGTGTATGAATATATTGTGCACATGTGTTTGCTAGACTTCCTTCCCCCCCATCTCCCCTACCCCGCCCCGCCCCCTTTCCAACAGAGTTTTTTAAGCCTCTGTCAGTGCGTGGGTCTTCTTCTGTAGGCAACAGTATTGACGTGTTTAAATGCGAATGATAAATACCACAAAGGGAAGCCGTTAATAAAGGGAGTAGCTGTTGATACTAGAAGAATCAATCTGGATTATATACCAAATACAGTAATAAAATTTTTTTTTTTTTGTTTTGGTCAGGAGAGTCCTTACAACGAGTACATATATATAACACATATACCAGGTTCGAAAGGATGGTCTTCTTCTTTGGAGAAATATTACGAAATGCATTGCAAAGGCTCACATAGACGAGTAAAACATGCAGACCTTGCGACCAAAACACACCAGCATCATCATCTGTAAACAGCTAATTTTGTTGATTTAAACATTTATTGATATGTTTCACAGAATTATTGTTTACAGAGAGTTATTTCAGTCTGTACTTTACAGAATGACGTTCCATTCACCTTTTTCAGAAACAAAAACAAAAAAAGAGATGCAACCTCAGTCTTCATTCTAAGATGCACTGAATCTGCAATTGTATTATAAACAAAACAGGGCGAAAAAATATTAGCACGTTGTAAAACAAAC
>NC_051416.1:13289156-13289310 GCF_015228065.2 Penaeus monodon
ATGCTTTCCTTCATAGCAGTCGTTCGACCTCCTACGACCTGAACATCCGGGACACGACTCAATGAATTCCCAACCACTGAGGAATAATACACAGACATTCAACCGAATTCCTTATCGTCTTGATTTTTATTTGATTCGCCAATTCTGCATCTGA
>NC_051416.1:13289339-13289510 GCF_015228065.2 Penaeus monodon
GAACTGACTTGAAGAAATGTAAGACTCGGCAGTTTGTCTCACGGTTGTCAATAGAGGTTCCGCCAAAAGGAGGCAAATATTTGCTTCCCTTCCGTAGGACGTATATGCGCAGAAAGCTTTGTAAATAAACTTTATCCAGCGACAGATCTATTGTCCTCGCCTAGTATTCTC
>NC_051416.1:13290014-13290218 GCF_015228065.2 Penaeus monodon
CCAGGAGGAGTGGGCGGAGGAGATGGGAGGCAACGGCAAGTGCGGCTGCAACCTGACGGCGTTGGTGAACCTCGTGAGCCTCCGCATTCCTAGGGGACCTCCAGGGCCTCCCGGGAGGGATGGACGACCGAGCCCTCCAGGACTCTCTGTGAGTACTTGAACGACTGCTTTTGAGGTCGTGGGTTAGATATTCATTCGTTGGTT
>NC_051416.1:13290597-13290827 GCF_015228065.2 Penaeus monodon
AGGGCAACCCAGGACCCCAGGGCGAGCGAGGCCAGCCAGGACGGCGAGGGGAGAAGGGCGAGCGAGGGGAAGTAGGATCTCCGGGCCCCGAGGGAATCCAGGGTTCCAAGGGGGAGCCGGGGAAGGATGGCTTGATCGGACCCCCCGGCGCCCCAGGACCCGCCGGCCCCCCAGGTCCCCCCGGGTGGCTCAGGGGACACGGGGACTCGAGGACGGTGAGTTGCCGAAGA
>NC_051416.1:13290858-13290949 GCF_015228065.2 Penaeus monodon
GGTTGCGGTTATGTTTATATATATCTAATTCATTGGTTTCTTTTTTTATGGTTTATTAATGTTATTGCAATTCTTGAAGTAGAAAAACGGA
>NC_051416.1:13290997-13291159 GCF_015228065.2 Penaeus monodon
CAAAGCAATACGTACGATTTTAGTTGTGAAATCACTGCAAAATTATAGTATTGGTTTAGGGTTTTTGTAGACTTGTAATTGGGTTATTAAAATGATATTTAAATAAGGGGTTGTAATTTTAACGTTTTTAAGAATCCATGGTGGAAATAAGCTCTCAAGCAT
>NC_051416.1:13291205-13292005 GCF_015228065.2 Penaeus monodon
TCCCTCTCAAAAGATCTTCTAATGGGCATGATGAAAGGATATAACTAAACATTAATTGGACATTGAGGTAATGGGAAAGAGTTGTTAAGCAAGCGTGTTTTAGGTAATTTTGACAGGTTTTAAGTATTTTAAGGCACTTTAAGCATTTTTCTTTTTGTAAAACGACATGCAGAGACCTTTGACTTGCTTGAGAAGTTACTATGAATCACGGTTAGAGGTTAAAAATGTGCTATATATGCACACAGTGGAATGCACCAGAATAATAAAAGGATATGAAGATAAAATGATAAAACTAAAATAAAACAAAAAAACATATTCGTTTAACCATTGAATAAACAAGGGATATCAAAGGTACCTGCGTGTTTGTGCAATGTGTGTTCTCTGTTCATTTATCCGTGTCCGTGTGTTTTGACCTCGTTTCTCCTTGGGTACCATGTCCACCAGTCTGGTTGGGGATACCGCTCTGGCTACCAGGTAAGGCAACCTGACAACCTGACTACCTGCTCCCACTTGGGGTTGGCACTCCCTACAGGTAGTGCCAAGCCTGCCACTCGTCTTACACACTTGACCCCCCTCCCCCTTGGCACTCTTATGCTAGATATGAAATAGATACGAGATAAAGAATATGGTGGCGTTATTGCGTGATTTAGATGTTTTAAGACTAGTGTTGTGTAAAGGAATCTTAATTTGGTTAGGTATGAGGCGTTGTATTAGGACAAAGAGGATAGATTTGATTATCTTGTTAAAAGGTGTATCTGGGGAAGACAGGGTACACACAGATACAGATACGACTGCACAAA
>NC_051416.1:13292133-13292488 GCF_015228065.2 Penaeus monodon
GTAGGAAGAAACACTTAACACACGCTCAATCACGCGTAAACACACATGCAACAATACTTCGAACAAAAACACTTTTAACACGCATTCATTTACATATTCAGTGATATATTTAGTACTTAATCAATAGGAAAAAACACGAAGGCGAGTGGCCACCTTGATTTATGATTGCATGACCTCGTACTCTTAATAGCAAGTAGCTTAACGACATTTGGAACAGTGTAGTTTATTACGTAATTTATAAGCATGAGAAAGGTAGTAGTTAATGGTACGTAGAATATATTTAGTTAAGTTAACAGTTTTATTTCTTAATTTGTCCAGTAGGTGTTCAAAGTCTCTTAGATGATTTGCCAACAAG
>NC_051416.1:13292542-13293077 GCF_015228065.2 Penaeus monodon
TTTCCTCGATAGGTGAAGAAGTAAAACCCTGTAGCTTCTTTGTATTTCCATCAGGACTAGTTATATAGCCTAACACTAGGGAAGTTTACGGGAAAGTGAAGATAAAATTCCCGTCAGATGATATAAACCCCCCATCAATATATCTCTCTACCCGACCCTTTTACCTCCCATCCCCCCAAAAAATAAAGAGAGAGAGAAAAAAAAAGAAACATCGCCATTTCCCCCAAAATTAGAGAGAAAGAGAAATGGAAGAAGTAGACATTTTCCTATTTGTCTCTAACTCTAAGGAGAGGAAGTAGAGATAGAATAACAACTTCCCTTTTCCCAAAAGGAGAGAAAAGTAGAAATTAGAAAAAGACTCCTATTTCCTTCCTCTAAACGAGAGATAGATGCAAACAAGAATAAGCTCCTTCCTTCACCTTAAAAAAAGGGTAAACACAGGTTTCCTTCCTTTACCTATAAAGGAAAGAAAGGAAAAAACACCCGTTTCCCTCCTTCACCTATAAAACGAACAAACACGTGTTTCCCTCCACCT
>NC_051416.1:13293102-13293188 GCF_015228065.2 Penaeus monodon
AGACACCCGTTTCCTCCCTTCAAAAAAAAGAGAGAAAAAAAACGGGTTTCCATCCTTCACCTACGCCCTTCCCCCTCCCACCCCCC
>NC_051416.1:13293213-13293835 GCF_015228065.2 Penaeus monodon
CGTGTTCCTGCGCCCCCCTTAGTGACCTAGCACCTAGCTGGCCGTGGCGTTGCGTGTAGGTGAGCCACGAGTCCGGTGAAGTGACGTTCTCTAACTTGGACTCAGCCGCAGGTGGAGGGCCTAGAGACCGACGTTCTCTTCGGGGGCAACGCAGGCGAGCCGGGGCCCCCAGGAGCTAAGGGGCCAGTAGGCGACGTGGGCCCTCGAGGACCCCGCGGACACCAGGGCCTCAAGGGCGAGAGAGGCATAAAGGGAAGCAAAGGCCAGAAGGGAGAGGAGGTGAGTTTTCATGGCCTTCTGTTGTGTTTGTCTTTTGTTGCTGAGTTGTAAATGTCTTTTTTTTTGGTTGATTGTTTAGGATTTAGTGGACTTTTTTACACTAGGATTATATATGTGGATTTGGAGTGTTATGTGTAATGAGATTACGGGATTTTCAGTATGGATTGTGGTAAAAAAAAAAAAAATCGATAAGCAGACTCAGAGAGATACAATTTTAATCAAAGAACAAGTTGAAATATTCGACGCTCTTGATATTTTCGATAATTTCATTGAATTCCTGATTACTCTGCATGATATGCAACACACAGAGGAATTTGCGTACATCAGGTACAAAACCTACATG
>NC_051416.1:13293921-13294918 GCF_015228065.2 Penaeus monodon
TTCCCTCCCCTCCCATACACACGCAATATACAGTTTTCAGAAACTAACCTGCAATATCCTGCGCCTAACTACAGGGACCCCAAGGACCCGTAGGACGTCTAGGAGACAAGGGAACACGAGGACCCCCTGGCGTTGATGGACTGCCAGGGACCCCAGGGCACAAGGGCCAGAAAGGTTGGGAAAAAATAAGTGACTGTTTTTATTTCGCAGTTATACCATTCTCCCTAGTTTAAATGATCCCCTTCAGGAAACCAAACAAAGAAAGAAAAGAAAAGGGAAGTAAGGGGAAAAATACTGATTATTATCTTATAATCTTATAGAAAGACTTATCTTATAGAAAGACAGCCTTCAGGAAACCAAGTTATTAATTTTTTCTTTCTTTCTTTTATAAAATGACCCGTTCAGGATCCCAAAGCAGACAATTAACTCTTTTTTTCCTCTCTCCCCCGCCTCCCCCCCCTTTCAGGAGATCAAGGCCCCCCCGGCATAGGACGCAAAGGACCCCAAGGAACGCCAGGAGAGAAAGGAAGTCCATTTTACTCGACGGAATACGTGAGGAACATCGTGCTGACGTCACTACAGCAATACGTGGACATCAACCCCGCCAACAGAGAAAATTTGAGAGAGAGTGAGTGCTTAGGTGGAGGAGGAAGTGGGAGGGAGAAAGGGAGAGAAGGAGGGAGGAAGGGAGAGGAGGAGGAGGGAGGAAGGGAGAGGAGGAGGAGAGAGGAAGGGGAGGAAAAAAGGAGGGAAGGGGGAGAGAGGGAGAGAGGGATGAAGAAAGTAGGGAATGAGGAGAGATGGAGAGAGGGAAGAAGGAGGGATTGAGAGAGGGACAAAAGGGGAGAAGGAAGAACGGGGAGAGGAAACGAGAGAAGAAATGGGAAAGGGAGAGAAGCATAAAAAAGGTGGGGAAAAGAGATAAGAAGATAAATTGAGAAAGGGGAAAAGAGAGAGACAGATATGCATGTCAATAGGAGGACGTTTCTGGATAGGT
>NC_051416.1:13294972-13295348 GCF_015228065.2 Penaeus monodon
ATGAATTTCTGGATAAGAAGAGACGGAAGAAAATGGGAAAGAGGGAGAGATGGAGGGAGAAAAATGAGAGACAGCGAGGAGAGGAAAATTACCGAAAGGGAGGTGTAGGAAAAAGGGAGAGAGGGAAATGAAAAAGAAAGAGGAAGGAGCAATATTAAAGAGATAAACATAATAATATTGTCTACGAATGCCAAGGCAGAGAAAGTATGTTCATGGATGAGAGAGGACGGATAAAAAAAGGAAGAGGTCGTATAGGAGAAAGGAAAAGAGGGAGATAGGAGGGGTAGATAAACTAATAGCCTAGAGGGACATTGCGCTGATGTCTTTCAAGTGATTCGTTGCCAGACAGATTGAGAAAAAGGTAGATCTTACGTGG
>NC_051416.1:13295389-13295492 GCF_015228065.2 Penaeus monodon
AGGGAGTAAGGGAGGTGGGAGAGAGGAAGGTGGAAGAGAGAGAATGAGGGAGGTGGGAAAGAGGGAAGAGAGGGAATGAGGTAGGTGGGAGAGAGGGAAGAGA
>NC_051416.1:13295901-13296085 GCF_015228065.2 Penaeus monodon
GTCGCAGCGCCCTCACTTCCCAATCCTTTTTCCCGCAGTCGCCGAGCGCATCGAAGTTATCCTCCCGAAGGGCAAGGACGGCATGCCAGGGGCGCCAGGACCGAGAGGACCTAAGGGCGAGGAAGGGCGCATCGGACCCGTGGGACCCCCAGGGCACCCCGGCCACCCAGGACCTATTGTAAGT
>NC_051416.1:13296121-13297293 GCF_015228065.2 Penaeus monodon
ATGGTTAAGACACTGGGGTATAATGCTGTGGTTATATTTGCTGTGTTTGGGTATATTTGTTATGTTTGGTTGTATATGCTTTGTTTTGTATGTCGGGTTTATGTGTGCGTATAAGTGCACACACGTACGCATACACACTCGTACGTGCAATCGTATACCTCTAGTTCGCGTCTTTAAATAACACTAACATTCTTCTTCCTTTTCCTTTCCTTCATTTCCTTCTGTCTCTTTATTCTCTTATTTGTTTTTCATTCTTTCCCTTCCTTCATTTTCTCTCTGTTATTTCCCTCTCCTCCTCCCCTTTCGTCTTTCTTTCCTGTTCTTCCTCTCCTTTCCCGTTTTCTTCCTTCTCCTTCTCCACTTCTCCCTTTTCTTCCTCCTCTCCTTTCTCCTTCCTTCCATCTCCTCCTTCCATTCCTCTCTCCATTCTCCCTTCCCTTTTCCTTCCCCTTTCCTATTTCCTTTCTTATCCTGTGTTCTTCATCCCCTTCACACCCCTTTCTCCATTCCTTCTCCTACCCTTTACCCTTCCTTCCTTCTCCTCCCTTTCGCCTTCCCCCCTTTTCCTCGTCCCCTTCCTCTCCTTTTTCCCCCTTCTTTTTTTTTCTCCACCCCTTTCCCCTTCCTCCTCTTCCTACTTTTTCCTTCCCTCCCTTCCCTCCCCTTCTACTCTTCTTCCTCTCCCTTTCGCTCTTCCTCCCTTCACCTCCTCCCCCCACTTTCCTCCCACCCCACCTTCTCTTCCCTTTCTGCTCTTCCTCCTTCCTTGTCCCATTCCCCCTTCGATCTCCTCCTCCCCTTCCCCCTTCCTTCCTTCTCTTCCCATTCCCCTCCCTTTCCCCCTTCCCCCTCTCCTTTCCGCCTTTCCTCTTCCGCCTCCTCTCCCTTTCCTCTTCCTCCCATTCTCCCCTCTCTTTTCCGCCTGTCCTCTTCCTCCCCTTCTCCCCTCTCCTTTCCGCCTTTCCTCTTCCTCCTCCTCCCTTCCGTCTTCCTCCCCTTTCCCCCTCCCCCTCCCCTCCCTCCCCTCCTTCTCCTCCCCCAGGGCGAGTCAGGCGAGGACGGCCCCGCAGGCCCCCGAGGCAACCCCGGGCCGAAAGGAGAGCCCGGATCGCCAGGACCCGTTATTCTGAGCAACGGAACTGTTATCGAAGTCAAGGTCAGGAGAATTCCCG
>NC_051416.1:13297318-13297397 GCF_015228065.2 Penaeus monodon
GGGGGGGGGGGGGCAAATGAATTCCTGTTGGTTTGGGAAAACAGGACTTGGCGTTGGTTTGGGGGGGGGGGGGAAATCC
>NC_051416.1:13297416-13298149 GCF_015228065.2 Penaeus monodon
TGGAGAAAAAAAATTAATTCCTGTTGGTTTGGAAAAAAATTAATTTTCGTTGGTTTGGAAAAAATAAAAAAAATAATTCCCATTGGTTTTCAAATGAAAAGGAATGATGAATACGAAGGATTGATTAAAAGGAAAAAAAAAAAAAACTATCATTTATTCATTCACATTCATACGACCCCCCCACTATCCATCATTCACCCTTACTCCTACCCCTCCCTTAGGGCCAAAAGGGAGACCGAGGAATGGACGGACAGGCGGGCAAGCGAGGCTCCCCAGGACTCCCCGGACCCCCTGGCCTCCCCGGACCCCCTGGCCACCAGATCGCGGCAGGTGAGGGGCCTTGTTAGCGCTTTATTGCCTTGGTGGTAGAGGTAATAGTGTTCTTGGTAGCGTACAGAAGTAGGGTTTAGTTAATATTGTGTTAGAGCTTAATTGGGTGTGGTGCTTAATTGCCTTGGTTTGGAGGACTAGGTCGTAATGTTAGTAGTGTATAGTAGTAGTTTGCAATATTGTTACGTTAGCTGCATTGTTGTTAGTAATATTGCTATTAGTGTTGTTGATAGTAGTCGCTGTAGTGCTGTTGGGAGTAATTAACCTTTGTGGCATTGATGTTAATCGCAGCGGTTAGCAACACTGATATTAGTATTGTTAGCAGTACTGGTTAGTAGTGTAATACTGAGCTGCATAGTTAGTTGTTAGTTCTACTGGTTTTATAACATCTGAAATTTCATTT
>NC_051416.1:13298286-13298427 GCF_015228065.2 Penaeus monodon
TTTCAGGACCTTTCGACGCAGCACGGGACACGACCTACAACTATGACGTCACAGGCATCAAGGGCGAGAAGGGGGAGCGAGGACCCCCCGGCCCCCCCGGCCCCGGCGTTGGGGCCATGGGCAGGGGAGCCACGTACAGCT
>NC_051416.1:13299023-13299742 GCF_015228065.2 Penaeus monodon
GACAAGGTGCTTGCGATATTTTAATGGACATTTATAATTGTGTAGTACCGAGTAGATAAGCACATGATTATTTATGGTGTCGTGATGAGATAAACCGACTGATAACAGGCAAGGTGACTGCTTATGGCGAATGAGGGTGATAGCTTCGGGAACTGTTGGACTGGGAGACTGTATAATTATTATTCTGATGCTGAACATAAAATAAAAAATCCTCTGTTGTCATTTTTAATTGGATCTTTTTCTCCTTTTTCTCCCTTCCCTTTCTTTTACTTCCTAATTCTCTATTATTCCTATTCCTTCATATCTCATATACAAAATGTTAACATTCATTTCCCTTTTCCTCTTCGTGTTTTTTCAATCAAATTTTTTTCCTCCATTTTGCTAATTGGGTTGATTCCTTTACCTTTTCTTCTTCCTCGTTCTCTCTCCTATTTCTCCTCTCTTCCTTCTTCTTTCATCTTCTCGCTTTTCCTTCTTCTTTCATTTTTTTGTTGCCCTTCCTTCTTCCTCCTTTTATCTCCTCACCCTTCCTCCAACCTTCTTTCTTTTATCCATTTTCTCACTCTTTCCCCTTCCTTCTCTCATCTTCTCAACCCTTCCTTCCTCCTTTCATCTCCACACTCTTCCTCCTCCTTTCGTTTTTTTTTTCTTTCTTCCGCCTTCTTTTATTTGTTTTACATTTTCTCATCCTTCACTCCATCTTCCTTCATAAAAAAAAA
>NC_051416.1:13300049-13300277 GCF_015228065.2 Penaeus monodon
TGGCCAGAGCCGCTTCGACCTCGAGGAAAACATGGGCGGCTCCGCTTCTATGGGACCCCCCGGCCCCCCAGGCCCCCCAGGACCCCCCGGACCCCCCGGACCTGCAGGACCCGAAGGACCCCCTGGACCCCCCGGCATCCCCACCCCGACGGCGGAGAAGACGGAGTACATCCCTGTGCCCGGACCCATCGGCCCCCCCGTGAGTAGGCCGAGGGAGATCCTACTCAT
>NC_051416.1:13300369-13300519 GCF_015228065.2 Penaeus monodon
ATCAGTCAGAGTGTTCTCTTTCCATTCCCTGAATTATCGGCCTTGGGAGATTCAAAGTCTAGTGCTAGTTCTAGTGCTAACGCTGAATCAAGACCGAAATCAAATTCAAAATGCCTGATTGGAGTTTCCGGACCCATCGTAGACCTAGGG
>NC_051416.1:13300565-13300660 GCF_015228065.2 Penaeus monodon
ATGTTCTGTTCCAATTCCCGAATCAAAGGCCTATGGAAGTTACAGTGGTCACCCTTTTTAACATTAAAAAAAATATGAGTTTAAGCACGTAAATA
>NC_051416.1:13300708-13300910 GCF_015228065.2 Penaeus monodon
CAATTACTCTTAAGCACGTAAATAAGTACAGATCCATTCTTAATTATTCTTAAGCACGTAAAGAAGTGTTAATTCATTCCTAATTCACTCTTATTCATCTGTCTTCACGATTCCTTCTCAGGGTCCACGCGGTCCGCCCGGGATACCAGGTTCTCCGGCTTTCCTGCCCAAGAAATACGGCTTCGGTAAGCATGGGTCTGAG
>NC_051416.1:13301269-13301401 GCF_015228065.2 Penaeus monodon
CGAACGACATAAAAGGCATTACTCAGCGCTACGTAAGTTTGCAAACACAGCATATTCAGCATCAGCATAATTGTTGATAGAGTGAGAGGTTAGTTCCACGATGCCAAAAGTTACTGCATGTGAAGATCTACT
>NC_051416.1:13302099-13302267 GCF_015228065.2 Penaeus monodon
ACGAACGAATTATTTTCTCCTCCTCCAGGATCGCCATTGCCTCACGACACTGTGTTCGATTCCTTCCCACCGACTTCGAACGTTGGCATGGGCATTAATTCTGCATCCATTCTCCGATTCACTTCTCGCACTTCTATGCTTCAGGTAAGGAAGAGTTAGAGCATCGGT
>NC_051416.1:13302290-13302693 GCF_015228065.2 Penaeus monodon
TGGGCATTGTGAAATATGAAAATAAGTGTGTAACGTCTTAGGCAAGTCGGAAGCAATGTTCTGAACATCTTGATGGTCTTACACGTGGCACTGTTGCCATATCTTCTAATAATTGAATGGCTATGAAAAGAACAATATGGATATATACAAGAAAAAGAAAAATATTGATAGTAAAATTGAAATGATTACTTAGATATACTTCTATAACTGTTAATAAACGAAAATAAGTGTCACAAAAACGTCTGTACTGATGTCGATCTGATGAGATAATTAAAGATAGTTATACATTATAAGATTAATGCAAATTATTATTAAGACAGTGCTTAATAATTTACCCCCCCCCCCCAAGGAATGACTTATGTCCCAGGAACTTTTTTTTGTGAGTGTAAAAATGTCAAACTGA
>NC_051416.1:13302952-13303120 GCF_015228065.2 Penaeus monodon
GTTGCGAATTACAAGGTACCACTAGTAACCATACTCCTATTTTTAACTACACCGTGGTTTCTAAAAAGTTGCGTAGACAAATATGCATTCTACCTTCCCCCCCCCTTCTAGCATCTGTTATCAATATGTTATCCTCTTCTTCTGTCTCTCTTGCCGCTTCCTTCCGTC
>NC_051416.1:13303143-13303231 GCF_015228065.2 Penaeus monodon
AGTTTACATGCATACACACGCTTATACATTGACATACGCACATGCACATTCTCTTCCTTTCTATCACTCTGCCGTCTATCTTCCGCTT
>NC_051416.1:13303470-13303589 GCF_015228065.2 Penaeus monodon
AAGGAGAGAGACACGAAAGTACTTCCTTTATCCATTATTCTCCCCCTTCCGCTCCCTTCCTTCATTATCAGTTCTCTCTATTCATCATTCATCCGATTCTACCACACCTTGCTCCCATA
>NC_051416.1:13303750-13303960 GCF_015228065.2 Penaeus monodon
TGCCCGCCCATGCTTTCCAGGAATGGGCGTACCACACTCCCGGCGCCCTCGCCTACGTCTTGGATGACGATTCGCTCTTCCTACGGGCGGCTCGCGGATGGAGGGAAGTTGCTGTGCGTATCGTGGGCGTGAGATTGTGTCCATGTCTATTTTTTTATTGTGATTTTGTCGTGAATGATCTTTTTCGTTGCACTTTGATGCACGATATTT
>NC_051416.1:13304150-13304275 GCF_015228065.2 Penaeus monodon
CAAATTAAAAATCTCACTCCCGTTCTTTCTCTAGTTTGGCGAGATGCTGACGCCCCAGATTGCCAACACGCCCCTACGCCCAACGCCCACGCCCATGAACCCTAACGTTGAGACGTGCAGGGGCT
>NC_051416.1:13305496-13306133 GCF_015228065.2 Penaeus monodon
CACAGAGGGGAGAGCCGATGACGACAGACGTGGAGGTAAGGGTAGATATGTTAAGATATATTTATAAATATATTCAAAATTTCTACTTATTTACCTATACTCCGTCCAGTCTCAGAAAAGAACGTATTGGCAACTCACCCCTGACTATGGAGGTATCCGATTCGCCAAGTCTGACTTCTCAAGAAAATAAAATTGTTGGAGGGAGCAGATTTAATCGAAAGGCAAATTAAATAAAGTGCAAAAAATAAGGTATAGAAATTCTAATAGCGACAACATATAGGTAAACCCCAAGTATTAAGTGCCAGTTATCAAAAGAGTGAATTGTCGAATCGGAGTACCCCAGGGTTACGGAGGTGAGTGAGTTGCCAGTTGTTCCTTTTCTGAGATTGAACTGTTTACTCATCTGCTCACCCTCTGGTACCTTTATTTGCATCTTTATCTCTACCTTTTTCATTTATCTTCTGGGTTATTACGCATTTGTTTTCTACTTTTCCCTCTCTCTTTTTTAAATTCTTTATACCTACTATCTACTTTTGTGCGTCTACTTTTCTTCCACTAATATATTGCTTATTCGCGTATCTTAGTTAAACTTATGTGTCAGCTAGAGCAAAATACGCAAGCTTGTGGGCGCTGTAAT
>NC_051416.1:13306276-13306365 GCF_015228065.2 Penaeus monodon
GTTTGTTTTTAAGGTAGAAAGCTTACAGCAGTTGTTAAGTAAAATGCTAATGAGTACATGTTAGACTAGGCTGGTAATGTATATAGATT
>NC_051416.1:13306485-13306550 GCF_015228065.2 Penaeus monodon
TCCAATGCCTGTGAGATTAATTTTTGTGTAATTTCACAGGACAACGAATGGAATACAAAGGAGGT
>NC_051416.1:13306584-13306926 GCF_015228065.2 Penaeus monodon
GATTATAATGAATTTTTCTTTGTCTTTCGCCATGTTTCTGCTTTTTTTTCTTTCTTTTTTTTCATATCGTATTATTTGATTGATTGATCAGGATGCATGTTCAGGATTAGTGATGAATGACCTTCATTTGTTATTGTTATCAGAATTTGAACTCGCTCTTCATTAATCAATCTTTTTGTCCGTCAATAGTTTATCAGTATTTTTGTTTTCAATCTCTTTCTGTTTGATATTTCCTTCTCCCTCTTTCCGTATTTTTTACTCGCTTTCTCTTTTTCTTTCCTTCACACCTTCTTTTTTCTCGCATCTTTGTTTTCTTCTCCGATCGTATTATTAATTCCCAAT
>NC_051416.1:13307342-13307509 GCF_015228065.2 Penaeus monodon
CGCAGCTCCGCTTGGCCGCCCTCAACGAGCCCTGGCAAGGGAGTTTCCACGACGTAGCCTCTCCGGACTACACGTGCTATCGGCAGGCTAGGAGTGCCGGCCTGCGCGGGACTTTCAGGTGAGCCATGCTCCCTGGGTTTCGTTTGTCTGTTTGGGTGCCTTGTCTG
>NC_051416.1:13307888-13309497 GCF_015228065.2 Penaeus monodon
CTTTTGATAGTGTTGCAATATTACTGAGTAGTATAAGATCACGTATTTTTTGCTTGTTCCCATATTTTTAGGAAAGACAAAATCTGTCTGTTTCTCCATCTATCTGTTTCTATTTTTACATGATTATTCCAGTCACCAAAGCGATAAATGCAGATCACATCTAATGATTTTATTGTGATAGATATCTGATGGCTTTATATACGACCAGGAAAGTTTTTTTTTCTTTTTTTTATTCTCCTACCTCATTTGCTTTCATGTATTCCATTAACTCTTTTAGAACAATATCTGTCCTTTTCCCAGACATTAAGTATATTTAAATGTATTCAGTTTTCAAATATATTCACATACCTCATTTATTCTCATAACAGAAAAACATTTCATTTTTCAAACATGAGCTATAACATGGATTTAAACTTCAGTCTGTCATGCCTGTAATTACTTTTGAATGGAGGTACTAGATGTATGACCGACCTCTGTACAACTTCTATATTAATTTATATATCGTATCTACCTTAATCTCATGAAGCACCATCAATATTTTTATCAAACAATATGCCGTTAAATAAACTGAGATTTGCTTGCACCTTTAATAACCTCAACGAAATTATTGGATGTTTAACCGAACATTTAGACTGTGTTTCAGTTATATATCTGGATCATTCTATTTAAATATCGATGGTATTTTTCAAATATCAAATATAAGATATATTTCTACTTCAGCACATCGGCGAAGGTATTGGATGTGTAACCGACCATCAAGACTACCTGTTCCTCCATTCATGCTTTAGGCGACAACAATCTAGAATGTATTCGGATTTTCGTCCTGGAGAAGCTATGCGAAGATATTAAACGTGTAATACTAAGCACAACTCAGTTCATATGCCTAATTTATTTTTTTTAAAATCAAATTGCTTTCGCTAAAATCAAGTATAAACTGTATTCAGATTTCCGACATTCTGAACCTCGACGAAGGTATTGGACGTTTAACAGACATTGTGACTCTGTGTCATACGGTAACAATAATATATTCAACATTCCTGTTTTTAAATACCAAACGAAGTTACAGAGACGCGCAAGACTACACATAACCATTCATATACCCAAATCATTCTCGAAAACATATTTTTTATTACCGAAAATCAAATGTAAAGTGTATTCAGACCTCCGACATACAGAACCGCGACGAAGGTGTATTGGATGTGTAACCGACCTTCCATATCTCGCCAGGGCGCTGTTATCGGGCCAGAGACACGACGTTGCCTCTTTGGTTCGTTTTGCCGACCGAGAACAGCCGATTGTCAACCTTAGGGTAAGTAGTATGCTGAAAGTGCAGCTAGTGCGATAAGGCTTTCGAGTGGCGTTTCAGCCTTGAATTGTTATCTGTCCTTTGTTCTTGCTTCACAGAAAAGAGGAGAGATGGCGGTAAGTCGTAAGATAACTCCTTGTTTAATAGATAAGAGGAGAAGTTACTTCAGGGTGGTAGATAAGGGGATGTGACAGATGGCTCAGGTGTGTTTGTTATGCGTTTGCGGTTATTAGGTTTTAAATGAGGGGTTCCTTGGGTTTATTTTCCGGTTGCACTGTGGATGCAGTGAATATTTTAGACCAG
>NC_051416.1:13309747-13309995 GCF_015228065.2 Penaeus monodon
CAGATAACCATAATAAAATCCTTCCCATAACAAAACTAAGATTAATATCCTTGACCCGCCCCCTCCCCCCTCCCCCAGGGTGAGCTAGTCTTGGGATCCTGGAGGGACGTGATGGCAGGTCACGGAGGTCAGTTCCTTGAGAAGCCAAGGATCTTCTCCTTCGATGGCAGGGACGTCTTGAGGGACAGCGCTTGGTAAGTCAAATTTTTATTCATATATGTTTTTTTTTTACAGTGTGCAACCTGGGA
>NC_051416.1:13310132-13311807 GCF_015228065.2 Penaeus monodon
GCCAATAGACAATGGTTCGTCTGTTCGTTCTGTACTATCTAATCTGTATTTCCGTCTGCCTACCCGTCTGTCGTTTTTTTTTTTTATCGTGTTTTCTGTTGCTTCCTTGATGAATTATCCCGTTTATCTACATATATACATAAGTCGTGCCATTATTAAATTACACTAATTGATCCAATTCTTCCTTCCCCCAATTCCCTCATCACCTTCATCGTTCTTCCTCCACCTCTCATTTTCCTCATCATCCCTCACCCCACCTTCCCACGTCAACCTCCTCTCTTACTCCATTAACTCTCCCGCCTTCCTGCTTCCCCCTCATTTTCCTCTAATCTTCCCCGCCTCCTCTCACCCCCTCCAACCAATCTCGTCTTTCACCCCCTTTTTACCCCAACTTTCCACCACCCTTTACCCAATCTTCCCTCTTCCCCCTCCTTCCCAAATCTCTCCCTCTCCTTCCTTTCTTTACCGTCCACCACCACCCTCAACCTTATCCACATTCTCCTCCATCTCAACCCCCCCCCCCCGTCTTTCCTTCTCCTCTTTCTCCCCCAGGCCCGTGAAGTACATCTGGCACGGCGCTAACAAGTATGGCGAGACGGCCTACAACCTCAACTGCAACTCGTGGTCCTCGTCATCGTCCAGCGCCTTCGGAATGGCCTCCTCGCTCAACAGCCTGCAACTCCTCGACCAGAAAAAGATCGCATGCGACAACCAGCTTATCGTCCTGTGCATTGAGACCACCAGCAGCCTCCCGAAGCGCAGAAAACGCACGGTTGTAGAAGAAGAAAACGAAGACCGCAGTGAAGACGAAATCGGAGAGGGAAAGACAGAGAACGGGAAAGAGAGGGAGGACCCTGAAGCCTTAAGAAAGAATGAGAAGGACGATGAGGAGGAAACCGATTTTCCCGCATACAGCCCGGTCTCGCAGCCGCTGGAATCGACGAGCGCCCAGCTTAGCGACAAACAACAAACAGAGAGTCACAGTAACCTACGCACGCAACAAAAACCTCCACCTCTTATCCAGGATCTCTATCTTATTTAAGCCAAGATTAGCATAACGAAAGAAAAAAAATATTACAATATAATCCTTATGCACTCGTGTACTCTTCCTATTTCTCGTTTTCTTTCATTCTCTTTCAACTGCGAAGATGAGATTACCGTAAATAAGGTTTGGAGCAACACGGGTCTAGACATACTTAACTGAGGTAACGTGACTATATAAATATACTATAATGCCAGTCTCTCTGTTGCCTTTTCTCGTATTTATCAACGATGTCTTCCTTTCCCCGTGTCTTCCGCCGTGTTTATCCTTCTAATTATTTTCTTAAAAAAAGTTAAATGTTCTTGTTCTCATATCAGAGGATATAAGGACGGTCCGCCTGATAGATGTCTACCATTTTCGACCTTACGAACCAAGTCTTCCACGTGTGATAAACGCCTTTTTGATATCTTCCAGGTTTATGCAAACGATGTCTTCCATATAAACCAAATCTATATAGATGTAAAATATACATTAATATCTGAAAAGTAGCGAGAAAGTTTGACCGTAGTAAGTAACTTTTACAATATATTTAAGCACGTCTCTTCTGTGGCAGATGGTGTTTTGATGGTACCTGTATATAACAGATTTTTTGGTCATATATCATGAACGATTCATATATTGTGGTCATGAATG
>NC_051416.1:13311850-13312004 GCF_015228065.2 Penaeus monodon
TCAAGATGCTTTACAGTGTGGTGCAAGAACGTTTCAGACTTTGACTTGTCATTAATAAATACAGATTTGTCAGAACTTGTACCAGAATACCTTATAATGTCGATATCACATGAATATTTCTCACAGACTGTCAAATTACGTGTTTACTTGTGTA
>NC_051416.1:13312042-13313348 GCF_015228065.2 Penaeus monodon
TTTATCTGTCACTTACTTCATTTTCTATAATGGAATGTAACCTGTTGCCAATTTCAACGTTTGTAATACCAATATTCAAGCTTTGAAATTGAAATAAAAAATAGAAAAAATATAAACTTTTATAATTGCGCTATTCGCAACAAAAATAGAGAAAAAAAATGTAGATCTTAACAAAGCTTGCAAAGCTTATGCATAATACGCTTAAAGTTAGACATTCCTAAAGCTTTTTGAATCTCCTGTATATAAAAATTGCTTCTATATTACACCCCCCCCCCCTTTCCCCATTTATCCCTTAGCCCATGTGCCCGACTCCCCAATCCCGCCCCCCAAAAAAAGTGCCCCATTTCTTAATCTACAAATACTAGTCTTTGTAAACTTCATACTTAATGCTTTTGCAAGTAAGTCTGTCTTCGGCTCACACTTCTCCGTACTTCGTGTCTGTAAAAAACTTTCTTCGTGCTTTGTACTTTAATAGTGTACTTCAAGTTTAACTTATTCTCTTTTAAGAGTACATACTTACAACCCTCCTCGAATGTTATACGTACTGTAACTTCAAATACTCCTGCCTTCACTTGTAACATGCTTACAATCACCCTCAAGCTTCACACTTGTAAGCTGAAAATGTTCCAAGCTTCACGTACTCGTCCCAGTGATCGTGCTCAAGCTTCACTCTAATTAAGTAGATTCTCTCTAGGCTTCACACTATCTCGGTAGAATCTTAAGCTTCACACTTATTATAACCCCCGTCCCACCCTTTTTGAGCTTTGTAGAATCCTTAGGCTTGACATTTAGTATGAACCCCTCTCATCCACTTACTTGAGGGTTGCATTTTCTTCAAGCTTCACGCTTCTCATTTCACCCTTACTCGATTTTCCACGATGTCTAAGCTTCTTATGTATCATCCGCCTTCTTCTCTCCGAGCTTATTGCTACATAGCCCCTCTTCTTAAACTTTCCAGCCTCTCTAAGCTCCACACTTGTTACATCAACCTCCCTTCTTAAGCTTTCCATCCCCAAAAGCTTCACACGCATCGTAATCCCCCGCTTTTTTAAAACTTTTCCTCTGAATTACAAGGTCTTCCATTCACCCTCGCTTACTCCTTCACACTAACCCATTCACACTCATGGTAATTGTATCAAGCTTAGTCTCATAAATCGCTTCGAATAGACTCATACATTTATTCTGAACTGGGCTCACGTAATGAACGGAAATTGCAATTAGTAACTTGCAATAACTAATGACATTGCCAGTGTCGGTGTGTTTTTGACATCTGATATATTTTATTTCTCCTTGAATGTAAATTGTT
>NC_051416.1:13313382-13313712 GCF_015228065.2 Penaeus monodon
TTTCATCTTTGTGTACTGTTAAAGGCCGTCTGTGGAGTGACTCATAATAAAAGTTTTATGATTTCAGTAAACTAGTTGATTATTATTTTCCAAAAAGACCAATTTATAATATGATAATAGTGGTGTTAGTGCAACTTATAGTTATAGTAATTATGATGATGATTAGGATAATAGTAACAATATTGCTTATCGTATGAGAAAATGTACCGTGAGCAGTAATTTCAGAAAGCCCGGAATTTATTTAAAAATTGGATATATAATTGAAACAAATTGATACAACAAGGGAATATATAGAGGAGTTAAGTAGCCAGAAATTACTAGAAATTTAAA
>NC_051416.1:13314867-13315501 GCF_015228065.2 Penaeus monodon
GACGTCACCGGATAACAGAATACCAGACCCGCCCTTTAATTGTATCTTTAATCACAATTATCAAGAGACAACGAACAAATACAATCAATAATTTACCAGTTGTGACAGACAGACTTTGCCTCAAGGAATGATAACAAAACCTGTTAACGGTGTTTCTTGTGCCTTCAGTTTTTCATTCTTCATTTCCCACCTTTTGACATGATTTCTGTCCTCTGATAATGATTTGACTGTAAAAATGTAAAAGGAAATGTCGAAGATATGATCAAACATGCATGACTTCAGACTGACACTCTTCTCCGATGTATATGTAGGGTATGCATACAGAATATACTTACACATATTGGGCATATTCTGTATCTACAAAGAATAGGCAATATACAGACTGTACGTAAATTATATAAACGGGTCACATCACGTGTTCTCGTTCTAACAACTCACAGGCCTTTTGACATCCTGTTGACTTCGGATTTTGACCTTCAAGCCACTTATTTCTGCGCTTGGCTGCTGACGGAGGAAAAATACGGCTGAGGTTATCAAATGGCAAGGGCAAAGAGCAAAAAGGGGCGGGGTTAAATCACGTACTTTGATCGTTTGAATGGCAGTTCATATTCTAAGTTCAGACCTGTCAAAAAGG
>NC_051416.1:13315547-13315643 GCF_015228065.2 Penaeus monodon
GGAACCTTGGTGTTTTTTTTTTCGAATGGTGTTCGAAAGATGAGAATAAACAGTTGCTGATTCGGGTTTCAAGGACAAAGAGACCCTGTTCCTGGA
>NC_051416.1:13317057-13317433 GCF_015228065.2 Penaeus monodon
AGTGTATTGTTGTTCTTATACCTCCCTTTCTCCCCTAGAACAGTGATTTCACAAACCATGGAGGCTACAACGCAGGCAATGTAACTACACAATTTACATGTATTAGAAAAATAAACATTAGAGAAGACAATATCATTGATTAAACTGACATAAACTAGTAACTGGAAAGTGCTTAGATGAAGGAGAGGTGCAACAGTTCTACGTATAAAATAGTATAAGAACGCACAATACGTATCATTATTTTTGTTTGACCCGATGCCTCTCCTATCGCTTAACCTCCCTAGTGTGATGAGTTTTATATTTTATATTTGTTTTCGTGCATATTCTGTTTAGTTTTTTCCCTTTTTCTGTCGTTTTTCTTTAGAGGATGGTGTCT
>NC_051416.1:13317450-13317613 GCF_015228065.2 Penaeus monodon
GCAATCAGTATAATATAATAAATCAATAAAAAGGGTAGAATATAGTAATAATAAGCTATTGACAAATAGGAAAAAAATATATGTATATAAAGAATATGAGGACAATAACAATGATAATAATAATAACACTGATAAATATACGTAGCGAACGAAACCCTAGTGG
>NC_051416.1:13317669-13317913 GCF_015228065.2 Penaeus monodon
TCAGTAACTTGGCCGCCGGGTGAGAATTTTCCTCCGAAGATTTTTCAAGAAATCCCAAGGCTTTGGAGACTCTCGAAGACAAAGTTGAAGAAGCGGTTCTCTTTCTCTTGTCTATTCGTTTATTTTTGTTATTTATCATTGTTGTGAATATAACAATCGTCATGAATGTAATCTTGAATATTATGGTTACTGCTACAACCGTTGTTATTCATAATTACGTTTGCTATTATCGTCAATGCGATTT
>NC_051416.1:13318350-13319060 GCF_015228065.2 Penaeus monodon
CTCCTCCTGAAATACATATTATAAAGGTAATTTAGATCTAAATAATGCACATCATAAAGGTAATATGGTCGACATTTTCACATCCCAAACCCTTTCATATGTCTAAACTTTACCTATTAACTTTGCAAGTTGATATTTAACATCTGTTCCAAAAACTTCTATTGCACTAATCATAATAACTACATAACATAACTGTTCTTTCGAAAGATTAGAAAAAAGAATCGGCTATATTAGAAAACAGTTAATGGGAGATAACCTAACCCCCTTCTCCTAAAACAAGCAAACAAAAAGACAAGTAAAAACAAAAAACAACAAAAAAACTTCTCCCAAAACAAACAAACAAAAAGACAAGCAAGAAAACAAAAAACAAAACAAGAATAGAATAAAACACACACCCACAGTGAATACAAGAAAATGAATTATGACGAACTGACTCACCGTATTCACTCCAGAACCTGTCACTCAGTAAACACAGCTAATGTAAAATTATCTGACGTTGCTGCTTTTTTCATATAAAAATACCTACTAATTGGAAATGATAGGGAAAATGATAAAAGAGAAAACGTAAAGAAAAAACGATTAATACTGAAATGTGATTTATATCTCACCATATCAAAATACATCACGTCTAACCTACGTATAATATATTAATGCGTGAGTAATGCCACTTGTGTTTCCTTGGTCGAAAGAAGTGTCACACGAGATCGTAC
>NC_051416.1:13319170-13319639 GCF_015228065.2 Penaeus monodon
TAATTTCTAGAGCTGCATATACACATACATTCGTATATATTACAGTAAATGGGAGAGTAAACGTAATAGCATGAATATAAGGTGACTTTACGATGGACTTAACATGTTAGGAAAACGAAGCTACCTTCTTTGCAAGCAGAAAAACCTTGATAATGAAGTTACTTGTGTTAGAATGTATACAGTAGATAAATACGCAGAAGAGGAGTGGGGAGGAAACAGGGCAGGGGTGGAGCGTGGGTGGGGGAGCGGAGTAGGTTAGGGGGAAGGGGGAGAAAGATGCGACACGTGACGCAAAACGTTCATGAACTCTTAACGGAAACTTGTGTAAAATACTGACATTCTTTCCACATGACATGTAAGTAATCAAAACACCCAAACTTTGACAAAAAAACAGACAAACTATATATACACATCCCTACAAACCATCGCATGAAATCAGAGCAAAATGCGGAAGAGGGAGGGGCGAGTA
>NC_051416.1:13320238-13320304 GCF_015228065.2 Penaeus monodon
TATAAGTCACCCACTTGATTAAAAAGACAAGGGGGAGGAGGAAGGGGGGAGGAGAGAGGGGGAGAG
>NC_051416.1:13320479-13322080 GCF_015228065.2 Penaeus monodon
TACGGGGGCGGGAGATCTCGGCACTCCAAACACAAACGTTCAGTCGGCGTGCACACGTGGGGAGGAACGTACTATGTTGTGTCGTGTCTTGTCTTGTCACGAGGAGCCTCTACTGATTTTAATTTCGTCGTTGTGAATTAACGATTGTTCTCCCAAGTTCTGCTGGACTGCTAGAATTGAGGTATTTTCTTTTTGCTTACTAATTTAATATTATTTTTAACTTTTTGAAATATTTTTTCTCGTTATTGCTTGAGGTATAATTTTCTCGTTATTGCTTGGGCAATTTTTTCTCTTTTTCTCTTATCTCTCCCTCTTTTTATTAGTTTTGGTTCTCCGAGACTGTCATTGGATTTATTATTATTATTTTTTTAAAATCTTCGAGTCAGGCAAGCGCAGAGCATTGTGAACAGGAAGAAGCATTTTTAGGATGATAACGCGATATCAGTAACATAATGGTAACGTTACTTCACCGTGAAAATATAATGTTAGCTGTGTTCTTGCCTAATATAGAATGGTATAATAACAATTGCCGCAAACATACCAATATGTTAGAAATAGAAGTGCAACTTTCTTGTTTACATACTTGAATTATATATGCAGTTGGTGGGGTACTGCTTAAGGAAAGCTCTGCAGCCAAGTCTTGCAATTTTGGTATAGCTGTATGGCTTGTAATGCATACAACGGAGATATAATATTTTGCTTCGAAAACATATCTGCCTTACCGCAGCGTAAGGTGTTCACCACGGATTCCGGTAAAAAAAAAGACAACTCCAACGCGTATACTCTGTTAAAACCGAGATTGCAGACCGACACAGCAGACATTTCCAAGCCCTCTCTTGCCCGAAGGTTCGCCGGCCTTTGCCGGAGTGCCGTAGGTGCGGGGTCCTTAGCGACCACTTGTTTCTATGCCAATATCATGGCGCCAAGCAGTTGACGCTCCGCAGGCTTTCATGAATCCTTGATCCTTCATTGAAACGGATTTTAGGGGGCGGGATGGGATCCCGTCCCCGTTGTAGTATTGTAATTATTGTGTTTCCCGCACAATTTACTTGACATAAGTTGTGCCCTCCTTGTATATCAGGTGTAATGTCATCACTATCGGGGCTGTTCGCGGATAAATGCAAATGTACTCCAAATATCACAAACAATTATTAAAAAAAAAAAAAAAAGTATTCTTGACTGAAAGGCCTTTACTGAAATCAAAGACCCATATTTAGCTTCCAAAATAACCTGCGTACTTGGTCATTTTTCTGAAAACTTAGGACTAAAGTAGATGGCAACATTCCGTCGTGAACACAATTCCATGAGGCGGACTCGCTTTGGATTTTCATTTTAAATATTTGTGCCATATTATATAGAAGATCAGGATATAATTGTGCAGTGGAAATATTGAAAGGTTAGACGTAATTATGGACGACCTTAATAACATTAGACCGAGAACTCACTACCGTGTAACACCAGTTAACCACCATCAGGGACCAGCTGATTAAACCTTTTTCATTAGAACAGTTGCAGTCCAGAAAATACTAATATATTCTGATATACAATAATATATCTATTGCACCATAATAGTTTCAAGCCCAAGAACAGATCTTAGTTTT
>NC_051416.1:13322109-13323094 GCF_015228065.2 Penaeus monodon
CTTTAAAGAGAGAGAGAGAGAAAAAAAAATCGAATGAAGGAGTTATCCTTCAGAACTCGGAGGAGGAGAAAAAGACAAGAGCATTGGGGTTCTATTTGAATTTTGAACCTTCTGCTTCAAATTTAGGGTCACGTTCTGTTTCCTTATTACTTCATTTTTTCATAGATTCCTTTGGTGGCTTTAGTGATACATGCTGGCTTAAATCTGTCGAGATATTTGTTGTGGTTCTAGTAGGAAATTCAGGTATAGTACTTTCCTTTCCTTTCGATGACTGTAGGGTTCAGTGTAAGGAGCTTCCAATGATCGTCTGACTGTCTACCCAGAGTCATATGCAAGTACAACTTTCTTATTCCTTTGATACAAATCCTTGAGTTCTTAGTAATAAATGTATATTTATGGAGTTTTGGCACGTTTCATAAAATATCCAACATAGTTCTTGCTAATCATATATATGAAAAATAATTTTATCCATCTTGCATTTGCATTTGTTTTCGATCCGTAAATGAGGCTGAATGACTTGCTTCATTCCAGTAACCCTTGATTTTCTTGTAGATTATTTCAAAAAAATAAATTTACTTCAGCCGTTACTTGCACGCAGTTTACTTCAGCCTCAAAATATAGGCCTAAGATTCTTGGGAGGACTCTGCATACGATTGACTATTATAGCTCTGTTCGTTAATTTCCTCTTCTTTGGGGAGAGTAACTTTCCAGAGAGAGAGAAAAAAAATCCTACATCCCTTGCAAGCGTAATTAGGAATAACAACCTACTTAAACTAAACGATTGTGGCTAACGGAAGATCCTTCTTTTCAGACTGTATCGTATATTTGAACAAAGTGGCAACTGATTTTGAATCTACAGGTGCAGCAAGTTCCCAAACGTAGTGCCAGTGAAATCTGCAAAGGTAAGCACAGCATGGAAAAATATATAACTGTATTTCTAATAGGTGGTTGAGTGGTCGTAACTGTTATTTCAGCACACACTAGG
>NC_051416.1:13325007-13325313 GCF_015228065.2 Penaeus monodon
CAACCAAATAACATGGTTTTTAAAAGACCGGACTTTTCCTTTAAAAGGATAAAGCTGCGTTCATATATGTCTGTGGCTATTGATAGTATACATTCATAAATTGTATGTACACACACACAGTAAACACACACAAACTAATCCGTTACGTTTCACAATAAAGAGATCTGGCAACTCAACTTGGACTCTGGAGCATTCCGATTCTCCAAATCTCTTTTAAGAGGTAAATGTTGAAGGGAAGCACATGCCGCTAATATAGATTAGAATGCATATGTTCTTGGTAAAAAAATATAAGGCGTATGTAAACAC
>NC_051416.1:13325350-13325547 GCF_015228065.2 Penaeus monodon
TTCTGCAAAAGAGACAGCGATTTGGAGTACTCTAGAGTCCAGTGTAAGTTGCAAATCTTCCCATTGCTGATGTTAGATGCAAAAGCAAGCACACCTACACCCACTTGCACTCGCACTTTGACACTTAGAATCATATTATGGATAATATCGATAAAATCAAGAAAGGATTGAATATCGCTCATAAGAATATGATGTCA
>NC_051416.1:13325696-13326252 GCF_015228065.2 Penaeus monodon
TGGGGCGAATGGTATAACGAACCTTATATCAAATTATATAGAATAAGCAAGTTATGTCATCAGTAGTAGGCGGTCATCCAATCAGGCTTGGAACAAAAATTATAGGCTTACAGTGCGGGCGTTCAGGATTACACAATGTGTCGCCCCTATTTTATTCACGTCAGCCGACAATGAATACTTGTGTTTGCGTACTTTTTGAACTTATAAAACTTGTGTAAAGTATAAGAGTGCTTTTGTTAGTTGAACTTTGCTCCATTCTGTTGCCAATTTTTTAAAGTACAGATTCATTTATCATTCTGTATACGTCAATACACAACACATTATGAAGAGTCACATTGCTAACAAAGACTGCATTACAGAATCCCACATAACGAACATCAACTTGGAAATAATAAAGTCAGCATAGACTAGATGATTGGTGAAAAGCTTGTTGGTAAGTATCAATGATCTCGTTTACGTTTCCGTTAATTTTCAGATTATACGTCTTCCATTTAAAACAAATGGAAACATATTGATACATTTGTATATACATTTGTGCTGTTCACATCTACTATAC
>NC_051416.1:13326875-13328184 GCF_015228065.2 Penaeus monodon
AGACATCTGATGAGCGAAGATAATAAAGATAATGATAATGTAATTGACCACATATTACCCAACATTTGCTATCTAATCATTGCTAACGTGGTCTCCCCCCCCTTCCCTCATCCCATATTGTTGCCCTCTTGCCCCTCCCCTTACTTCCTACTCCCCAACTCTTCCCACTCCCCTACCCCACCTACTCCCTTCGCAATCCTCCTTTTACCTAGACGCTAGGAATACTGTGCCATCTATGGGCGGCGTGCATAAGCAAGGATGTGAGAGTAGGCGGACTTATGCTCGCATGTGTACTGTATATGGATAACCTATGAGATAAAACGAGATACTTGTAATGTAGGTAAAACCACATATGAGGAGTTTCCGCCTTATTGACTGTACTTATTCAACTTAAGCTATCAATGTTATCTAGTACGTACTGGGATATATAATCTCTTATCAGTAATTGTGAATATCGAGGTCATGTACGGAAGGGCCTGTCCCAGAGATTGAAGTGGTTTAGCGGTCGGGTGGAATGGAGGGGGCGGGGGGTTCAGATATATATGTGTGTAGAGAATCATTCACGGGAACATCAAGTCCCTTTAGTAGAAATTAGCCAGCGTAACAAAGACCAAAAGTCCAAACCGCCCGACTGGGAATTTCATTCATATGTATGCTTACTTCTTTTCCACACCTAGTAAAAGCGTATTGAGTTTGGCTGTCAAGAACTGCTACTGTTGTGCTGCAGTTGGTCAGTACATAATTATGTCAGTCATTAGTAATGCTTCAGTTTAGTTACGAACATCTGCATAAGAACCTGACAAATATATTCAGCCCCAAAGAGTAAAATGTAATGGAATACTTATCAGAGTTTTGTGACCTCTGAATGCTCACTTTCAAAGCATCAATTTGTAGAATATGATAGTTTTCTATTTTAAGTCTATTTTAAAATGATAAGAATGACTGTATTGTATATTATCAATCCCTCGAGCTAGCTGGCCTTCCTCGGAGGACAGCGAGACCAGAGAAGGTTGAGGGTTGCCCCTTGGAAGCGGAGAGGTTTCAGGCAAGCTGGTTCATGACTCACAGTTGAGTGTGAAGAGAGAGCGGGATCCAGGCTAGAGGTTACAGGTGAAAAGGCATGGCCTAGTGACCGGATTGATTGATTGTCCTGCTACTTCTAGGTGTCATCTTGAAAGGTCTTTGATGTCTCAGTATGACGCACATACACTACCAGTTACACTCATATTGTGTGAAATGGCGTCTCGATAAAAATATGGACATAGAAACAGACTACTTGGTAACCCTACACATTGCCCCCCCAACATTC
>NC_051416.1:13328505-13328584 GCF_015228065.2 Penaeus monodon
ATGTGCACTATAACAAGTGCAGTAGTAAAAAAGTTTGATGTTTAGACATGCTACGCATCAAATGTACAACAGTTTAGGA
>NC_051416.1:13332087-13332250 GCF_015228065.2 Penaeus monodon
ACCCTTTTGGCAAATCCCTAACTTTAACCCATTTACTCACCCTATCTACCCTCACCCATCTTGACCCTTTTCAATACCAAAATATCCTAAACTGTTGTACATTTGATGCGTAGCATGTCTAAACATCAAACTTTTTTACTACTGCACTTGTTATAGTGCACAT
>NC_051416.1:13332570-13333880 GCF_015228065.2 Penaeus monodon
GAATGTTGGGGGGGCAATGTGTAGGGTTACCAAGTAGCCCTGTTTCTATGTCCATATTTTTATCGAGACGCCATTTCACACAATATGAGTGTAACTGGTAGTGTATGTGCGTCATACTGAGACATCAAAGACCTTTCAAGATGACACCTAGAAGTAGCAGGACAATCAATCAATCCGGTCACTAGGCCATGCCTTTTCACCTGTAACCTCTAGCCTGGATCCCGCTCTCTCTTCACACTCAACTGTGAGTCATGAACCAGCTGCCTGAAACCTCTCCGCTTCCAAGGGGCAACCCTCAACCTTCTCTGGTCTCGCTGTCCTCCGAGGAAGGCCAGCTAGCTCGAGGGATTGATAATATACAATACAGTCATTCTTATCATTTTAAAATAGACTTAAAATAGAAAACTATCATATTCTACAAATTGATGCTTTGAAAGTGAGCATTCAGAGGTCACAAAACTCTGATAAGTATTCCTTTAAACATTTTACTCTTTGGGGCTGAATATATTTGGTCAGGTTCTTATGCAGATGTTCGTAACTAAACTGAAGCATTACTAATGACTGACATAATTATGTACTGACCAACTGCAGCACAACAGTAGCAGTTCTTGACAGCCAAACTCAATACGCTTTTACTAGGTGTGGAAAAGAAGTAAGCATACATATGAATGAAATTCCCAGTCGGGCGGTTTGGACTTTTGGTCTTTGTTACGCTGGCTATTTCTACTAAAGGGACTTAAATGTTCCCGTGAATGATTCTCTACACACATATATATCTGAACCCCGCCCCCCTCCATTCCACCCGACCGCTAAACCACTTCAATCTCGGGGACAGGCCCTTCCGTACATGACCTCGATATTCACAATTACTGATAAGAGATTATATATCCCAGTACGTACTAGATAACATTGATAGCTTAAGTTGAATAAGTACAGTCAATAAGGCGGAAACTCCCCCATATGTGGTTTTACCTACATTACAAGTATCTCGTTTTATCTCATAGGTTATCCATATACAGTACACATGCGAGCATAAGTCCGCCTACTCTCACATCCTTGCTATGCACGCCGCCCATAGATGGCACAGTATTCCTAGCGTCTAGGTAAAAGGAGGATTGCGAATGGGAGTGGTGGGGTAGGGGAGTGGGAAGAGTTGGGGAGTAGGAAGTAAGGGGAGGGGCAAGAGGGCAACAATATGGGATGAGGGAAGGGGGGGAGACCACGTTAGCAATGATTAGATAGCAAATGTTGGGTAATATGTGGTCAATTACATTATCATTATCTTTATTATCTTCGCTCATCAGATGTCT
>NC_051416.1:13334496-13335320 GCF_015228065.2 Penaeus monodon
GTATAGTAGATGTGAACAGCACAATGTATATACAAATGTATCAATATGTTTCCATTTGTTTTAAATGGAAGACGTATAATCTGAAAATTAACGGAAACGTAAACGAGATCATTGATACTTACCAACAAGCTTTTCACCAATCATCTAGTCTATGCTGACTTTATTATTTCCAAGTTGATGTTCGTTATGTGGGATTCTGTAATGCAGTCTTTGTTAGCAATGTGACTCTTCATAATGTGTTGTGTATTGACGTATACAGATGATAAATGAATCTGTACTTTAAAAAATTGGCAACAGAATGGAGCAAAGTTCAACTAACAAAAGCACTCTTATACTTTACACAAGTTTTATAAGTTCAAAAAGTACGCAAACACAAGTATTCATTGTCGGCTGACGTGAATAAAATAGGGGCGACACATTGTGTAATCCTGAACGCCCGCACTGTAAGCCTATAATTTTTGTTCCAAGCCTGATTGGATGACCGCCTACTACGATGACATAACTTGCTTATTCTATATAATTTGATATAAGGTTCGTTATACCATTCCGCCCCAGTTATTATCATAATTAATATTATTTCACATCACTTACGTCATTATTGCGTTACCATCACCATTATCAATATCATTGACATCATATTCTTATGAGCGATATTCAATCCTTTCTTGATTTTATCGATATTATCCATAATATGATTCTAAGTGTCAAAGTGCGAGTGCAAGTGGGTGTAGGTGTGCTGCTTTTGCATCTAACATCAGCAATGGGAAGATTTGCAACTTACACTGGACTCTAGAGTACTCCAAATCGCTGTCTCTTTTGCAGAA
>NC_051416.1:13335356-13335664 GCF_015228065.2 Penaeus monodon
GTGTTTACATACGCCTTATATTTTTTTACCAAGAACATATGCATTCTAATCTATATTAGCGGCATGTGCTTCCCTTCAACATTTACCTCTTAAAAGAGATTTGGAGAATCGGAATGCTCCAGAGTCCAAGTTGAGTTTGCCAGATCTCTTTATTGTGAAACTTAAACGGATTAGTTTGTGTGTGTTTACTGTGTGTTGAAAACATACAATTTATGAATGATACTATCAATAGCCACAGACATATATTGAACGCAGCTTTATCCTTTTAAAGGAAAAGTCGTCTTTTAAAAACCATTTTTATTTGGTTG
>NC_051416.1:13337956-13339388 GCF_015228065.2 Penaeus monodon
CCTAGTGTGTGCTGAAATAACAGTTACGACCACTCAACCACCTATTAGAAATACAGTTATATATTTTTCCATGCTGTGGCTTACCTTTGCAGATTTCACTGGCACTACGTTTGGGAACTTGCTGCACCTGTAGATTCAAAATCAGTTGCCACTTTGTTCAAATATACATACAGTCTAAAAAGAAGGATCTTCCTTTAAAGCCACAATCGTTTAGTTTAAGTAGGTTGTTATTCCTAATTCGCTTGCAAGGGATGTAGGATTTTTTTTCTCTCTCTCTGGAAATTTTACTCTCCCCAAAGAGAGGAAATTAACGAACAGAGCTTAATATTCAATCGTATGCAGAGTCCTCCCAAGAATCTTAGGCCTATATTTTGGCTGAAGTAAACTGCGTGCAAGTAACGGCTGAAGTAAATTTATTTTTTGAATAATCTACAAAAAAATCAAGGGTTACTGGAATGAAGAAAGTCTTCAGCCTCATTTACGGATCGAAACAAATGCCAAATGCAAGATGGATAAAATTATTTTTCATATATATGATTAGCAAGAACTATGTGGATATTTTATGAAACGTGCCAAAACTCCATAAAAATACATTTATTACTAAGAACTCAAGGATTTGTATCAAAGGAATAAGAAGTTGTACTTGCATATGACTCTGGGTAGACAGTCGAACGATCATTGGAAGCTCCTTACACTGAACCTACAGTCATCGAAAGGAAAGGAAAGTACTATACCTGAATTTCCTACTAGAACCACAACAAATATCTCGACAGATTTAAGCCAGCATGTATCACAAAGCCCCAAAGGAATCTATGAAAAATTTAAGTATAAGGAAACAGAACGTGACCCTAAATTTTAAGCAGAAGGTTCAAATTCAAATAGAACCCCAATGCTCTTGTCTTTTTCTCCTCCTCCGAGTTCTGAAAGGGTACTCTTCATTCGATTTTTTTTTCTTCTCCTCTCTTTAAAGATAAAGATTATTTTTATTATCTTAATATAAAACTAAGATCTGTTCTTGGGCTTGAAACTATTATGGTGCAATAGATATATTATTGTATATCAGAATATATTAGTATTTTCTGGACTGCAAAATGTTCTAAATGAAAAAGGTTTAATCAGCTGGTCCCCGATGGTGGTTAACTGGTGTTACACGGTAGTGAGTTCTCGGTCTAATGTTATTAAGGTCGTCCTAATTAAAGTCTAACCTTTCAATATTTCCACTGCACAATTATATCCTGATCTTCTATATAATATGGCACAAATATTTAAAATGAAAATCCAAGCGGTCCGCTCATGGAATTGTGTTCACGACGGAATGTTGCCATCTACTTTAGTCCTAAGTTTTCAAAAAAAATGACCAAGTACGCAGGTTATTTTGGAAGCTAAATATTTGGGTCTTTGATTTCAGTAAAGGCCTTTCAGTCAAGAATAC
>NC_051416.1:13339405-13340522 GCF_015228065.2 Penaeus monodon
AATAATTGTTTGTGATATTTGGAGTACATTTGCATTTATCCGCGAACAGCCCCGATAGTGATGACATTACACCTGATATACAAGGAGGGCAACTTATGTCAAGTAAATTGTGCGGGAAACACAATAATTACAATACTACAACGGGGACGGGATCCCATCCCGCCCCCTAAAATCCTTTCAATAAGATCAAGGATTCCATGAAAAGCCCGCGGAGCGTCAACTGCTTGGCGCCATGATATTGGCATAGAAACAAGGGGTCGCTAAGGACCCCCGCACCTACGGCACTCCGGCAAAGGCCGGCGAACCTTCGGCAAGAGAGGGCTTGGAAATGTCTGCTGTGTCGGGCTGCAATCTCGGGTTTTAACAGAGTATACGCGTTGGAGTTGTCTTTTTTTTTACCGGAATCCGTGGTGAACACCTTACGCTGCGGTAAGGCAGATATGTTTTCGAAGCAAAATATTATATCTCCGTTGTATGCATTACAAGCCATAAAAGCTATACCAAAATTTTCAAGACTTGGCTGCAGAGCTTTCCTTAAGCAGTACCCCACCAACTGCATATATAATTCAAGTATGTAAAAGAAAGTTGCACTTTTTATTTCTAACATATTGGTATGTTTGCGGAATTGTTTTTATACCATTCTATATTAGGCAAGAACACAGCTAACATTATAAATTTTTACGGTGAAGTAACGTTACCATTATGTTACTGATATCGCGTTATCATCCTAAAATGCTTCTTCCCCGTTCACAATGCTCTGCGCTTGCCTGACTCGAAAATTTTAAAAAAAATAATAATAAATCCAATGACAGTCTCGGAGAACCAAAACTAATAAAAAGAGGGAGAGATAAGAGAAAAGGAAAAAAATTTGCCCAAGCAATAACGAGAAAATTTTACCTCAAGCAAAACGAGAAAAAATATTTCAAAAAGTTAAAAAAAAAATATTAAATTAGTAAGCAAAAAGAAAATACCTCAATTTTTAGCAGTCCAGCAGAACTTGGGAAACAATCGTTAATTCACAACGACGAAATTAAAATCAGTAGAGGCTCCTCGTGACAAGACAAGACACGACACAACATAGTACGTTTCCTCCCCACGTGTGCACGCGACTGGTTTT
>NC_051416.1:13340622-13340692 GCF_015228065.2 Penaeus monodon
ACATGGTAGATTTTAAGAACCTACAGTCAGATAGCTTTTTTGTGGAAGTCACAATGGGTTCAGAGGTCAC
>NC_051416.1:13348299-13348375 GCF_015228065.2 Penaeus monodon
CATCTACTTGCCCCGCGACCTCCAAGACTGCTCACATGTCTTCATAAGACGACCCACCAAGCCTCCCCTTGGACTA
>NC_051416.1:13348995-13349071 GCF_015228065.2 Penaeus monodon
TAGTCCAAGGGGAGGCTTGGTGGGTCGTCTTATGAAGACATGTGAGCAGTCTTGGAGGTCGCGGGGCAAGTAGATG
>NC_051416.1:13359287-13359407 GCF_015228065.2 Penaeus monodon
ATTTTGACACAAACAACGAAATTTCTTGAAATATGGTTGTTAATGCTAGGAATCTGTTGGTACCCTGATTTTCCAACTACTTAAGGGGCTATAAATTCGCAGGTAATTTATAATATGGTA
>NC_051416.1:13360026-13360152 GCF_015228065.2 Penaeus monodon
GATAATATATTCAAGTTCAATATTTTGTGTTCCTACCCCCTGTTGGCAAAACATAGCTCCTGCGTCGAGACAATAGACGCCACTAACTCTCAACGCAAGCCTTCCTCACACCATAGACGATTTTAT
>NC_051416.1:13360359-13360479 GCF_015228065.2 Penaeus monodon
AAATGTTTTCAGGAATAAGATCATATCACAGTGAGTCCATAGGAATTCCGGAACAAAATTTCGATAAATTATGAATCGGAACGAGACCAATTTGAACACCCAATTTATATAACATAAGGT
>NC_051416.1:13361716-13361861 GCF_015228065.2 Penaeus monodon
GTTGGGAGCTTCGACTACCTCCCCTAGTTAACATAGTAACACCTACAGGACTGACCTGCGCTTACCTGCTGAGGTCAGTTGTCCATGAGTGCCTGTCAATCAAAGGCAACCAGGCGGCATCCAGTATGGTCCAGGTGTCGTCACG
>NC_051416.1:13362937-13363052 GCF_015228065.2 Penaeus monodon
CCTGTCTGACGACCTCCAGCAAATCGACAGCGCCAGGAAGACCGCCATCATTGACCGCGAACTAAAGAGGCTGAACATCGATATCGCAGCACTGCAAGAGACGCGACTCTCCGAC
>NC_051416.1:13363096-13363264 GCF_015228065.2 Penaeus monodon
GCAGGAGCACCACGAGCGGCGACTCTATGGTGTCGGTTTTGCTGTCCGGAACTCCCTCCTATCCACCATAGTAGCGTCCTCCTCTGGCACACCACGTGTCCTCTCCCTTCGCCTCACCACCTCTTCTGGACCAACCAACATTCTTAGCGTCTACGCCCCAACACTCTG
>NC_051416.1:13363366-13364072 GCF_015228065.2 Penaeus monodon
CCGTGTGGGAGCCGACCAAGATTCCTGGCCTCGCTGCATCGGGCACTTTGATGTTGGCAAGCTCAACGAGAATGGCCAGCGCCTCCTTAAGCTGTGCTCCTTCTATGACCTCTATCTCACCAACACCTTCTTCCCCACCAAGCCCCTCCACAGGATGTCCTGGAGACACCCAAGGTCCCGTCACTGGCACCAGTTGGACCTTGTCGTCACCAGAAGATCCTTGCTAAATCAAGAGCTGGTCACCCGCAGCTACCACTGCGCTGACTGCGACACTGACCACTCCCTTGTCACAAGCAAGGTGTGTCTCCTTCCCAGACATGCCCACCACTCCAAGCAGAAGCCCCGACCCCGTATCAACATAGCCAGAACAAACGAGCCTGAACTGCGGGAACACTTCGCCATAGCCATCGACAAAGCCCTGGAGGGCTGTGTTCCAGACTGCCCTGGACACCTTCGGTAGTAGAGGTAGGAAGAGCACTGACTGTTTAAGGCAGGAGTCGCTAAACTGGAGCCCGCCATTGCTGCTAAGCGAGCTACCCTACTTGCTCACAAGAAAGACCCTTCCACAAAGACGCTCGTAGCACTCCGTGCTGCTCGAAAGGACATGCAGAAGATCGCCAGGCGCTGTGCCAATGACTATTGGTTAAATCTCTGCCACAACATCCAACTCTCCACAGACCTAGGCAATGTGGGAGGGATATATGAG
>NC_051416.1:13364760-13364860 GCF_015228065.2 Penaeus monodon
TTGCCCTCCTCCAGTGGATTGGATGTCCCCCAAAGCTGTTGAGCTTGATTGTGTCCTTCCACTAAGACATGAGCGGGACCGTTCAGTTTGATGGATCATG
>NC_051416.1:13364935-13365398 GCF_015228065.2 Penaeus monodon
TTCTCTGCTCCTGTCCTACGCCTTCCAGGACTCTGACGATGGCATCTTCATCCACACCAGGAGCAGCGGAGGTCTCTTCAACTTGGCGCGTCTACGGGCAAAGACAAAAATACAGAGGGTGCTTGTCAGGGAACTACTTTTTGCCGACGATGCTGGCCTTATCACCCACATTGAAACAGCACTGCAGCGACTCATCGACCGCTTTTCAACCTCCTGTGCAGAATTTGGCCTCACCATAGCCTGAGGATGACTAAGGTCATGGGCCAAGATGTCAGTAGTGCCCCCAGCATCTCCATCGGTGAACACACCCTGGAGGTGGTGGAAAAGTTCATCTAGACCCGAGTCTACCATCTCCAGCAACCTCTCCCTTGATGCAGAGCTGGACACCAGGATCGGCAAGGCAGCGACCACGATGGCCCGTCTGACGAAGCAAGTGTGGGAAAACACCATGCTCACCACCAAC
>NC_051416.1:13365767-13366065 GCF_015228065.2 Penaeus monodon
TCTGACCTGGAGATAGCCGCCACGAACCGCTCCGGCTGGCGATCCACCACCCGGGATGTCGTCAGGGAGGCAGAGGACATGAGAGACGCCCGATGGGGAGAGAGGCGTCTCCGAAAGCAACAGTGGCTGAAATCGGCCCAATACATACACAGGAGCCGGCCTTCACTTGCAGCAGATGCGGCAGACCTTGTGGTTCTCGTATCGGCCTGTACAGCCACAGCCGATGTTGCAGCTCCCCTTTTTTTTTAGACCCTCAGTGCAGTTAGCCATGATCTCATAAGATCGACGGAGCCAACAA
>NC_051416.1:13367868-13368083 GCF_015228065.2 Penaeus monodon
AAGAACCCAAAGGCAAAGACGCGACCTTACACCACCAGGAGAAAACCCCCTTTTTTGGGGGGCAAAAAACCCCGGGGAAAGGGCTTTTGTGTCCGGAACTCCCTCCTATCCACCATAGTAGCGTCCTCCTCTGGCACACCACGTGTCCTCTCCTTCGCCTCACCACCTTCTTCTGGACCAACCAACATTCTTAGCGTCTACGCCCCAACACTCTG
>NC_051416.1:13368183-13368919 GCF_015228065.2 Penaeus monodon
CCGTGTGGGAGCCGACCAAGATTCCTGGCCTCGCTGCATCGGGCACTTTGATGTTGCAAGCTCAACGAGAATGGCCAGCGCCTCCTTAAGCTGTGCTCCTTCTATGACCTCTATCTCACCAACACCTTCTTCCCACCAAGCCCCTCCACATGGATGTCCTGGAGACACCCAAGGTCCCGTCACTGGCACCAGTTGGACCTTGTCGTCACCAGAAGATCCTTGCTAATCAAGAGCTGGTCACCCGCAGCTACCACTGCGCTGACTGCGACACTGACCACTCCCTTGTCACAAGCAAGGTGTGTCCTCCTTCCCAGACATGCCCACCACTCCAAGCAGAAGCCCCGACCCCGTATCAACATAGCCAGAACAAACGAGCCTGAACTGCGGGAACACTTCGCCATAGCCATCGACAAAGCCCTGGAGGGCTGTGTTCCAGACTGCCCTGGACACCTTCGGTAGTAGAGGTAGGAAGAGCACTGACTGTTTAAGGCAGGAGTCGCTAAACTGGAGCCCGCCATTGCTGCTAAGCGAGCTACCCTACTTGCTCACAAGAAAGACCCTTCCACAAAGACGCTCGTAGCACTCCGTGCTGCTCGAAAGGACATGCAGAAGAATCGCCAGGCGCTGTGCCAATGACTATTGGTTAAATCTCTGCCACAACATCCAACTCTCCACAGACCTAGGCAATGTGGGAGGGATATATGAGGGCATGAAGAATGCTTTCGCCAAGCCCCGT
>NC_051416.1:13369572-13369672 GCF_015228065.2 Penaeus monodon
TTGCCCTCCTCCAGTGGATTGGATGTCCCCCAAAGCTGTTGAGCTTGATTGTGTCCTTCCACTAAGACATGAGCGGGACCGTTCAGTTTGATGGATCATG
>NC_051416.1:13369747-13370210 GCF_015228065.2 Penaeus monodon
TTCTCTGCTCCTGTCCTACGCCTTCCAGGACTCTGACGATGGCATCTTCATCCACACCAGGAGCAGCGGAGGTCTCTTCAACTTGGCGCGTCTACGGGCAAAGACAAAAATACAGAGGGTGCTTGTCAGGGAACTACTTTTTGCCGACGATGCTGGCCTTATCACCCACATTGAAACAGCACTGCAGCGACTCATCGACCGCTTTTCAACCTCCTGTGCAGAATTTGGCCTCACCATAGCCTGAGGATGACTAAGGTCATGGGCCAAGATGTCAGTAGTGCCCCCAGCATCTCCATCGGTGAACACACCCTGGAGGTGGTGGAAAAGTTCATCTAGACCCGAGTCTACCATCTCCAGCAACCTCTCCCTTGATGCAGAGCTGGACACCAGGATCGGCAAGGCAGCGACCACGATGGCCCGTCTGACGAAGCAAGTGTGGGAAAACACCATGCTCACCACCAAC
>NC_051416.1:13370579-13370859 GCF_015228065.2 Penaeus monodon
TCTGACCTGGAGATAGCCGCCACGAACCGCTCCGGCTGGCGATCCACCACCCGGGATGTCGTCAGGGAGGCAGAGGACATGAGAGACGCCCGATGGGGAGAGAGGCATCTCTGAAAGCAACAGTGGCTGCAATCGGCCCAACTACATACACAGGAGCCGGCCTTCACTTGCAGCAGATGCGGCTGACCGTGTGGTATCGGCTTGTACAGCCACAGCTCCCCATTTTTTTATACCCTCAGCGCAGTTAGCCATGATCTCACGAGATCGACGGAGCCAACAA
>NC_051416.1:13374481-13375142 GCF_015228065.2 Penaeus monodon
AGGCATATATTAATTGAGTAGGGTCTGCTAGTAGGAATCACATACTCAGATTGGATAGCAACATCTGGTCATAAGTGCTTCAGTTAGTGGTCTCTAATATTCCACTGGAAGTGAAAGTGAGTACTCTCTTGGTACACTGAGCAGTATAAAGCCACAGTTGTGGTACCAGTTTGTCAGATAGTTGGAACAATCAAGTTTTGAGCCAGATGTTGGTATTACCTCTTGAGTTTAATCAGTCATTTTAGATTCCTTTCTAATCACTATTGGCACAAAAATACAGCAGAGGGATAGCAATACATACATGGGCCAAACCCATTAAAGTCTGGGTAAGTGCTGCAAAAACAAAATGTTTATGTCATATTTCACTATCATTACTAACAGTGTCCATTCCATGTCTCTGCTATTACTTCTGTTACCCACTATGAAGGGGAATAAAATCATAACATACTGCAGAATACAGTGACTATGGCAAGTGACTATGGCCGTAAGCAACTAGTGTGAGATACCAACAAGTACTCATGGTAACTCATGCATCAGTAAATAAAGAACAATAGTAATCAAAAGACAATGATATATAAAATGCGGCACTCTGAGATGACTCCTTACCCACTGGGGCAATAATAAAAATCCGTTTCTGATATCTTCCGCCATTCCATGGGAA
>NC_051416.1:13375291-13376444 GCF_015228065.2 Penaeus monodon
AGCTGGGGAGGCTGCTGGTGAAGGAGGTACTCGCATCTGCTGTAGTCTAGTCAGCATGCTTTATTGTATTGGTGGGTGACAATTGGGCTAGATGGCTGTTTCTGAAACCGTGCAGCCTTATCACCTGTGCCAATTGAGAAGCTTCTGACTAATCATGACTCTTTGTCTAGAATGTTTTAGGAACTACTAACGTTCATGATGACCTTAATGAGCATATAATCATGCTGTTCGTGGGTGTCCTATGAAGGGCATGATCTGCTATTGTCAGTCATGGAATTCAGGTTCTGAACACCCATTCTCTGTGATGTCTGCAACTGTATCTTGTATGCTTTCTTGACTGTGCCAACAATTTGGTTGTTGCTGATGGTGGTCCAACATGAGAGTTAACTTCAGATATATTGACAGCCTTACTTGATCGGGCATCATGCCTGCTGCTTAAGAAGCATAAACAATGCATACAGGCTTTTTGACTGTAGAAACTAATTTCTTGATCTGCAACATATGGCAAAATGTCCTGTTTTTGCCACAGAAACGGTAATTGACTGAGACTGTAGGACATTTTGTTCTTTACATATGGTTGTGTACCACATCCATCACATTTCCCAGCCTGAGAGGTTGCTGACTTGCATGAAGAGTCAGCTTGGGTAGAAGAATCCTGGCCACATCCTTGTGCTCTCTGCGTTTCTAAAAAGCAGATACAGATCAGATGGCTGTTGTGAAGAAGGCCTGAGGCAAATTCGATGTCGATAGTACATCCAATTGATCTCTAATGTACGTCTCACTTCCTGTGACAAGATGGAACGAAGATGGTGAATGAGCTGCTTGGGCTGAGGCAGTTCAACAAATCAGCCATGACAGCATAATCATTCCACTGTTGCATGCCACTCGCCTACCCTTCCACGGGCGGGCGACGCCTTAAGATGGCTTAACGAGAAGGTCCCAAGAGGCGGGTACGTCTTAAGATAAATAGGTCTTTGATTTTTTTTTCAGACTCATGATGGGGAATATTTGCTTATTAATCCTTTCTATGATGCTTTATTTGATAAATTTTAAGAACTAGCCTGTAATTGGAAGGTTAAAATGAAATGAAGAGTGCCGTACGAAATTGCGCTCTTCAATGCTGCCGGTGAATCCCATAGCTCCAGCAACCCCT
>NC_051416.1:13379091-13380795 GCF_015228065.2 Penaeus monodon
ACGTGGGTTTTTAATACTGAATTTTATAACCCCCCGCGTAAAGGTTTAATGCCTGTAATGTGATTTCCTTTGCTGGAGGGCAAGGGGCGGTGGACCTTCCATGGGAACAGCGGGTACTGAAACACACGATGTAGGGTTATTAGCGTTGTGGATTCGCCATCATCTGAAAACAATATTCCTCGTCACGTCTCAATCTCAATGTTGTGGTATGTTACGTATTTCTGGTCGTGAGCATTTTGTATTTGTTATTTTGGGGTGGTAATCTTCCTTCTTTATGTCAACTATTTGACATAAACAAGCAGTTTGTGATTTTGAATATAGTTGTTAATCTGTGTATTGTGAGGGTGTCCATGCATAATTGTCCTTTAATACGTGTTGTTATGATGGGAATTTTAGTCTAATTGTTCGTGAGGAATCTGGCTATGAGGTGTTTAATCTTATCAAATTTTCTAATATTTGTCTGTGGGGGTAGGTCCCACACTGCTGCATTTTGCGCCAGAGTTAGACGGACAAGTGTATTGTAGTTTGTTTAGTGTCTTGTGTATAACCGTATAGATTCCTCGTCAGGAAACCAGTGTTCTTTGGCTTTATGTTATATGTTGTCTATGTGTGGTGGTGTATGGGTAAATGTTGTGAACAAATTTGAATATGGAAATTTATAGGTGCTTGGGAACGAGTGAAAGTTATGATTTGCATTGTCTCCCCGAAAGTTCATTTGCCATGTGACTTCCCATTGCTCGAGGAATTGGGGTTTGGGGTAGTGGGAGGTCATTTAAGTAGATAAGAAAAGGAAAAGGCCTAAGACGGTGCACTAGGGACACCAGAAAAAAGACAGAAACAAAGATATAGTACTATCAAGTCTGTTTGAAAGAAAAGTGTGATCCAGTGAAGAATTTGTCCGGTGATTCTGTAAAAATAGTTTTTTAGTCAGTTTTTTGTGGGGGTCTTTGTAAAAGGCATAGGTGGGGATTCACATGGTCGTTGGGGTTGGAATCCGTGTTGTGTTAGTATGTTTTTAATGTCAAGATGATTCATTATATGTTTGTTGTATGAGCGTTCGAAGATTTTCTAGATGAGGGAGATGGGGCGATAATTGATGGCTCAGTCTAATCACTGCCTTGAAAAGAGTGGTGATGTTTGCGCAAAGCCAGTTGGGTGAAGAGGGATATCCTGAAGGATTGTGGGAAAATGATTCGAGGATGGGGGCGAGGACAGGGTCACAGGTTTTGAGGAAAAAGGAAGGGATTTTGTTGGGTTAGTTGGTTTGTGTCCTGTGTTTCTAGCAGTTTTTTTTTAATCCGTTCTGATGTCTAGAGTCGGATGGATAGGTGGGGGCTGTTTGACATGTTTGGTGTAATGGGGTTTCTTGTGTGAAGGCATTGGAACTGTGTGTTTAGCAGATGAGCTTTGTGTTCTGGCCAATTTTCTTGGTTGTAAGACTGCATGCATCTGTAGAGTCTCTCTTTTTTCGATATCTGCATAGACCTCTGAAGAACCCGGGGAGTGTGTACCTACTCAAAGATGTTTTTTAGGGATGTAATTTTCGATAGATGTGTGTATGAAATGTTTTAGGATATTCCAATTTCATTAAGGGATCGGGAGTAGGGGGTCAGAAGATAGAAAGTTGTCTCTGTAAGTCTGATGTCCCATATGATCGGGTTTGTGTTGGCTCTAGAGTAGAGCAAAATAGGTCCATGTCAAAAT
>NC_051416.1:13380887-13381763 GCF_015228065.2 Penaeus monodon
AATGCGGGAGGATAAGGGGTACGACCATCTTATCTTGTTGTCTGTGCTTCTCACATTTCGCAAGGTGTGTGCATTGCGACAGTCAATCACAAACCTGAGTGTTTATCCTTTATTCCAGTTTGAGCAGTTGTAGGCATTTCTTAGCGCATTCCCAGACATCAATGAGGAAGGTCACAGATTAACTCTCCTACTCGTATATGAATAATGCACTTAATGTGGCAATAAGGAAAAAGTAGCATCCTTTACATACAAAACGGTCTGGTCACTTTATGGCACCACACCTATGCTATAGCAAGGAAAACAGCTTAGTTAACACATTACACTCAGCAGAAACATAGATACTGCACTTAATTCTTGACAAAGAATGCACTGTTACATGGACTACATATAACATGAATGCACAATATTCCTTTGCACTGCACCTGCTTCTACAGAACCACTATTAATCCCAATATTTGATATCTAGATCATTTAATCACTACTGTGCCATGTAGGTTATTACCTCTTAAGGTTAATTAAACCTTGTAGATTCCTTCGTGATGTACACTAGCACAAATGCAACAGAGGCATGACGTGTTAGAATAACCGTCTCTCTCTCTTTGGGCAAGATCCATTATAGTCTGTGGGGTAAGGCAACTAGATGTTCTTTAGTGATGGGAAGATCAAACATTGGGACCACAATACTCCTCATATCCATACTGTCATCAGTCAGTCTCATTCTAAATACTCAGTCATCTGGCCGCAAGCAGAGCACACCGAATCCCTGTATGGGGAGGGCTTGATATTCATTTTTGTTGTTTGAGTGGTCATTATAATGGGCTTGTGCGATTTATTAATATAAAAACTGTGAGGGATCTAATGGGTGCTCAGTTTGCG
>NC_051416.1:13384081-13384191 GCF_015228065.2 Penaeus monodon
TTTAAGAACGTTATTACTCTCTTTCAGCGACCAAATGTCAAGGCGTCAACAAAAACGTGCGTGCCTTCTCTTGACTGACTCAGTGAGTAAAAACAATAGTCAATTCCGCT
>NC_051416.1:13386309-13386481 GCF_015228065.2 Penaeus monodon
AGATGAATTTGAGATACAAGATTTGGCCATCACTCTTCAGACTGGGTAATTTGTAGAGTTGCAAATGAGGAAGACTGCTAAGAGATTTATTTTTGGATAGGATGGCTCAGTGGAGTAGTTAGGTTGTTGCAATGAGGTTGAGGTCGATCGAGGGGGAAGTGGATGTGCTTGA
>NC_051416.1:13386505-13386777 GCF_015228065.2 Penaeus monodon
CAATACGGCCTCGAGAAGGAGCGGGGGGGATGTCAGGCACAGGCACTCATGACGTCTTTCACAAAAAGGGCTCATCGGATGCCTGGTAGATTCAGTTCTGTAATTTCTTTCTGGATCAGTTGCTATATATAACCCAAGGGGTTATTCTACTTAAAAAGAAAAAAGAAAGAAACCTACGAGGGAAAAAGACATCTCGAAGTTTCGTCATGTTTTTGAATGCATGACCTCGTGCGTGATATGCGTAGTCGTGGAACTTTCCTCTCACCTAGACA
>NC_051416.1:13386799-13386897 GCF_015228065.2 Penaeus monodon
CCGTCATCAAAAATACTGGAGATGAAGTAATCATTTCAAACACTTAAAAAGAAAAATAACCGCCATTCCAAAAAATCCGACAATATTGGAAGACAGAT
>NC_051416.1:13386926-13387050 GCF_015228065.2 Penaeus monodon
GATGTGTTCAAATTGACATGGCACATCGTGTTTATTGCTTGAAAATTAATGCTAAATTACGTTAATGTTTGGCATGAAATTAGGTCCGTATAGCGCCATCTCCTCCTCTCCCGAAGTGTACACA
>NC_051416.1:13390089-13390155 GCF_015228065.2 Penaeus monodon
TGGCATAGGTTTACTCCTACCGAAGCGAGGTCATAACTGTCTTATGGATAACACACTCTTTCTACA
>NC_051416.1:13390647-13390775 GCF_015228065.2 Penaeus monodon
TGCTAAACATTTTGACACAAACAACGAAATTTCTTGAAATATGGTTGTTAATGCTAGGAATCTGTTGGTACCCTGATTTTCCAACTACTTAAGGGGCTATAAATTCGCAGGTAATTTATAATATGGTA
>NC_051416.1:13391394-13391520 GCF_015228065.2 Penaeus monodon
GATAATATATTCAAGTTCAATATTTTGTGTTCCTACCCCCTGTTGGCAAAACATAGCTCCTGCGTCGAGACAATAGACGCCACTAACTCTCAACGCAAGCCTTCCTCACACCATAGACGATTTTAT
>NC_051416.1:13391727-13391847 GCF_015228065.2 Penaeus monodon
AAATGTTTTCAGGAATAAGATCATATCACAGTGAGTCCATAGGAATTCCGGAACAAAATTTCGATAAATTATGAATCGGAACGAGACCAATTTGAACACCCAATTTATATAACATAAGGT
>NC_051416.1:13393061-13393176 GCF_015228065.2 Penaeus monodon
GTTGGAGCTTCGACTACCTCCCCTAGTTAACATAGTAACACCTACAGGACTGACCTGCGCTTACCTGCTGAGGTCAGTTGTCCATGAGTGCCTGTCAATCAAAGGCAACCAGGCG
>NC_051416.1:13394263-13394602 GCF_015228065.2 Penaeus monodon
CAATGTGTCCTGGCCTGTCTGACGACCTCCAGCAAATCGACAGCGCAGGAAGACCGCCATCATTGACCGCGAACTAAAGAGGCTGAACATCGATATCGCAGCACTGCAAGAGACGCGACTCTCCGACAGGGGCAGCCTGAAGGAGAGCAACTACACGTTCTTCTGGCAGGGGCAGGAGAACCACGAGCGGCGACTCTATGGTGTCGGTTTTGCTGTCCGGAACTCCCTCCTATCCACCATAGTAGCGTCCTCCTCTGGCACACCACGTGTCCTCTCCCTTCGCCTCACCACCTCTTCTGGACCAACCAACATTCTTAGCGTCTACGCCCCAACACTCTG
>NC_051416.1:13394703-13395442 GCF_015228065.2 Penaeus monodon
CCGTGTGGGAGCCGACCAAGATTCCTGGCCTCGCTGCATCGGGCACTTTGATGTTGGCAAGCTCAACGAGAATGGCCAGCGCCTCCTTAAGCTGTGCTCCTTCTATGACCTCTATCTCACCAACACCTTCTTCCCACCAAGCCCCTCTACAGGATGTCCTGGAGACACCCAAGGTCCTGTCACTGGCACCAGTTGGACCTTGTCGTCACCAGAAGATCCTTGCTAAATCAAGAGCTGGTCACCCGCAGCTACCACTGCGCTGACTGCGACACTGACCACTCCCTTGTCACAAGCAAGGTGTGTCTCCTTCCCAGACATGCCCACCACTCCAAGCAGAAGCCCCGACCCCGTATCAACATAGCCAGAACAAACGAGCCTGAACTGCGGGAACACTTCGCCATAGCCATCGACAAAGCCCTGGAGGGCTGTGTTCCAGACTGCCCTGGACCCCTTTCGGTAGTAGAGGTAGGAAGAGCACTGACTGTTTAAGGCAGGAGGTCGCTAAACTGGAGCCCGCCATTGCTGCTAAGCGAGCTACCCTACTTGCTCACAAGAAAGACCCTTCCACAAAGACGCTCGTAGCACTCCGTGCTGCTCGAAAGGACATGCAGAAGAATCGCCAGGCGCTGTGCCAATGACTATTGGTTAAATCTCTGCCACAACACCCAACTCTCCACAGACCTAGGCAATGTGGGAGGGATATATGAGGGCATGAAGAATGCTTTCGGCCAAGCCCCGT
>NC_051416.1:13396097-13396738 GCF_015228065.2 Penaeus monodon
GTTTGCCCTCCTCCAGTGGATTGGATGTCCCCCAAAGCTGTTGAGCTTGATTGTGTCCTTCCACTAAGACATGAGGGGGACCGTTCAGTTTGATGGATCATGCTCAGAACCCTTCGCAATCAAAAATGGCGTGAAGCAGGGATGCGCCCTTGCCCAACCCTTTTCAGCATCTTTTTTTCTCTGCTCCTGTCCTACGCCTTCCAGGACTCTGACGATGGCATCTTCATCCACACCAGGAGCAGCGGAGGTCTCTTCAACTTGGCGCGTCTACGGGCAAAGACAAAAATACAGAGGGTGCTTGTCAGGGAACTACTTTTTGCCGACGATGCTGGCCTTATCACCCACATTGAAACAGCACTGCAGCGACTCATCGACCGCTTTTCAACCTCCTGTGCAGAATTTGGCCTCACCATAGCCTGAGGATGACTAAGGTCATGGGCCAAGATGTCAGTAGTGCCCCCAGCAAACTCCATCGGTGAACACCACCCTGGAGGTGGTGGAAAAGTTCATCTAGACCCGAGTCTACCATCTCCAGCAACCTCTCCCTTGATGCAGAGCTGGACACCAGGATCGGCAAGGCAGCGACCACGATGGCCCGTCTGACGAAGCAAGTGTGGGAAAACACCATGCTCACCACCAAC
>NC_051416.1:13397021-13397408 GCF_015228065.2 Penaeus monodon
GCTACTGGCACTAGATCCACAGGACGCCCAGCCCTCCATTACAAGGATGTATGTAAGTGCGACCTGAAGGCTGGTGGCTTCAGCCCCTCTGACCTGGAGATAGCCGCCACGAACCGCTCCGGCTGGCGATCCACCACCCGGGATGTCGTCAGGGAGGCAGAGGACATGAGAGACGCCCGATGGGGAGAGAGGCGTCTCCGAAAGCAAACAGGGCTGAAAACGGCCCAATACATACACAGGAGCCGGCCTTCACTTGCAGCAGATGCGGCAGACCTTGTGGTTCTCGTATCGGCCTGTACAGCCACAGCCGATGTTGCAGCTCCCCTTTTTTTTAGACCCTCAGTGCAGTTAGCCATGATCTCATAAGATCGACGGAGCCAACAAATA
>NC_051416.1:13401029-13403012 GCF_015228065.2 Penaeus monodon
AGGCATATATTAATTGAGTAGGGTCTGCTAGTAGGAATCACATACTCAGATTGGATAGCAACATCTGGTCATAAGTGCTTCAGTTAGTGGTCTCTAATATTCCACTGGAAGTGAAAGTGAGTACTCTCTTGGTACACTGAGCAGTATAAAGCCACAGTTGTGGTACCAGTTTGTCAGATAGTTGGAACAATCAAGTTTTGAGCCAGATGTTGGTATTACCTCTTGAGTTTAATCAGTCATTTTAGATTCCTTTCTAATCCCTATTGGCACAAAAATACAGCAGAGGGATAGCAATACATCCATGGGCCAAACCCATTAAAGTCTGGGGTAAGTGCTGCAAAAAACAAAATGTTTATGTCATATTTCACTATCATTACTAACAGTGTCCATTCCATGTCTCTGCTATTACTTCTGTTACCCACTATGAAGGGGAATAAAATCATAACATACTGCAGAATACAGTGACTATGGCAAGTGACTATGGCCGTAAGCAACTAGTGTGAGATACCAACAAGTACTCATGGTAACTCATGCATCAGTAAATAAAGAACAATAGTAATCATAAGACAATGATATATAAAATGCGGCACTCTGAGATGACTCCTTACCCACTGGGGCAATAATATAATCCGTTTCTGATATCTTCCCGCCATTCCATGGGAATGGAGTGTGGATAGTGAATGGCTGTGCATCCTCTTAAAAAAAATATTCTAATGGTTGGACTATGCATTGTTTTCAGAGAGTCTTTAAAGGAAGTCTTACTTTGTAATGAGGACATGAAAATACTCTGGAAGGAAATTCTTCCTTGCCTCAGCTGGGGAGGCTGCTGGTGAAGGAGGTACTCGCATCTGCTGTAGTCTAGTCAGCATGCTTTATTGTATTGGTGGGTGACAATTGGGCTAGATGGCTGTTTCTGAAACCGTGCAGCCTTTATCACCTGTGCCAATTGAGAAGCTTCTGACTAATCATGACTCTTTGTCTAGAATGGTTTTAGGAACTACTAACGTTCATGATGACCTTAATGAGCATATAATCATGCTGTTCGTGGGTGTCCTATGAAGGGCATGATCTGCTATTGTCAAGTCAGTGGAATTCAGGTTCTGAACACCCATTTCTGTGATGTCTGCAACTGTATCTTGTATGCTTTCTTGACTGTGCCAACAATTTGGTTGTTGCTGATGGTGGTCCAACATGAGAGTTAACTTCAGATATATTGACAGCCTTACTTGATCGGGCATCATGCCTGCTGCTTAAGAAGCATAACAATGCATACAGGCTTTTTTGACTGTAGAAACTAATTTCTTGATCTGCAACATATGGCAAAATGTCCTGTTTTGCCACAGAAACGGTAATTGACTGAGACTGTAGGACATTTTGTTCTTTACATATGGTTGTGTACCACATCCATCACATTTCCCAGCCTGAGAGGTTGCTGACTTGCATGAAGAGTCAGCTTGGGTAGAAGAATCCTGGCCACATCCTTGTGCTCTCTGCGTTTTCTAAAAAGCAGATACAGATCAGATGGCTGTTGTGAAGAAGGCCTTGGAGGCAAATTCGATGTCGATAGTACATCCAAGTTGATCTCTAATGTACGTCTCACTTCCTGTGACAAGATGGAACGAAGATGGTGAATGAGCTGCTTGGGCTGAGGCAGTTCAACAAATCAGCCATGACAGCATAATCATTCCACTGTTGCATGCCACTCGCCTACCCTTCCACGGCGGGCGACGCCTTAAGATGGCTTAACGAGAAGGTCCAAGAGGCGGGTTACGTCTTAAGATAAATAGGTCTTTGATTTTTTTCTCAGACTCATGATGGGGAATATTAGCTTATTAATCCTTTCATATGATGCTTTATTTGATAAATTTTAAGAACTAGCCTGTAATTTGAAGGTTAAAATGAAATGAAGAGTGCCGTACGAAAGTTGCGCTCTTCAATGCTGCCGGTGAATCCCATAGCTCCAGCAACCCATTCACTCACTCT
>NC_051416.1:13403322-13403417 GCF_015228065.2 Penaeus monodon
ATGTGTAAAACAAAGTAATGCGAAGTGGGGGGGAAGGCACTGCTGAACCCAGCGAGGAGGAGTGGTGAGGTTGGGAAAATGAAACTGAGGTGAGC
>NC_051416.1:13404612-13405132 GCF_015228065.2 Penaeus monodon
CCTAAAACGTGGGTATTTAATACTGAATCTATAACCCGCCGCGTAAAGGTTTAATGCCTGTAATGTGATTTCCTTTGCTGGAGGGCAAGGGGCGGTGGACCTTCCATGGGAACAGCAGGTACTGAAACACACGATGTAGGGTTATTAGCGTTGTGGATATCGCCATCATCTGAAAACAATATTCCTCGTCACGTCTCAATCTCAATGTTGTGGTATGTTACGTATTTCTGGTCGTGAGCATTTCTTGTATTTGTTATTTTTGCGTGGTAATCTTCCTTCTTTATGTCAACTATTTGACATAAACAAGCAGTTTGTGATTTTGAATATAGTTGTTAATCTGTGTATTGTGAGGGTGTCCATGCATAATTGTCCTTTAATACGTGTTGTTATGATGGGAATTTTAGTCTAATTGTTCGTGAGGAATCTGGCTACTGAGGTGTTAATCTTATCTAATTTTCTAATATTTGTCTGTGTGTGTAGGTCCCACACTGCTGCATATTGCGCCAGAGTTAGACGGACA
>NC_051416.1:13405177-13407314 GCF_015228065.2 Penaeus monodon
ATTCCTCGTCAGGAAACCAGTGTTCTGTTTGCTTTATGTTATATGTTGTCTATGTGTGGTGGTGTTATGGGTAAATGTTGTGAACAAATTTGAATATGGAAATTTTATAGGTGCTTGGGAACGAGTGAAAGTTATGATTTTGCATTTGTCTACCCGAAAGTTCATTTGCCATGTGACTTCCCATTGCTCGAGGAATTAGGGTTGGGTAGTGGGAGGTCATTTAAGTAGATTAAGAAAAGGAAAAGGCCTAAGACGGTGCACTAGGGACACCAGAAGAGACAGAAACAAAGATATAGTACTATCAAGTCCTGTTTGAAAGAAAAGCTGTGATCCAGTGAAGAATTTGTCCGGTGATTCTGTAAAACTAGTTTTTTAGTCAGTCTTTTGTGGGGGTCTTTGTCAAAGGCATAGGTGGGGGATTCACATGGTCGTTTGGGTTGGAATCCGTGTTGTGTTAGTATGTTGTTAATGTCAAGATGATTCATTATATGTTTGTGTATGATGCGTTCGAAGATTTTCTAGATGAGGGAGATGGGGCGATAATTTGATGGCTCAGTCTAATCACCTGCCTTGAAAAGAGTGGTGATGTTTGCGCAAAGCCAGTTGGGTGGAAGAGAGGATATCCTGAAGGATTGTGTGAATATGATTTCGAGGATGGGGGCGAGGACAGGGTCACAGGTTTTGAGGAAAAAGGAAGGGATTTTGTTGGGTCTAGTTGGTTTGTGTCCTGTGTTTCTAGCAGTTTTTTTTTTAATCCGTTCTGATGTCTAGAGTCGGGATGGATAGGTGGGGGCTGTTTGACATGTTCGGTGTAATGGGGTTTTCTTGTGTGAAGGCATTGGAACTGTGTGTTGAGCAGATGAGCTTTGTGTTCTGGCCAATTTTCTTGTGTTGTAAGACTGCATGCATCTGTAGAGTCTCTCTTTTTTCGATATCTGCATAGACCTCTGAAGAACCAGGGGAGTGTGTACCTACTCAAAGATGTTTTTTTATGGGATGTAATTTTCGATAGATGTGTGTATGAAATGTTTCAGGATATTCCAATTTTCATTAAGGGGTCGGGAGTAGGGGTCAGAAGATAGAAAGTTGTCTCTGTAAGTCATGATGTCCCATATGATCGGGTTTGTGTTGGCTCTAGAGTAGAGCAAAATAGGTCCATGTCAAAATAGGGAGAGGGGAAGGAAGACAGGCGGGAGGAGGAGGGGGTGTGGGTGGAGGAGGGGGTGCGGGAGGGGGAGGGAGTGCAGGAGGGGGAGGGAGTGCGGGAGGATAAGGAGTACGACCATCTTACTCTTGTTGTCTGTGCTTCTCACATTTCGCAAGGTGTGTGCATTGCGACAGTCAATCACAAACCTGAGTGTTTATCCTTTATTCCAGTTTGAGCAGTTGTAGGCATTTCTTAGCGCATTCCCAGACATCAATGAGGAAGGTCACAGATTAACTCTCCTACTCGTATATGAATAAATGCACTTAATGTGGCAATAAGGAAAAAGTAGCATCCTTTACATACAAAACGGTCTGGTCACTTTATGGCACCACACCTATGCTATAGCAAGGAAAACAGCTTAGTTAACACATTACACTCAGCAGAAACATAGATACTGCACTTAATTCTTGACAAAGAATGCACTGTTACATGGACTACATATAACATGAATGCACAATATTCCTTTGCACTGCACCTGCTTCTACAGAACCACTATTAATCCCAATATTTGATATCTAGATCATTTAATCACTACTGTGCCATGTAGGTTATTACCTCTTAAGGTTAATTAAACCTTGTAGATTCCTTCGTGATGTACACTAGCACAAATGCAACAGAGGCATGACGTGTTAGAATAACCGTCTCTCTCTCTTTGGGCAAGATCCATTATAGTCTGTGGGGTAAGGCAACTAGATGTTCTTTAGTGATGGGAAGATCAAACATTGGGACCACAATACTCCTCATATCCATACTGTCATCAGTCAGTCTCATTCTAAATACTCAGTCATCTGGCCGCAAGCAGAGCACACCGAATCCCTGTATGGGGAGGGCTTGATATTCATTTTTGTTGTTTTGAGTGGTCATTATAATGGGCTTGTGCGATTTATTAATATAAAAACTGTGAGGGATCTAATGGGTGCTCAGTTTGCG
>NC_051416.1:13409560-13409671 GCF_015228065.2 Penaeus monodon
TTTAAGAACGTTATTACTCTCTTTTCAGCGACCAAATGTCAAGGCGTCAACAAAAACGTGCGTGCCTTCTCTTGACTGACTCAGTGAGTAAAAACAATAGTCAATTCCGCT
>NC_051416.1:13411701-13412184 GCF_015228065.2 Penaeus monodon
TGAATAAAAGAGATGAATTTTGATGATACACAGACTGCTCATCACTCTTCAGACTGGGATATTTTGTAGAGTTGCAAATGAGGAAGACTTGCTAAGAGAGTATCTTTGGATAGGATGGCTCAGTGGAGTAGTTAGGTTGGTTGCAATGAGGTTGAGGTCGATCGAGGGGGAAGTGATGTGCTTGAGGGGGAGGGGGGCGGGGTGGGGTGGGCAATACGGCCTCGAGAAGGAGCGGAGGGAGGATGTCAGGCACAGGCACTCATGACGTCATTCACGAAAAGCTCATCGGATGCCTGGTATGATTCAGTTCTGTAATTTCTTTCTGGATCAGTTGCTATATATACCCAAGCGGTTATTCTCACTTAATAAGATAAAAAGAAAAGAAACCTACGAGAAATAGACATCTCGAAGTTTCGTCATGTTATGAATGCATGACCTCGTGCGTGATATGCGTAGTCGTGGAACTTTCCTCTCACCTAGACA
>NC_051416.1:13412205-13412306 GCF_015228065.2 Penaeus monodon
CCGTCATCAAAAATACTGGAGATGAAGTAATCATTTTCAACATCTTAAGAGAAAATACACCGCCATTCCCAAATAAATCCGATCAATATTGGAGACAGATT
>NC_051416.1:13412337-13412460 GCF_015228065.2 Penaeus monodon
GCTGATGTTCAAATATTGACATGGTCACATCGTGTTTATTGCTTGATGAAAATTAATGCTAATTACGTTAATTGTTTTGGCATGAAAGTCTAGGTCCGTATAGCGCCATCTCCCTCCTCTCCC
>NC_051416.1:13415534-13415746 GCF_015228065.2 Penaeus monodon
CTGCTTTATCTACTGAAATATAACGATTCTATATTCTAGCTTGATAAAAGGAATCAGTGACATCCTTACATTCTTGAAAGTTTTTGTGACAACTCATTGGGAGAAGCAGCTATGAATATAGTTAGTAAGACTTATTTTAAACATGAATGTATACTCAGCAGAACCTGAGTATACCTTTATGTTTAAGATAAGTATGTGTGTGTGTCTGTTTT
>NC_051416.1:13417927-13422280 GCF_015228065.2 Penaeus monodon
CCCAACGTTTAGTATTTAATCTTCACCAGGTACCCCCTCTTCCTCCGTCTCATCAGGTGTATTTAACGTTATCTTCTTTTTTGTTTAGTAAGAATAATAAAAGAAAACGTTCATTCATTCACATTTGTTTTTAGCTGTGTATTTGTTTCTTTATTTTTATTTCCATTGTTCTATGTTTTTATTATACTGTTAGGATCTCTAACCAGGCAGTTAGCTTACCTAATAAGAGGCATTCATATTTATTCAAGTTAGACATTATATTATATGTGATGAATCGGTGTTTCAACTTCATTTATGTCAAACCATATATAGCCATTAATATTTTATGAAACCATTTTTTTTAGATTGCTTATTTGTACACCTGTTTTAGGAAATCCTGGGTCTTGGAAATAAGAGTGCTAATTAGGTTGGATAAAAGTATGAGTGAGAAGGATTAACACACACACACACACTGTTGTTTATGATAATTCTCATACGCACCTGCAGTGCTATTTACCTCATCATCACAACGTTTAAAATAACGACGATTGATTATCTCACAACTCTTCTCTTTTTCAGATACACAGCGACGAAAGAAGACAAAAGGTAATTGGCCTAACAAAAGGTAAATAGTATGACCTATTATAACTACAATGCCTTACCTAATAGAGATAAGACATGAGGTCTTCGAGTGCAATAAATGTAACGCACTATTCACCTGTAAACTGTTCTGGAAAAAACATTTTGGTCTGAACTGTCCTCGACGCTACTCATGCATAGTCTGTAACTTAGATTTTATCTCAAAACATCTATTGCAAGTTCATATATCTACAAGCAATCACACTGCACTTGCATTCTCAAGACACATGTTACCTGATGAAATATATAAAGTACTAGAAAAGGAAGGAAAAATTGACACAGGAATTTCCATATCCTCAGGCAAAATTGGGGATCCAAAATCGCTCGCTGATCTAATAGAAAACATTGGGCAAGGAACTCAGTGTCTATCCGATGGAAGTCAGATCTTTGCTAAGATGCAGGGGGAAAACCAAGAAGATGGTTGTGGAGTAAATCAACGCCAAGAGGGAATTCTACAAGTATGTGATGGTATAGAAGAGCATCAAATTGGCGATAGGTGGGATGTGCAAACATGCATTGGAGACCAGGAAAGGTCATGCTATGAAGGTAATGTACATATATACAGTTTTGGAGTGCAACAAATATCCAGTGTAGAGAATGCGCTAAAATGCAGTTCCAACCCAATATTAAGTACAGGAAAAGACAAACTCGATTGTGAATTAAGACTTCTCAGAGATAAAGACACAGATCAAGAAACCGAACACTCAAATGAACTCCGTCATTCAGAAATTGGCTCTTTCATCCACAACATTGCTGAAAAGAATTATGCTGAAGGTAAAAGCATTTCTTCCTACCACAGTACTGCACTGTTACCACTTAAGGAGCCATGTGAAAAGAGTGATACCATCGATAAAAATGACTCTGTTCATCAGAGTAACTCAACGTTGCCACTATCAGACATTTCCAACAATGTTGATGCACAGGATAATAGCGAATTTTGTCAATGCAGTAATGGAATACCACTTAAAGACTCTTTAGGAAAGAATGATCCTAAGGATGGAAGTGAATCTCATCACACTAACTTAAAGTTGCCAGGTAAAGACTATTCATCTCCCAACACTTACGATGAGAATGATAGTAATATTAAAAGTGAACATTCCCGCGAAATCCAAAAACATTCACGTGCTGTTGATTCCAATGTTTCAAACAGTTCCGTTTCTCTCACAAAATCTGTTGATTCGAAGGAAATGGACCTGGGGTTTGGAGATTTTTCAGATAAAAGCCAGAACTCCTGTCCTAATGATAAAAACGGTGGATATAGGGAAAAGTTAGGGCTGAACCAGTCTTCAACAGAATTCTCACAAAAGACTAAGGCACATTCATTACACAAGTGTGTGGAGAAAACTACATCAGTTTTAAACAATAAGATTAAGCCTTTCAAAATCAATATAAAGGCTTTAACTAGACAATTAAAAACAGCAACAGCTAGTGCACTGTCAACAAAATCTAAAGAATTAAGTAATTCAAAGGTAATATCAAAAAACTCGAAAGAAATTACCACTTCTTCAAAAGAAGTAAGCAGTCACAAGAAAGATACTGAAAGTAACAAATCACATGTCAGCTTCAGCATAAGAGAAAATACTCTTCTAAAACCAGCGCCATTGCTTAGTAGGGAGGAAGAGGATGGTTTTCTGAACTCGTATTTGTTGTACAGAAAAGCAAATAATTCTCAGTTACATGAACTAAGAAATGAAATTGAAAAGGAGAAAGAACTTAAAGCCGAAATCACAAAAGCTCACAAAGAATTTTCTAAAAAACATATATTTGGAAAAAATAAGCAGTTTACCCTTGGAAAAAAGTATAGGAGAATGAGAAAAATGTATTTAGAAGATGAATCTCAGACAGAGAGCTGCAGGGGTGGCATAAAAGACAGGGACAATTCAGTGAAACATGATAATGCCGTAACTGATTCTGAAGAGAAAAAGAACAAAAGGAGGAAAGTAGACCATATAGACACAGATTACTATGAAAAATGCTTAGAATCGTGGGCAGATGGTTTAGATAATCAGGCTAATGACAGTGAGGATACAGAGAGTCAGCAGCAGAATAGCAGTTTCTCTCTTTTAGATGAAATTAATGATAGCAGAGAAAATCAGAATTATGAAATAAATAGAGATGGTCATCAGGAAAGTACATGTTCCACGGTGTTTGAGAGAATTAAGGCAAATGAAAAAGATAACCAGTATCATGAAACTAAGTTTACAGACAGTCATAAGCAAAGTAAATGTTCCTCTTTGCTGGAAAGAATTCAGGCTAATGATAAACTCAGGAAAGCATATGAAACAGCTCTAACAGAACAAGAGGGAGAAAATCTAATTGAACTACATGAAATCTCATCAACTCAGCAACCCTCCACATCAAAGAGCAACCCTAAAATGTCAGATACAACCAGGTACGAATCAGATAGTCAGCATCCACATAGATTAGTAATTTACAGTTCTAGCAGTGAGTCTGTAAACAAAGCCAAACATATATATGGCAATATCCTGAGCCAGGACATAATCCAGAAACGCCAGTCCAGGTCAAGAGTTCGAAAAAAGCATAACCGATCCAGGTCAAGACATACAAGCAGTAGCAGTAGTTCTGGGTCATGTGATACATACAGGAATAGATTCAAGTCAAGAAAAAGAATCAGGAGTAGCCGATTCAGGACAAGCGATAGTAACAGCAGCCGATCCACTTCAACAGATACAAGCAGTGAGTCTCCTTCTAGGTCAAGGCATGGGAACAGAAAGACTTGGTTAGGAACAAGATATAGAAGCAGAGGGACCCGGTCAAGTTTAAGACACACAAGCAGAGAGACTCAATCCGAGTCAAGTCGAGAGACCCAATCCAGGTCAAGACAGAGAAGTAGAGAGATTCGATCCAGGTCAAGACAGAGGAGAAGAGACACTCGATCCAGGTCAAGACAGAGGAGCCGAGAAATTCGATCCAGGTCAAGACAGAGGAGCCGAGAGACTCGATCCAAGTCAAGACAGAGGAGCAGAGAAACTCGATCCAGGTCAAGACAGAGGAGTAGAGAAACTCAATCCAGGTCAAGACAGAGGAACCGAGAATCTCGATCCAGGTCAAGACAGAGCAGTAGAGAGACTCGATCCAGGTCAGGACAGAGGAACAGAGAAACTCGATCCAGGTCAAGACAGAGCAGTAGAGAGACTCGATCCAGGTCAAGACAGAGGAGCCGAGAAACTCAATCCAGGTCAAGACAGAGGAGAAGAGAGACTCGATCCAGGTCAAGACAGAGGAACAGAGAGACTCGATCAAGATCAAGCAGGGAGACTCGATCCAGGTCGAGACAAAGAAGTAGAGAGACTCAGTCAAGACAGACAAGCCGAGAGACTCGTTCCAGGTCAAGACAGAGGAGCCGAGAAATTCGATCCAGGTCAAGACAGACGAGCCCGGAGACACGATCCAGGTCAAGACAAAGGAGCCAGGAGATTCGATCCAGGTCAAGACATAAAAGTAGAGGGACTCGGTCCAAGTCAAGACGTAAATACCGAGAGACTCATTCCAGGTCAAAAGAGAGAAGCACAGACAGCGATTTCCGGTCTTGTTCAAGCTCAAGTGACAGAATATTGGACAAGTTAAAACCAGCTTTTATGGACCTAGTTGAACCTGTCCATAAGAGTATCCATAACAGGTTAGGAAGGAGAGAGAAAAGCAGTACTAGGTCATACAGTAGAAGTTCACAGACGAGCCTTAATGACCTTTCATCACAACCTGATGAAACTATTC
>NC_051416.1:13422357-13424790 GCF_015228065.2 Penaeus monodon
CGAGACAGGAAACATACAATCAGATCTATGACACATAAAAAAGATGAAAACTATTCTTCAAAAGAAATGTTCTTGAATAAAGAAAACAACACAAAGGAAAAAGATTACAAGAAAAGCGAAATGATTATAATTTCAAGTGACAGCAGCAGTCCACACGGAACTATAGAACGAACAAATAAACAAAGAAAACGAAAAAGAAGGAAAATTGGAAAGTTATCTGTAAATGGGGAGACTTTGCAGAACACATCTCTGAGCTCTCCTGAAGTAACATTCAAAAGGAGAAATGAAATAAGCATGACCAATACAATACATCCAGTTACCAATGTGCTTCCTGACCGCCATGCCTCTGAAAAAGACAGTGAAACGAGTGATAAAGTAAAGAAAAACACTATTGATAGTTATAGCAATCAACATTCTCATCCAAAATATATGTCTGCTGGTTCACTTCAAATGGAAAGTCTCTCGGAGTCGGATGGGATTACAAGACATGATTCAAGAGAGGGAGATGTATTAAAAAATTTAGTTTTGGAAAGAATTTACAGGAGATACATTACCGAATCCTCAGCCATGCCAAAGAAGGCAAGAAAAGAACCTGACAAAGAATTATGTTCAGTTTCTGAAAAGGAGTCAAATGACCTGTCTGCAACCAAACAAACTGTCAGTGCGGGATGTAACAACTGCATCAGTGAGCAAAGCACCGGGGATTGCATTATGCATGAGGAAGACAGAACTGATAGTGGACAGGAAGATGAAGCTTTACGGTTTTATGAAACTGGGAGTGGACTTGCAGATTCTCGAAAGCCATCAAACAGTGGCGATATCTCAGATTCCGGAGTTACAAATTTAGTATACATTTCAGAAAAGGAATATGATCATGGCCTTGTTCAAAGTTGCCGCATTGACAGCTCAACTAATGAAGTTGAAAAATCTGACCCCAAAACAAGCAGCCTCAAAGGCGATCCAAAGGACGAAGGAAAAGAGTCAGCAGATTCTGTTGGTGGTCACTGCATAGCTGAGCACATAGAGGAGAGTAGTAAAAAGATAACAGCATTGCAAAATTCAAACCAGCTGGCCGGTTCAGAAAGTGCAACGGTGACATCATCAGCTAAGTCACGTGAAGACAATGAGATTCTCGAAAATGATATCATCTGCTTAGAAAACCTAGACAGTGGTACTTCGTTTCCACAAGAAAGAAGTGATTCTGATTCAATTAAGTCCTTCTTGCTGTTTGACGCAGACGATGAACTAACTAACAAACAAGTCGTTCCTGAGTGCAAGAGAAGGACAAGTGTCCTTTTAGATGCAAAGAATAGTCAGGAATTAGTATCCAACAGTGAAAATGAAATGAATGAAGATGGTAATGTCTGCCACGAGACAATAGAATCATGCTACAGGCCAGATGAAATGGAGGAGACAGAAAAAAATCAGTGTAATCATGTGGCGTCAGAAGAAATAGGATTTTTAGAGCACTCTCTACTTAACAACTCGTATCATAGACTTGAATGGATGTCAGAATCCGTAAAACTTAGGGGACGTACCTCTACGTCTAGTGATGCTACGGAATTTCAACAGGCCATTGCAAAACAGAAAGAGGCTTCCTCAAAGCCTTCCGAGTCCCATACTTTCATCCCTTCGTTAGAGGAAGAAACACCGGATACTTCATCACCTTTAACCAGACGATCCCAGAAGCCAAAGGGCCCTATGAAGTGTGTTGAAAATAAAGTTATTAATTACCTGACCAACACGTGCCCAGAGTGTGAGTCTGTCCTAATTCTAGATGAGTTCACGTCGGTTAATCTGAGGACGGGAGACATTACGATAAAGTGCCAGCAATGCCTCATGTACACATTCATGAAGGGTGCTCTTGCTTTGAGCGCGAGAAGTTTCAGTACAAAATGCAGCGAGAAGAATTCGGACCATATTGTGGAATTATCGGCTGACAAAAAGCAAGGCGGAAAAGACAAAGAAAACATATCAAGTACTAAGGGTCAAGGTACAAAGCCTAATGGCAAAAGCAAAAAACCCCGAAAGGTCACTTTAGAGGAAAAACTAAAAGCCCTAAACAACAGAGAAAGAAGAGGCCGCAAAACGAAAGGTAAATACCCCATTTTGAGACCAACTAAAGCGAAAAAGACAGCAGCGGAAGGTTTATAAGCCCAAAAATCTCACCCTTTTGAAAGTAAGCAAGAGGTGGGTACAGTTAAGAGAAGAGCGGGTAGCAAGGAAGGAAATAAAGACAAAAGGCCTAAGACACAGATCAACGAAGGCGAATAAAAACCAAGGAAGTGTCGTAAGGTGAACAGACGAACAAGGACTTCTCGAAGAAACAAGGTCAAAAGGAAAAAAAGCTGGAATGAAGGTTAGTGTTTGTCTCTTAAGTTTATCAATCAGCAATAAGGGGATCAATTCTTTTACGTATAATTAGTAAAGCTC
>NC_051416.1:13433169-13433366 GCF_015228065.2 Penaeus monodon
TACTTTAGTTATTCTTAATGCTATGACTGTTTTCTGTTACAACGATTATGATATAGGGTTAACTATTACTAACAAAATATGGTCTATTTAAGGTCTTCATAGTTCATGCATTCATATATTTAAAGAAGTATATGTTCTTTTTTTTTTATCTTCAAGTCAACTATTGGAAATTAAGTATTATGCATTCGCTATTATAG
>NC_051416.1:13435483-13435833 GCF_015228065.2 Penaeus monodon
CACATTGGCAGAGACAGCGGCACGAAATGATGGGTCTAACGAGGAAGGACACCTCATGAGTGGAAAAAGGACACAGAAGACAAGGAAAAACGAACCGAAATTGAATGAAAACACTTCTGCTGAGTATATATATATTTTTTAAGGGATGTGGTTTTGTTTTGAACATACATATGATTTTTGTACACATATTCAGCAAACAAGTAAAAAAAAAAAAGATATTTTTCTACGGCAATATCTTTATAGGAGAATGTAGGCAGACTTGTTAATTTATGCACACGTATATAGGGGAATTAAAGAATATTCATATATAGATCCATAGGAATCTATCTAGTATATATAAAATAATATTT
>NC_051416.1:13436182-13436246 GCF_015228065.2 Penaeus monodon
GTCTTTATATATTTTTAAAAATTAAGTTTTAAGAAATATACAAATATTTTATTATTAAATATAA
>NC_051416.1:13437521-13437690 GCF_015228065.2 Penaeus monodon
ACAAGTTTATGATATGGGGGTTAACTTACTACAAAAAAATGGTCTATTTAAGGGCCATAGTTCATGCATTTATATATTTTAAAAAGTTTTGTTCTTTTTTTTTTATCTCAAAAAACTTTGGAAATTAAGTATTATGCATTCGCTATTATAGAAAGAAAAAGGAAAAAAA
>NC_051416.1:13439388-13439737 GCF_015228065.2 Penaeus monodon
ATAAATTGATAATTTTCACTTTGGGCAGAGACAGCGGCACGAAATGATGGGTCTAACGAGGAAGGACACCTCATGAGTGGAAAAAAGGACACAGAAGACAAGGAAAAACGAACCGAAATTGAATGAAAACACTTCTGCTGAGTATATATATATTTTTTAAGGGATGTGGTTTTGTTTTGAACATACATATGATTTTTGTACACATATTCAGCAAACAAGTAAAAAAAAAAAAGATATTTTTCTACGGCAATATCTTTATAGGAGAATGTAGGCAGACTTGTTAATTTATGCACACGTATATAGGGGAATTAAAGAATATTCATATATAGATCCATAGGAATCTATCTAG
>NC_051416.1:13440029-13440362 GCF_015228065.2 Penaeus monodon
GATCGTGCGTGTGTATGATATTTCCCTTGAATAATTACAAGCTCTTTAAGGAACATAGTTTACAAAGTGGATCTTTAGTTTTACTTAGAATACTGCAGATTTGATGTGTTTTTTTCTATTTGAATTATCCTATTTATCTTTGTAATATGTATATATATTTTTGTACGAAACGGATTAAAGTTAAAAGAGGAACTATATATTATAGACATATTGTGCGAAAGTTCCCGAATATAATATGAACCTTATTTTTATTTGATGTGGTGTTGATTTTGTATTTCTACTCAAGATCACAAGAAGCATGTTGCGAATACATGAAAGTCATGAAGAAGAAGA
>NC_051416.1:13440434-13440796 GCF_015228065.2 Penaeus monodon
TATTTAAGTTCGATGACCTGTGTGAGTAACGAAATAAAATAATATTACCAGAAATTAAGGTAAAATTGTGACTGATAATAACAGTACTCCGAATGAATAAGAATAATGATTGTGTGATGATAATGTTTGTCAATGATCGTGGTGCCATTATGATAATATAAAACACAGGTATAAAAGTCTATATAGTTAATGGTGAGATAAATTGTTGCAGTAGTAGCGGTGTTGATAATTGCGTTTGCAGTTGTAGTGAGAATGGTAATGTCAGTAATATTTACCAGCAGGACCCGTGGCAGTGCTATGGAAACAAACAAAGAATAGGAGGCACCTTTTTCTCCCCATTTAATTCTACTCCCACTTTTCGC
>NC_051416.1:13440828-13440947 GCF_015228065.2 Penaeus monodon
TTCCATTTCTTGCTCTGCCAGCCCCTCATTCCCAAATCAATTTTCCCCTCTCCCTTTAAGACTTACTACTTCTTACTCTCCTCCTCTTGCCCTTTAAACTCCACTACCTTCGCTCCATT
>NC_051416.1:13441019-13441219 GCF_015228065.2 Penaeus monodon
GACACCAGGATGACTATCTCAGTCTTGAGCGGCACCGAGTGAGAAACGCTGGTTTGTCTCGCCAAAACTAAAACTGTAGTATACTTCAGAAGCTTATTACCTGGTCGTCCAAACAGTGATTATAACATTATATGAAACATAATTAGACTGTAGAAATAAGTTATATTATAACTGAAAATGGTGCCTCACTCCCGTACATC
>NC_051416.1:13441290-13441428 GCF_015228065.2 Penaeus monodon
TGATAAATTGAGGTGGAATGGCATTTCTAAGTTTAATATCTTTCGTGAATTTTTCAATCGACGTGTGATAATACTCATAGAATCCACGATAAATTATTATCTTCTCTGGGTCGATAGTTCTCTACGGAGGGACACTGA
>NC_051416.1:13441638-13441733 GCF_015228065.2 Penaeus monodon
GTATAGTTTGATACCCCCCCCCCCCCTCTTGAAGCTGACCAGTGTCCAGCATGCCTATGTAAGCATCCCCGTCCATACGTGACTAGTGTGACCAT
>NC_051416.1:13441813-13441967 GCF_015228065.2 Penaeus monodon
CATTCCTTTTTCCTTTTGAAGTCCCCTCTGTTTCCCCATACCACTTTTCTCTTTTTAGGCCCCGTCCCCTTCCTTTCTCTCCCTCCTTTCTTGTCCTCTTTCCTTTCCCCTTTCCTTCCTACCTTCCCTCAAATAGACATGAAGATAATTAATG
>NC_051416.1:13442060-13442335 GCF_015228065.2 Penaeus monodon
GGACTGCCATGTGATGCGCATGAGTTTGTGCATGCGTGTCATTCTTTAATATTTATGTTGTCAATTATCATCCCATTTTACACCAAAATGAGTTGAATTCAAATCCGCAGACATATATTATGATTCTCCAAGCATAAAATGTCCAGCTTACATTAAATTAAAGGAAGTCCACAGTAAAATGCAATGTTTTCAGGCGCAAAGATGCAAGCGTTACCGGCAGACAGACACAGACGAAACAAAATGGCATTATAATATAGATCTCAATGACACTGACC
>NC_051416.1:13442775-13443106 GCF_015228065.2 Penaeus monodon
GAATAGATTAGTCACTCTCTACTAGAATTAAAAGAAGAAAACGAGTAGGAGAGACCACAGACTCAAGTAAAGCCAGCTATGGTGGAATTTTAGTTATTTTACATCTTCCTCCAACAATGGACATGCGATTGTCCTGTTAATTATGACTCATTTCTCAATTTAAAAGATATATATCCCTGATCATAACAAGCCAAGGTCGGTCCTAGCCTTTACAGACCTCAAAAATTACTTTTAACATTTAACACAAACACGGAAACAAAATCTAGAGGTACCATTGGCGTTCCCGAAGGCAGCTGGGGTTCGCTCATGTGACTCATACACACACGCCTCT
>NC_051416.1:13443181-13443254 GCF_015228065.2 Penaeus monodon
CCACGTAATATGCCGCATCACCCTGCGCCATATTACGCATGTTCCTCTATGAACATGTCCCCAACTTCCACTT
>NC_051416.1:13443914-13444110 GCF_015228065.2 Penaeus monodon
AGAAAAGCCAAAATTTAACTGACCTAACTTTTACCAGATCTGTTACCACACAGTTAACAAGACGGCTAAAAGACGTTTTAATATGCAGATAAGCGAGTCCAAACATTCTTTCTTGGCTGTGTCACACCAGCCTCGCGTATCAACCAAGTCTGCTTTGCTATTTACGACAGAAAGTAACATTTCCTGCGCGTACTGA
>NC_051416.1:13444324-13444600 GCF_015228065.2 Penaeus monodon
CAAGCCAATATTTAGAGGCCCAAAATATGAAGATACTGTACGCACCACACTCCGCGATATATACTCCGGAATTCCTCCTCTAAATGCACATGGTCACGACTTTTCATAAATTCGCTGCTAGAATGCTGGAGTATATTTTCTCGCCTTTTTCGTTTCGTATTTTCCGTTTTCCTTTACTTCCCTGTTATCACTCCTTTCTTTTCGTATTCGATTTTTATTAATCTTTTCTTTTTGTTTTGTCTATTGCCATTCCTTACTTGCCTTTCATTTTTTTTT
>NC_051416.1:13445188-13445280 GCF_015228065.2 Penaeus monodon
ACTGCCATCCACTTCCACTCGCTTAGCATTTTCACTTTCGCGATCCATCACCCCTGAAAATGGCTCTCCGCTTCGGCCTATGTCATGAGTGT
>NC_051416.1:13445627-13446081 GCF_015228065.2 Penaeus monodon
GACCATTTAATCTCCTCTTTCAGCAGCCTCAACATATGTTCTGTTCACGCGCTATGTCGATGATGTACGCTTTGTCAGCGACGCACGCAACATGGCGACCCGAGCGAGGTGAAGCGGGAGAATTTTGTGTGTTGTATGTTGTCGGTGCACGTCAGTGAATGCTGTCTGTTGGGACTGCATGCTTGTTGTCAGTGAAAGCTGTCTGTTGTCAGTGCATGTTGCTTATTGGCAGTGTGTTGTTTCTTAATTGTGTCTGTGTTCTGTGTTTGCTGTGCATTCTCAAACAGATAAGTCTGTGTGTGCTGTTGTCCATGTCTGTTTATATGTTTGCTGTTTGTGGATATTTCCTATGTCTGTTCTTAGCTGTTACATATTTATATCTGTTTTCTACGGGGTGTCTGCTTTTGAAATGTTTATCTATGTCTGTCGTTAATGTATGAGCAACGTGTCTCAA
>NC_051416.1:13446141-13446532 GCF_015228065.2 Penaeus monodon
ACATGAGAGCAATGGGGATTTCATTGAAGAAAGATCAAAACAAAAGAAAGAAAATTCAGAGAAAAATATAACTCTAATTATGTTTTCATCACCCTTTCATTAGTAAGTAGACTCATCAATACATATAAAAATAAATTATCAACAAAAATATAAACCAACATGCATGAATGAATATCAGAGTGAAGTCGGTTTCAAAGTTAAAGGAACGACTCTCTCATCTGCAGTAACACCACTCGGTCTTGTCTTCGTGTACAGCCCTGACAGGCCATTCTGCTGCATCGAGGCACATTTGAACTGCATATCTGCAACGCTGTAATGAAATGATGCTGAAAGTGTTGACCATATAACGACTAAGGAGTTAGTGAGAAAGGAGAAGGGTTGGAGGAATAGG
>NC_051416.1:13447320-13447493 GCF_015228065.2 Penaeus monodon
TGACTAAGTCACATTGTAACATTAATTCTTTAACAAATGCTTTCGCTCACTCACTTTCAAATTTATCCGATAATTCAAATGCATAAATAAATGCAATTTGGTGTGATAAGCAATAGGCACTCTATAAAAACCGAAAGAATCACAAGAAGAAAAGAAGAGAAGTGAAAATGAAT
>NC_051416.1:13448849-13448925 GCF_015228065.2 Penaeus monodon
AATCTCGAAACCTGCAGGATTCGCCCGAGTCATAAGATGTTGAGGAAATGTCGTGATGCGAGACTCCGGCCAATAT
>NC_051416.1:13449464-13449833 GCF_015228065.2 Penaeus monodon
GGTCGGGACTCCTGGCTATGGAACATCTTGATTAAATTCTCCATCTTGCCAAATAATGTCTGCGGCCTTGGAATTCTTGACGTGGTTCTCGCCCCTTCCTCTGTCTCCCTCTTTCGTTTCTTATTCTTCCTCTTCCTTTTCTTTTTCTTGAGCTCTTTGTTTTTTTTCTTTCTTCGTCTTTTTCGATTAATTCTTTCTCTTCATTTTCCTTTTATTTATTTATTTATCTATTTATTTTTTCTTTTTCTTCTTCTTTTGTCATTATGTTTCTCCTGTTTTTTTGTTTCAGATACTTTTGTTTTCTTGATTTTTGTTGTTGTTTTCTGTGTTTTCTTCCTTAATCAGTTTTCTTTTTTCTTGTATTTTTTT
>NC_051416.1:13450656-13450811 GCF_015228065.2 Penaeus monodon
TCGGCCCAAACCATCCCTCGCCATAAACACATCCGGGTCCCGAAATGAGCTCGGTTTCCCGCGTTTTCTTCGCCAACCTCATTACTGGCGCCAATTTTCAGTTTTGCGGGATGGCGAAAGCTGATCAGACTCTGCGGGTTTTTATTACATATATA
>NC_051416.1:13450885-13451911 GCF_015228065.2 Penaeus monodon
ACTTAATATGGTAAGAGTTGTGTTTGTTTTTTTGTTTTGGTGGGAAGAAGTGAAAGAAAACGGAGATTGAGGGACGAGAAGCCAATATTTTGTATCGAAATATTTTGGGTGTGAGTTTGTTCTTATCTGAGTTTTGTGGACGAAAGGGGAAGCATAAAAGCGAAGTGGCTATCGACGCCTATGCTCTTCACTCTTCGCTTCAACTCCATCATTATTATTATCAGTCCCTTATTTATATACTTTTTTTTTTTTTTATCACGCTTCTTTCTCTACTTTCTTCATCACTCCCTTATCTGTGTTCCTGTCTTAAGCCTTTTCTCCCCTTCCTCCCTTCCATTCCGCCTCCCTCCCCCCCCTCCTCCCTCCTTTCCACCTACCCTTCCCTCCTATTCAAAAACCTTCCCCCCCTTCCACCTCCCCCCTCCTTTCTACCCCCCTCCCCCTCCCTTTACGGAACCGCCGCCCATGTGCCGCCCAACATCCTGTTTCAACGCACCCTAACCCCCGTCGCCGCCCACACAGCGTCCTCCTCCGCCCCCCCTTTCCTTGAGGCACCCGCTATCCTGCCCACTTACCCCCCCCCCCCCGCCTTTTATCTTTTTTCTCTACCTATCCTTCTCCCGCCCACTACAACCCTTTTTTTAAATACCGGAACTCCCCCCCCCTCCCTTTCTCTCCGTCCCCCATCCCCTCTCTCCCTCTCCCCTTCCCTCTCTCCCTCCCCTTTCTCTTCTCTCCCCTATTTCCCTCACCCCTCCTCTCTCTCCCTTTCCCCCTCCCCTCTCTCCCTTTCCCCTCTCCCCTCTCTATCTCTCTCTCTCCCCTTCCCTCACCTCCCTCCCTCCCCCCGATCCAACTCCCTTTCAACCCCCACCCCCTCCCTATCAACTCTACCCCCTAACCTTACCCTTCTACCCTACAAAAACCTTCATTACCCCCCCCCCTCCTTTAACCCTTGCCGTCCCACTCCCCCCGAAACATAAATAACCCCAGCAGCCTCACCGCCCATCACTTCAAACGCCGCAG
>NC_051416.1:13451956-13452073 GCF_015228065.2 Penaeus monodon
ACAACCTGCATCGCTCTCATACCGACGCCCATCGAGCGGAGATTTATACGCTAGATGGAATAATCTGGAAGAGGGAAATAGGGTTCGGTCGCCTTTTAGTGTCTGATGGATCGCGTT
>NC_051416.1:13452355-13452910 GCF_015228065.2 Penaeus monodon
CAGTGTGGTGTGTGGATGATTATAGTGTAATATAATGCCATTACAGTGTCATGCACAGTGTCAAAGGAAATAATGCCTGTGCTATCTTTACCGACAGTATTTTGTGATGTAAATTTAGTGTAGTCACATATGAACACGTAACCATTTATGGTTTATATTGTTAGCACCGTAACACTTTGTTTCATCACCTTTTTACTTATTATCATATTTCTTAGCATTACCACTGGTTGACACACTAACCGCCCCAACCTATCTGAGCTACCAACAGGCTGGGTCTTTGTGCTGCCAAGACATCAAAAACAGGGGAACAAATAAGCAAGTCACACTCTACTTTTTACCACAAAGGGTCGGGCTCATTTACAAACCTACACAGATACATCTTGTTCCTGAGCACTTATGGCACCCTCAGGAACCACGATATCATCTCGAATTCTTGAGAGACTCTCCGTGAAAATCCTTTGTAACCTGTCCTGCCACATAACATCCAGAGTGAGGGACATTGTAGTCTGGGCAACATGAACTATACATGTACTGTTTACATGAGACGCTCCCCTT
>NC_051416.1:13454094-13454166 GCF_015228065.2 Penaeus monodon
GCCTAATCCAACAACTGTTCGTATTAATCGTCTTTGAGCATTTATAACGTGCTTTAGTGTGGTTTCACTGAC
>NC_051416.1:13455477-13455549 GCF_015228065.2 Penaeus monodon
GCCTAATCCAACAACTGTTCGTATTAATCGTCTTTGAGCATTTATAACGTGCTTTAGTGTGGTTTCACTGAC
>NC_051416.1:13456747-13456919 GCF_015228065.2 Penaeus monodon
AAATTCGAGTAGAATCTCGAGACTAACTTGCCTCTATCGTTTGATTCTGAAATGTATTATTTCTCTTTAGAAGTGAGGTCATAACCGTCCATGTGTTCATGTGTAGGTAATCGGCCGTGTAGCATCAGAACGCTGGAGCCTGTTCTTCTCACATTTAAAAGCCCTTACTGCT
>NC_051416.1:13457057-13457171 GCF_015228065.2 Penaeus monodon
GTTAAGAAATTCTAAAACTGTTTTTATTTTCATTTTTAAAAATCTGTAGATTACTTTTATCTCATTCCCTGTTTCCCGATAAGGCAGGTTTTGAAAGCTGAATAAAACGGGGAT
>NC_051416.1:13457245-13457578 GCF_015228065.2 Penaeus monodon
CAGAGTGGCTGACGTGGGACTCGCCCGTGTGGATTTGGTGACTGACGTAAAAAAATATTTTGAATTGTATAGGGCCATGAGGTTTTGATGTGTTCTTGAGTAAGTCTACATTAAAATCACATGCAATAATACAGTATTTGTTTTCTTCACTAATTACTTCTATCATATTTTCCATTCTATCAAGGGAATGTTCAAAATCCATGTGAGGTCGTCTGTAAACTATGCAGACCACCAGGTTTACCTGTTGATTCTTAATTTATATAAAACAGCTATCCAAACAATGCTCCATAATGGTCAACTCTGGCAGTGTTTGTGAATCGTGGCACTCCCTCT
>NC_051416.1:13457966-13458452 GCF_015228065.2 Penaeus monodon
GAATCAACCACTTATCAAGTAATTTTAGTTTATTCACATCAAACGCCTTTAGTACAATACTCCGTCTAAAAGAGATTGCCGGTCTGTATATCAAACTAATTTAAAACCTCGTTTACATAGTTCACTTGACATATTGCGTCATCGTTTTAGAGAAATTGCTCGTTGTATCCTGTCATTTAATAACTCTATGAATATCTTGGATTATATGTGTTTTAGAAGAAACAAATAAAGTTTGAATAAAGGCTAAAATTGCATGTACTGTGCGTATTTGCATGTGCAAATTTAGAGAATAACAGTTTATAAGATCTTTCTTGAAATTGCTGATGTTATCTCGAAAGGAGGAAAATGAAATGGATTTTTTTTCGCAGACTGAAATTTTCCATGGCATCATCTGAGATTTGGCTGCATTATGGTCTGGATGTATTAGAGAGTGTGCTGTGTTTTGTGATAGACGGCGCACAAGCACATATTTTGTACATAGCCAAC
>NC_051416.1:13458646-13458777 GCF_015228065.2 Penaeus monodon
AACCCTAGTTTTGTACAAAGTATATGCTCGTGTATACGCTTCATGTGCTGCAATATCTGGTATCACAAAATATAGAATGTATAGAAAAATATACTTTTTACGCAGGTAATCAATTAATCCAAAAGAACATT
>NC_051416.1:13459212-13459371 GCF_015228065.2 Penaeus monodon
TGCAAAAGCAATTTTCAATTCCGTAAAAGCGTGAACATTTTACGACTGAAAGTTGGGGAAAAAATCCGTAGCCTTTTCTATTTCACTTTAATTATTCGCCAAAGCAACTTGGACTATTAAAATAATGGTCCGAGTCGTTTTAATGAGTTTGGCGAATGA
>NC_051416.1:13460219-13460349 GCF_015228065.2 Penaeus monodon
TCTTTGGAGTATTATAAGAAAGAAGGGGGGAATAGACAAATGAAGAAGAAAACAATGTTAAAAGGAAAGAGACGGATAACAACAAAAAGGAGACATAAGGAGAACGAAAATAAAGTCATCTAAGTGATCC
>NC_051416.1:13461040-13461164 GCF_015228065.2 Penaeus monodon
TCAGGGAGTGATTTGGAAAAGCCCACAGGATCGGGTTACACAACAATCAGGTCGACAAGAGACAAATGGGTGTGAGGACTCGGGCAGAAGAAGGCGGAGGAGGGTCCAGTCAACCCGCGGGGCC
>NC_051416.1:13463070-13463162 GCF_015228065.2 Penaeus monodon
GAGAGGGGCGGGTTTTTTTTGAGAGGGGGGGAGGGGCCCGGGGGAAACGGGGGGCCCTTTTTTTGGGGCCCGGGGGGGGGGGGGGAAAAGCG
>NC_051416.1:13464695-13464787 GCF_015228065.2 Penaeus monodon
CCGTGAACTTTTCCATTTGTTACAAAGATAATGATAATGTCTTCACTGCAGACCTAAGTTTCCCGAGACGTTCTTGAAGATAAATGAAAGTT
>NC_051416.1:13465004-13465519 GCF_015228065.2 Penaeus monodon
TGATGTACGTGAGACACTGATTTTTTTTTTTATTAATTAATTTTAAAATTTTTATATAGGGGGCCCCCCAAAAAAAAAAAAAATATAAATTTTTTCCTTGTTTTTTTTACCTTTGTTAATAACCTATTTGTGATTAATCTAATTAAATTTTAAAACCTTTTCCCCTTTTTCACAAAACATACAACCCCATTAATAAAATTTATATTTTATCCCCAACAGAAAAGATTCCCCATTATAAAAAAAAAAATTATAATAAAAAAACCCTGTTACTACCTCTTTTATTTTGTTTCTTAATAAAAACCTTTTTTTATTTTCATTAATCATATTTTTGTCCTCATTAGCTAGCATCATCTTCTTTATTTTTTTATTTTGGGTTCAAATCTGAAAAAATTTTGGGAAAATTTTCCCCCCCCCCCCCCTTTAATCCTTCTTTTTCTAACTTTGACCTTTCAAATTTTTTATTTTTTTCCCATTTTTTTCTTCCACCTTTTAAAATTTCCCTTTTTCCCCTCCCC
>NC_051416.1:13465747-13466070 GCF_015228065.2 Penaeus monodon
CCTTCTTTTTCCCCTCTCCCCTTTTTTCTACCAAGCCCCAACGGGTTTAAAAACTTTGCCTTTTTTTAAAAATTTTCCCAAAATTTTAGTTTTTTAATTTTTCCCCCCCTAATATTTTTTTTCTTTCGGGGTTTTTTTAAAACCTTTTTCCCCTAAAATTAAAATTCGCTTCTCCGAACCGTTTGGGCCCTGCATCTTTTTAAAATTTTTTTTTATTTCCTTTAAAACTCGCAACCTCCTTTTCTCTTCTATTTTTTTTCCCTAAAAATCAAAAATCTTCCCCTAAAAATTTTTGCCCCTACTCTTCTCCTTTTTTCCCTTTT
>NC_051416.1:13466289-13467011 GCF_015228065.2 Penaeus monodon
TTTCTTTTCCTTTTTTTTTATCTTTCTTCACCGGGGGCGGGGGCCCCCTTTGGGGGGGTCTTTTTTGGGGGGGGGGGGGGGCCCCCCCTTTCCGGGGCTTCCTTTCCTTTGTCTTTTTTTTCCCCAAAATTTTTTTTTTTCCCAAATATAACCCCCGTGTTTGTAGGGAGTTTTCCCCCTCGCTGAAGTGGCCAGTGCGTACCTCTCTAGCGGTGGAAGTGATGAATAAAACCCTTTTAAACGCACGTAGGAGAGAGTCCAACAATTCGCTTGATGCAGATGACACGAACCAGCATCTAAAAGTCGGAGGCATAAAGCATACTTGGCAACCTATAGATATAAAATGATAATGTCATATTTCGCTTTGGGAGAGAACTGCAGCCATACACTCCCAAAAGTTGCGATGCTTCTATGAGAAAGTTTAAAATCGAAAATGAAAACGGAGGAATGCAAAAAATACGTATCCCGGCGAAGTAAAAAGGCGATATTTTGCGAAAAGCAGGGGCGCTGAGCGGTCATGTGGCACCTCGCTTATATCTTGAACAGCTGTTGCGTGGCGAAGAGTGCCCAGCGTTCGCCAGGAGATCTAGCGCCCACGAGTGGTTGGATAATACTGTCACGGGTCTGTCTGTTCTCTCCCTCGCTCCTGCGAAAGATCAACATACGATCGGCGGCCGGGATAAAGCGGTGGTGTTTGAAAGTTGTTTTTTCGGAAAAAAAGG
>NC_051416.1:13467065-13467979 GCF_015228065.2 Penaeus monodon
CAATGTTGCATAACTTAACACGCACGAGATGCTGTAATAGTGCTCCCTGTAGACCTGCTATGACGCACACGGTGTCTGGTTTGCTTTGATGTGACCGATTTCGCACAATCGCCGAAAGCACAGAATATATTCGTCTGCCAGTCGTCGAGAGAGCCGGTTGCCAAGGAAACATGACAAGAAAGGCCGGCGTGACACAGTGTCAGAGCCTTGCAAAGTGTCAACATTGCAGAGTATTAGTCTTGATCTTGACCCTGAGCGTGGCGACGGGGGTGCCCGAGGGGGACGAGGTGTGGGCAGTGCAGTTGGGGAGGGAGCACGTAGGGGACGCCCCCCGCGTGGCCGAGGAGCTAGGGATGACCATCGTCGGGAGGGTCTTTGATAACGTGTTTCTCCTCCGAGGGGAGAACGCGAGGGGGAAGAGGGGTGAGGAGGAGGGGAGGCTGTTGCACCCGAAGTTGGAGTGGTCGGAGAGGCAGATGGGGCGGCGGAGGAGCCCTCGCTTCGAGGAGGACGCAGGCGGGGGAGGGAAGGGCGGCGTGGCCGAGGGGCAGGGGGGCGAGGCAGGCTTGAATCCCCATGCTCGAGGCAAAAGAAATGTCGACCTGAAACCCCCCAAGTCCCCGTTCGACCTCCTGAAGACGCAGGACCCGCTGCGCTGGCGCCAGTGGTACCTGGGGGCCGGCGAGGGCATGTTCCTGAACGTGACGGGGCTGTGGTCGCAGGGCGTGCGCGGCGGCGGCGTCAGCGTCGCCATCCTGGACGACGGCGTCGAACTCACCCACCTGGACCTGGCCCTGAACTACGACCCCGCGGCGTCGTGGGACCTGCTCGACGCGGACCCCGACCCGACGCCCGTGCCCTGGTCGCGCCACGGCACGCAGCTGGCTGGCATCGTGGCGGCCACCCACAACAAC
>NC_051416.1:13468022-13469568 GCF_015228065.2 Penaeus monodon
CCGTGCGGATGTTGGGCTACGTGGTGTGGGACGCCGTGGAGGCGGCGGCGCTGTCGTACGAGCGCGACCACGTGGACGTGTACCTGGCAGCGTGGGGCCCCGTCGACACGGGCGCCGTCATGGAGGGGCCCGGCGGCCTCGCCGACAGGGCCATGCGGGAGAGCATCGTGCTGGGGCGGAAGGGCCGCGGCTCCATCTACATCTGGGCGTCGGGCAACGGCGGCTTCGTCGGCGACGACTGTAACGCCGACGGCTACGCCAACTCCGTGTACACGCTGACGGTGAGCGGCAGCACGAGGGACGGCCGCCCGCCGGACTACGCCGAGACGTGCGCCGCCACCTTCGTGTCCACGTACAGCGGCGACGCCGACCCTGAGTACCAGCCCGGCGAGCGCGTGAACGGCATCGTGACGACCGACACCGGCGGCGAGTGTACGGAGTCGTTCCGCGGCTCATCCGTGTCGGCGGCGATGGTGGCGGGCGCCTGCGCGCTCGCTCTCGACGCCAACCCGGAGCTCGGTTGGCGCGACATGCAGCACCTGATGGTGAAGGCGGCCACGCCGCACAACCCCTTGCCGGAGCACTGGAAGACCAACGGCGTCGGGCGCATGTACTCGCACTACTTCGGCTTCGGCTCGCTCGACGCCGGGAAGATGGTGGCCCTCGGCCGGACGTGGCAGCCGGTTCCCCCGGCGTTCCGCTGCCTGGCACTCGCCCCGCACCACAACATCACACTCGTCCCCGACAGGGTGTTCGTTCTGCCCCTCACCATATCCAGCTGCCAGGTGGTGCAGGCCGAACACGTGCAGGTCAACATCACGATCAGCTCTGACAACCGCGGTCAGCTCGAGATTGACCTCGAATCCCCTTCGGGGACGACCTCCAAGCTGCTCCCGAAGCGGCCGCTCGACGTGTCGCCCTACGGAATCAACCGGCACCCGTTCCTGAGCGTGCACATGTGGGGCGAAAACCCGCGGGGCACTTGGAAGCTGCGCGTCGTCTTCCACAAGTCCAACATCCTCGAGCCGTTCGGGAAGAAGCTTTTCGTGGACGTGCCCAACATGATGCTCAACTGGTCCCTGGTCGTCCACGGCACCGAGGTCCCCTTCTCGGAGGCGACGCCTTACCACTACCACTTCAACAGAACGCAGCTGGCCGAGGCGCTGAGGGCACAGAGGACCCAGCGTCGGTCCCGCGGCGGCAGGAGGGCGCGAGAGAAGCCAGGCGTTGGGGATGACTCCTTCTGGATACACACTGACCACTGGACGTCAGCCTCTGACAAGGGTGGGAAACCCCACTCGTTCCTGCTCTGCAAAGTGGTGTCAAGCTCGCCTACTCGCGTCACCAGCATCACTTGGCACGATGCCAGCGGCGGGGTACCTCGTGACGTCATCAAGCGCCTCACCGGTAGGGGTGCCTTGGGTGACAAGTTCCCGGCGCTGCTTCTGGTGAAGGAAACTGCCGACTTCAAGGGGAACTTCACGTGCCGCGTCGTTTGTGACGGGAAGGTGTTTACGAAGTCGATGGACGTTCCGTTTGGATGAGG
>NC_051416.1:13470193-13470399 GCF_015228065.2 Penaeus monodon
TTTTCCAGCTATTTGTTAGAGCACATACCCATCCCTTGTCTATTAAAATATGTTTCGTATGTAAATTCCGCAATGTTATATAACTTAAACGAAACACTCTCTCTGGTCTTGAACTAAAATTAACTTTTTAATTTACGAATTTCGGGTTAAAATTATATTCAAAACACAATAGGAATATGCCTATATTAATTTAAGGAATGTGGTTA
>NC_051416.1:13470428-13470524 GCF_015228065.2 Penaeus monodon
GTATGAGGATACTATACAGCGCGGTATATATCATATATTTATTCATTATAAAGACAATCGCCTGACATATACAATAAGTAACGAATTGTATATGCA
>NC_051416.1:13470557-13470767 GCF_015228065.2 Penaeus monodon
CTCCAGTGGATGAAAAATTTCGTTCAAAAAGGCAAACCCGCCGTCCTGGATTAATTGGATTTTATCGCAAAAAATGGAAGAACTTTTTTTTTTCATCTCTTTTTTAGGGGGGGGAGAGGGAGGGAGGGGGGTCTTCGCTTCGAATAACTTAGGAGAAAGAATCAGCGCTGCGTGAGGCAATGATATTAAATTTTACTTCTGACTTGACGT
>NC_051416.1:13470934-13471026 GCF_015228065.2 Penaeus monodon
TTAACGAGGAACGATCATACATGAGAAGCGGCGAACGCACCAGTTGCTAAGCGAAAGTATGCAAATATCTTAACACACACCGGTATAACATT
>NC_051416.1:13471047-13471371 GCF_015228065.2 Penaeus monodon
TCTCCATTCCTGTATTTTCTGGTAACATTTCAGACCGATGAAAAACGCCCTTACTTATTCTCTGAAAAAGGGCGAATGGCGTGAATTACACTATATCGGGGTTCAACATCTGAGGTGACCTTGCAGAGAATTCTTTGACGTTTTTATGATGATATATTGTGCACAACAAAGCGGAATTTTTTTAATATAACGTTTTTTTAGGGGATTTTTGGACCAGCACAGAAGCGCTCTTGTTTGACATGACTTTCGAGAGGGTCGATCTGAATAATACATAGAGAGGCGTTTTGCGTTCTGTTTGTAAGTATTTATATCAATAGTGACGGC
>NC_051416.1:13471541-13471763 GCF_015228065.2 Penaeus monodon
TTATGGACTCGGATGCTTTTGCAACGAACCAAATGTCTATATTAGAATCACAAAATGATACGCAAATTTAAATCTTGCGCGTAATTAACAGTGCAGATTTAATTACATGGCTGGAATTCGCTAACCATTCTGTAATCAGGGCAATATATATAACAAGTCTTGCAATACCAAATTATCATTCCATATTCTAGATTTTGGACATTGCACAGAAATTCATGTTTC
>NC_051416.1:13471808-13472173 GCF_015228065.2 Penaeus monodon
CGGTTATCATTTATACATGTAAAAAAAAACAATAAGATTTCTTAATGTATAAAGACATACGAACTGATAGATAGACAGACAGATAAAAATATCTTATTTGTTTCAGTCAGTGATATATATTTCATCGTTACTATATTCAGATATTTATCTAAATAATTCCGCTTGAGGAATAAATGAATGAAAATTGAATAACGATCAAGTCTAGACTCTTTTCCCAAAATTGATCTATTGTCATATCTTAAAGGGGAATTTCTATTCATGATGTCACCGTAAGTATTAGCATAATTTGCATATAAATTAAATGTTTGGATAAGAACGATAGGCCTACGCTATACTAAACTTTGTATCTATAAGACTGGAGAATA
>NC_051416.1:13473610-13473780 GCF_015228065.2 Penaeus monodon
GGTCTCCCCCCCCAGGCCTGACCGCCTCCTCCTTCTGGGCGGGCGGGCTGAGGACGGGCGCGAAGAAGTGGAGTTGGGTGGACGGCACATCCGTGGACCTGAAGGAGCCCCACTGGTACCTCTCGCCCGTGGGACTCCCGGAGGACGTCCCCCTCTCTCGCAAGGGCGGC
>NC_051416.1:13474669-13474739 GCF_015228065.2 Penaeus monodon
TGTAAAGGAAAAGGAGCAGTTTATTTAAATCTTGTAGTTAGAAAACGGAAATTGCGTAAGTGCTTAAGAG
>NC_051416.1:13474773-13475027 GCF_015228065.2 Penaeus monodon
TAGGCGAGGATTAGGGTAAGGAAACGTACGAGTGTCCAAAAACGCTAAAATGAGTGCAGCGAAGAAAATGGGAAATGGAAAAGGGAAACGGAACTGCAAATAAATGATATTTGGAAAAAAAGAAGATAAAGTAACCGCTTGTGGCTTTCCGCAAACCAAGAAATGAATATACGTGTCTTTTAACGCGTAAGCTTAAAATATCAGCTTGGAAATATCAACTTGGAAATATGAACAATAAAAATATCAGCTTGGAA
>NC_051416.1:13475181-13475713 GCF_015228065.2 Penaeus monodon
TCAACTTGGAAAATCTCGACGAAAGCTTTTGGTCCGGAAGATAAAAGATATTCTTCTTTTTTTTCTTGTGCTTTCAGGAAGTAGATTTTAAGTGTATTGGTTACCGATGGCAGCCATTTTGATAGCCAAGATGGCGGCCATAAAAAGCGGGAAAATTACCTTCTCCACCGAAACGCTTTAGATTTTCGTATGTTCATTTTGAAATTTACCGAACATTTCTCGCGCTCAAATCCGTCTACAAATCTAATTGTCATTTAAACTAGTCAGAATTCCCTTCTTCTCCATTATATCGACATCAGTTCAAATGAAGTGCAATTGAAAACATACTTGCACCTGTTACCTCCCGGCTGCCGTGCATATAGAAGCGTAATGAATATGGAAGTACACTTTAAAGAACATTAGTAAGATACAACAGAGCGTGCCCGCGATGAGTGCATTATGAGAACTCTTTGTGAATAGCCAAGGGAAACATATCTGTTTACTTAATGGCCTCTCCTTAAGATGCAGTTAACTGGATTTCTCTGACTCTGTA
>NC_051416.1:13476564-13476881 GCF_015228065.2 Penaeus monodon
TGCAAAGAAAACCGGAATAGGGTAAAGCAGCTTCAGAAACACGGGAAAGGTGGGAATGAAAAATTTAAGAATATAAAGAGAAGGCAGAGAGGAGAGAACTAAGAGAGGGTGAAAGCAAAGAATAAATAGAAGAACGTAAAATCGGGAATAACAAGAAAAAGGGAAAACGTAATAAAAAGAAAACGGAATAAGAAGCAGGGACAAAAAGGAGGGGGAGACTAAAGAAATTAGGTTGGAAAGGTCAAAGGTAGATAATTAAAAAAGATATTGGAAAGGTCGAACTGCAGAGAGCACGGGAGAGAAACACATGGAGAAAG
>NC_051416.1:13477055-13477258 GCF_015228065.2 Penaeus monodon
TTATTATGTATTTATGACTGTCATTACTCTCCTTAAAATGCTTGAAGGAGAAGAAATGGGAGAGAGGAATAATTAGATTATTAACTCCAATAATCGTCAATTTTTATTCTTATTATCACGTGTCTCAATACTGAACATGGGGATTGATTTCCTTCCTGTTAAATGTTGCAAGAAATAATGAATGGTCTTTTATTGATTACCTT
>NC_051416.1:13477298-13477397 GCF_015228065.2 Penaeus monodon
CCTTTTACTTAAACGTGAATGAGGGTAATTAGTGGCTATATTCTGGCTGGCGGTATTTTATTTATTCATTTATTTAAAAAGAATCAGGGGGAAATTTAG
>NC_051416.1:13477667-13478697 GCF_015228065.2 Penaeus monodon
AGAACGCTATTCCCTCAACCCAAATTCATTATCTTTCCCTCCTCCTGCCCCCCTTTCCCAGCATCTCGCCGGCCAGCCGTCCTCAACCTGGGGGAGAGGCCGCCCCCCGGTCGCGCAGGAGCGGCCAAAGGACCTCGCCCCAAGACCCGCGCAGGACCCTCCTCCAGACGAAGGCGCCGTCGTCCCAAGGATTCGCAGAGACGAAGGGCCCGGGAGTTCGTGCGTTCGGGTGACGGCGCGGCTCCTGTTGGTGCTAGTGACGTCACCGTGGTTGATGACGTCTTCGTGGGCGATGACGTGGCCTCATTTGAAGAGGAATATTGGGATGGTGAGGTTAATGGAACTGATGGCGTAGATTATGACATTATACCTGATGAATACCTGGATTATGAGGCCAGTTTGACCGATGACGCAGACGATGGCATTTATTGGACCGATGACGTAAACTACGACAATCACGTTACTTTGACCGATGGCATAGAGGATGATTATGACGTCACACACCCCAACGAACCAATCAGCACCTGGAATGATGGCGTCACACACTCCAACGGACCAATCAGCACGCGGGATGATGGCGTCACACACCCCGACGGACCAATCAGCGCCCGGGATGATGGCGTCACACACCCCAACGGACCAATCAGCGCGCGGGACTCCCCATCCGAAGCCCCATCCGACAGAGACCAAAGGGGCGCGTCGGTCCTGCTCTCCGGTCCGCGGGCGTCCAGCAACCCCGTGATGGCCCTGTCACACCAAAGGGCGGCGTGCATGTGGGCGGACCTAGGCCACTTCCTCGCCTCCTGTTCCGTGTTGCATAACCTTATTGCAATTTGCGAGTACACGCCCCAGGAAATCTGAGACATGCGGGCGCCATGGTTGGTCGGGCTAGGACAAGCGCTGCGCAATATTGGGGGATAAACGGCTGTTTCGGTTCACTACGAATCAGCGTCGTCGGTAATTAGGTAATGATCAATTAGGAAACCCTATTATCAGATTGCTATATGACCTTGGTGTGAGTAATGTAAAC
>NC_051416.1:13478726-13478806 GCF_015228065.2 Penaeus monodon
ATGAGCATCTAGGAAAACGTGCGGGTCAAAAATCCAAAATTCAAAAAGTGTAGGCCTACTTTTCAAAACTCGGAAATGAG
>NC_051416.1:13478832-13479055 GCF_015228065.2 Penaeus monodon
GATGAATAATTCTGATGCGTAGCTTGCAAGATCATATCTTAGAATATAAATAAATCTAGCAAAACTTTGAAAATCAAAGAAAAAAAAGTGTATTGTGATGTATACATGTTCCCTTAATGTTTTTACTAAATAACATCAACATGTATCTGTGGATATGTTTCTTAAAACGAATATAATAAGCAGAAAAACGAGTGAGAAGAAAAAAGAAGGGAAGGAAACGGAC
>NC_051416.1:13479094-13479219 GCF_015228065.2 Penaeus monodon
TATACATACAGAGTAACATTACGAAAACAAGTTATCTATATCCTCTTAACGGACTCCACTGTAACCTATGCTGTACTTCACGAACATGTGTACGCGAGTAATAAATATATGTATTTTCCCTCCTT
>NC_051416.1:13479687-13479797 GCF_015228065.2 Penaeus monodon
ATGGGTCGCCAGAAAGGGGGGGAGGTCGCTAAACTGCTAAACTGCTCTTTACTATTACGAAAACAGGCTGCTGTTATATTGCAAATTACTGTTCACAGTATCGTAGAATG
>NC_051416.1:13480803-13481125 GCF_015228065.2 Penaeus monodon
GACTATATGTAATTGCAAGTCCCATGAGTCTATAACTGAGCATATCCGTGCCTTCGTGTGTTCACTGGAAGCATTTGTGTACACGCTCGAGGCAAAATGATATCAACCTGCAATATGTGAAGCTAAATCAATAATAGCGAGCGTTTGAATTTTCATATCTACAAATGATATGAAAGGCAGATCACTAAGTTAACTCAATAACGAGGAACACGTTTTCATCTCATGATTTTCTCGATATCTTGTCCTGTATTTGAATATGTATGGTATACATAGAAGCTCACACGTACAGCATAGACACGCGCACATAGACAAGGACACATAA
>NC_051416.1:13482511-13483263 GCF_015228065.2 Penaeus monodon
GAAGCCACGCTGACGTCCAGCTAAACAATCACATTCATATCCATTAGAGAGAACTGCCTGTGACCTAGTATGACAAAGGGAGGAACCAGTAGGCCAAAGGGCGGGGGCGACAATTAATCTCGGAGATACGGACGTCCCTGTTAATACGGAGCGATGGTATCAAATTTAGGAGTCTATAGCGGAGAATAGGGTGGCGTTTGAAGGTGAGGGAAGGGGGAGGGGGAGTGGGATATGAAGGAGGGAAGGAGAGGGGAGAGGGGGATATGGAGGAGGTAAGAGGATATGGAGGAGGGGAGGAGGGGGGAGTAGAGGGGGAAGGGAATATAGGGGAAAGGGATACGGATGAGGGAAGGAGAGGGGGGGGAGAGAATATAGAGGAGGGGAAGGAGAGGAGAGGGAAGGGAGTATGGAGAAGGGAAGGGGGGAGAGAAGCCAAGGAGGGAAAGTGAATGAGAGAAGAAAACACAGATTGGTGAGGGGACAGGAAAGGGGACGTAAGGGGACAAAGAAAAGCGGAGAAAAAGCAGAGGGGGGGGGGGGAGGGGAACTAGTGAAGAGGTGACCCGAAGTGAGAGGAGGAGAAGTGGAGCTAAAAAAAAGGGAGGGCATTAAAAAAAATATATGGTGGCGTTTATTAAGAGGGGTAGAGACAAGGGGAGGGCCTAAGGTAGGGAAGGAAGGGGTTTAGGAGGCTAAGGGGGAGATTAAGGGACGAATGGGGGGATTTAAAAGGAATGGGATAAGGGTAGGAG
>NC_051416.1:13483379-13483453 GCF_015228065.2 Penaeus monodon
TTTTCATCGTTGTTTTCTTATTATTATCATCATTACATAACAGCGAAAAATAAAAACAGAAAAGAACATCCACC
>NC_051416.1:13484306-13484457 GCF_015228065.2 Penaeus monodon
GGGGGGGGGGAGGGGAATGGCAGACTCATCACCACAACATGAGGCCCAAGGTATAAAGGGGGAAAGTTTGTTATTCTGTCGAGAGAAACACAACAGCATTTCGGCGAAGTCTGGCTCGTAGTACAAGGCACAAGGAGTTTAAGGATACTGG
>NC_051416.1:13484797-13485053 GCF_015228065.2 Penaeus monodon
GGTCACACGAAGGTCACACTCACTCCACGTGGACTTAATGATGAGAATCCAGTGCCTCACTTTTTCTCCTACGCGACACAACGTCATTGTAAAACGCTCAGGCCCAAGCACTGTATAACGATTTCGTGGGTAAAAGGCCAGTTATCACGAATTCAGCAAAATGGTCGTTGTGTTGAGACCATTTCGACGAAACCCATTTTTTATTCATCTGTTTTAATAATGTTATATAATAGATTGGGGGAAGAGGGTGGCTGTG
>NC_051416.1:13485603-13485882 GCF_015228065.2 Penaeus monodon
TAATCATCAGGCCAAATTAACTCCAGCAAGTACTACCTTATCTGCAAACAAAGAAACTGCCTCCACGTGCCTTTCTGCCAAGCACAGAAGGCAAGCAAAAATTCGCGAGATTCTTCCTGCTTTTGGAATTAATGGTGCCGTAAGACAGAGGATAGTGTGACGTCAGGATGGTGATGAGGACAGTTATGAGGGATGCGGGGGTGAGAGAGATGAAAACAATACGGATGATTCATCTAAATCTTCTGATGATATTGGCAATGAGGATAACTGAATTCGTCG
>NC_051416.1:13486121-13487097 GCF_015228065.2 Penaeus monodon
AATTATACAATTACAGTAGTGGCAACCAGAAAATCAGTTATAACTGTATAGAGAGACAGCATTGCAAAAATAAAAATATCAGCATTAACATTAGTATATATAATAACTGATAATGAAATTGCCACCAACAGCAACAAGGACAAACTTTCAATATATATACCACTCAGCAATAACATCAGCAGTAGTAACAACCATAACAATGATTTCAATATCAACAGTAGAAACAACTGGAACAATATCGACACCACCACCAAAAGTAAGAACAACAATACCAGTAACAACCATACAGTGCAATTTCCCAACCAAGATATGTAGGTTTACCATATTTTACGTATGACCCATTTTCTATGATCGACTGTTCCTATCAGACTCATTTTCTATAATTCACCACTGCAAGCAGACCCATTTTCAATGATCAACCGTCCTAGCAGACCCATTTTCTATGATCGATTGCTCCTAGCAGACCTGTTTTCTTTGTTCGATCACTTCTGGCAGCTCCATTTTTTATGATCAACTGTCTTAGCAGACCAATTTTATAAGACTGACTGCTCCTAGCAGACCCGTTTTCTATGAACGACTGCCCCTTCTATGGTCAACTGCTCCTTGCAGGCCCATTTTCTATGATCAGTCAATCCTAGCAGACCTATTTTCTATGATTGACGGCTCCTTGAAAACCCATTTTCTGTGATCGACTGCTCCAGTGAGATTCATTTTCTATAATTGACCTCTCCAAGTAGACTCATTTTCTATATTCGATCACTCTTAGCAGACCCCTTTTCTATGATCTACTGCCCTAGCAGACCCATTTTCTGTGTTCGACTGCTCTTAGCAGACCCATTTTCTATGACTGATTTACACCTAACAGACCCATTTTCTATGTTCGACCACTCCTGGCAATCCCATTCTCTGTGATCGACCTCTCCAAGCACACCCATTTCTATGAAAGATCAATCCTAGCAAACCGATTTTCTAAGAA
>NC_051416.1:13487311-13487422 GCF_015228065.2 Penaeus monodon
CAGTAGAAAAGACATACGCTTTATTCCTTTCTGAGCAATGATAGTTATATTGTTTACCAAGAAATCATTGGTAACATTTCATCGTAATCATACTCATCGCAATGCAATTAT
>NC_051416.1:13487541-13488194 GCF_015228065.2 Penaeus monodon
ACTAACCTCTTTTTCAGAAAAGCTTTATGTAATTATGTAATTTTAGATGCTATCGCGATGACAACGAATGATGTCATAAATTAGTTCTAATTACCCAGAGGAAGAAAAAGGAAACAAAAACATTGCTAATTACTGTCTCGGTGCATTTAATTTTATTTATTTATACTCATGGATGAACAAAGGAATTCTTAGATGGATTTAGATAAATCTTTTGTTGCAGGGTGAATTAACGGAGTTCTGAGTCAAGGTTTTGTACAGTTGTTGAGAAATAATGTTTATTTATATTATCCATGGGTAAAACAGTGGAATAAAATGTTTGGGAAATTAAGGAAAATTATTCGTTGGTTTTGCACTCATTCTCACTAAGCAACGGTCACACTAATCTTCTCTGTTCGGGTGTCTGTCACCTACAGGGCGGTCACACTATATAGAGTCCCGGCGTAGAGAAACATCGTCCCAGAAAAGACCAAAGTGTCAACAGTAATTTCTTGGAGGAACTAAACACTAAAGATACTTGTAGATTCTATGAATATAACCGAATATCAATTGAAATATTAAAAAATAAGTTAAACTTAGAAAAGCAAATTCAAAGTGGATGTTTTGGTGAGGCATCATATTGGTTATTTCTATAATAATCACCCGCTAAATCAGTC
>NC_051416.1:13488961-13489284 GCF_015228065.2 Penaeus monodon
ACCAAATAACAGAACATGACACTTTAATTCTCTAAAATTACCAAACCGACACAATCATATACATACTTTTATTTTTTATTAAGGATTACCATAGAGTGAAATTGGCTTACGTGAAATTACATGCCAGGAGCTTCGGTCATGCAATTCGGGCTTGGGAAAAAGAAGAAAAACAGCAGCAGCTGATGTATAACATGATTAAAACATGTTTGATGGCAGGCTTATGTAGGGTTTTGTTAATAATTGAGTGTATTGAAAGAGCTTTGTGTGTTTACTTGTTGGGTCCACGCATAATAGGGTTATTTGTATTCGCTAAATGTAAAGGA
>NC_051416.1:13489400-13489574 GCF_015228065.2 Penaeus monodon
AGTCAGAGGTGCTTATGTGGTCTTATAGGTCAAGAGCTCAGTTTAAAGAGGTTAAAATTGTGTTGATTTCTGTCATTCTTCTAACGTTCATTGGCAGTAAGGTAATGTCCTAAGGATGACGCAATCTTTCTTATACGTTTTCAAGATATTCCTGGTTAGAATTCTGCTTTAGAT
>NC_051416.1:13490177-13490374 GCF_015228065.2 Penaeus monodon
CCCCCCCCCCCTCTGAGATCGACTATTCGAAAATAACTCTCTCTCTGTCACATCACTCGTGTTGGGATCGAGAGATATACGGAGCAATAAGGATCACAGTCGCGTGCTCGGGGAATAGAGGAGACAACCCTATGGGATCCGACGTTTCAGTTCTCCTTCCTCTTCCTCGTCCCGAACCTTGTAATCCTTATCCTCCG
>NC_051416.1:13490982-13491077 GCF_015228065.2 Penaeus monodon
CCATGTTTCTAACTCCCTTCTCCCTCTCACTCCCTCGCTTACTCTTCCCCCCTTACACTTTACCCCCCTTACGGATCCTAATACCTCTTGTTTGT
>NC_051416.1:13491500-13491619 GCF_015228065.2 Penaeus monodon
CATGTCCTTTCGCCATCGTCGTATTTTTTATTCCCGCTAAAAATCTTCCCCATTTTCTTTGCTGATTTTTTGGTGTTTGGCGTTGCAGAGATCCGGTCGATTATTCCATAAAGTCTAAT
>NC_051416.1:13491693-13491769 GCF_015228065.2 Penaeus monodon
GAGCTTTTATCAGGCGTCTGTCGTCAAGTGCGGTGTGGAAACGCTGCATCTTTTGAGAGCGATTTTCACTTTTACA
>NC_051416.1:13493056-13493371 GCF_015228065.2 Penaeus monodon
TATATCCGCCATTTCCACTTTTATCACATATTTGTTTCTACTCGTTTCGGGGGAGGGGAGGGGGGGGAGGTCAGCAGGTAGGAAGGGGGAAAGGGGGGAGGGCAAGGGTAGAAAGACGGGTTTATAGGAGTTAGGGGTAGGAGTGGGGAGGGGGATGGGGAGGGGGGGAGGTGGAGTGTGGGGAGGGGGAGGATGATGGGGGGGAGGAGGAGTGTGGGGAGGGGGAATAGGGGAAGCAGGAGTGGGGAGTAGGGAGAGGGGTGGGAAGGGAGGAGGGGGGTTAGTATAGTAGGGGGAGGAGTAGGGACTGCAGGA
>NC_051416.1:13493707-13494516 GCF_015228065.2 Penaeus monodon
TTGACGAGGAAAACAGCCGCTGAATCATCATTTCTCAGTCCATCTAGACTGTGGGATCAGCTGTTACTGCTAATCATCACCCCCCCCCTCGTCCCCTAATCAGTGACTCATTAATCAAACCCGAAATGGATTGGGGTTGTGTGATTGTGCGGTTGGACCGTCTGGTCGAATTGTCCGATGGATAATTTTGTTCATTATAAACAGACGAGTGAATGAGTTTGATATTATGGGATTATGTGAATAACAGGAATTCGGCGATATTGTGAATAATTTTGTTTATTATTCCAACCCCTATAGTGGATAAAAAACAACAACAAAAAACACACGAAATAGGATAATGTGAATAGCCTTTCGGTGGATAACTCATTGTCTCAAACCAGCTGAGTGCATGAGTAAGATCACACACGCATAGGATTATGTGAGTAACAATCCGTGGATAATTCGACCAGATGGGCGTATGACTTATCCGACGCGAATGGACGGTCTGGATAACAGTTCGGTGGATAATTTTGTATAACCAGGTGGGTGGATGAGTAAATAATGAGCTTGGGTTTCATTTGAGTTAATTGTTTCACTCTGTATATGCTTTATCGCACGGAACAGAGATTTACTAGAGCTACATGGCTTATTGATGACATTAATATTGTTAATATTTACAATCACTCTTTGATCAAGCGATCATTTGCAGGGATATGTATTGTGGCATCGTTCGGTAGATTGTCACGGCACTGGTTAGCCTGCGGAATTATAGATGCCAGGTGAGAGATACACGCTTAGATAGAAATAGTTGTGGGTTTGTACAATAAAAT
>NC_051416.1:13498065-13498493 GCF_015228065.2 Penaeus monodon
TAATAAAACGTATGTGAAATTATAGTAATGTTATGTGACTGGTTGATTTCTTTTCCGTGTATTTTTGTTTCTCACCAGAGAAAAAAATAATCAACATTTTCTTGTCTCTTCCCGAGGTACGAAAAGCCGGCTCGAAACTTCTCATTCCCTGAGATCCAGAAATCGTGGACCGATTCTGGCTGCCTTTGTGTCCTCTCGCATTTTCACTCACTGCCATTTAAAACCCTTTCTCATTTGCCTTAAAACACCATTTCTTTCAATCTGTTTCCTTAAATCTCTCTTATCTAAAAAAGTTGGGTTTTCCAAACAGTCTGCGGTCGGGATGACGGAGCTTTGTTGGGCTTCAGAACCCTCAATTTGGTGCTTTTGGTCCGAGGGGAAAATTCCGGGTCTTGTGCACACACACTTGTGAATAGACGAAGAGGGGA
>NC_051416.1:13498546-13501265 GCF_015228065.2 Penaeus monodon
TGTTTAGCCCCCCCCCCCGCTTGGAGCGTGAGAAACTTCAATGGCTTCAGTAATTCTCGCACTCCATTTATTTTACGCATGTGTTTCCATAATTCTCGAAATTGAACCGATATGTTGTAATCATGCAAGGATTATGTGATTATAATAATTGTGTACTGATTTCTTCATAATCTGCTTTTCAAAAACAAAGGAAAGAATATTATTTTCTGGTTTAGACTAGTTTTATTTATGATTTAATGTATTTATTAAACGTTTCAGACAGGAATATCTACTTTCATAAAAAAAAAAAAATAATGTACTTTTACAAAATACGGTCCCTACTGAAACCATTATCTCCGACTAACTTTGCAATAATCTTATCGCATAAAAAAATCCGTAAATTAAAACATCGGGATCCGAGACGCCTTTCAAATAGTGTTGATCTAACTGAAGAATATTCTTTAGATAATTCGGGGCAAAATACGAACTTTGGCTGGTACCGCGCCGTCTTTTAGGGGACTCACGCCCGCCCTATGGGATAGCATATAAGACGAAGCACAATTATGTACTCTATAACACGCAACAAATCGAGTAGTTATATAATACCGCTATCGTTGAATGATCAAACACCTGGAGCAAGGTCGGCCTCGACTGGGGCTGTCCATTGAAACCTGCCCTGGCTTCTAACGCGGCCAAAGGAACAAATTTCTGTACTCCGATGTACCACCCTAACGCAAGGCTACGGACACTATCGAATTTGGAAAAGACACCATATCCTAATACATCTGCACTATAGCCACATGCATTAGCTATGCAAACTTTATATAATGTTTTGAACGTGGAAAAGCCCATCCAATTATTGGCATAGAAATGGGCTAATGAATGTTCTAGTTCCTCCAACAGACAAATCGCAGGTGGGGATGAGGAGTTCATGTGCTCATCAAGCAACAGACCTAAGTATTTGAAAGATGATGCATATTGCAAAACATCATCATTATCTAATTTAAAAACAAATTCTGAGCCTGATGGATTTTGTTTTCTAATATATAAAATTTGAGCCTTTGATTTGTTTACATTGAGTCTCCATCGTTTACATTAGTTATTTAGACTTGTGATGAGGTCGTGCAGATCTGATTCAGTCTCAGCCAAATAGACAACATCACCTGTTTACACCGTGGAAATCTACACCGATTCCACTTCGTTTTATATCCTCTGCCAATCGTTGATGAACAATGTGCAGAGAGTAGGGCTCAGTGTATCACCTATAACGTCAAATGACACGCATAATCATGTAATTAAACACGACTCGTTGTATGGTTGTAACATGATTCAATGTCACTGCACAGCTTTCGAGTTATACCTATTTCCAATAATCTTGTAAAAAAGGCAAGTTCGATCCACAAAACCAAATGCTTTCTGTAAATCCACGAACCATATAACATTTCTTTGCACTCTATTCAGCGGTTTTTGCATACAGTTATTAATGAGAAAATATGTCCGATGGTACTTCAACCCTTACTGAATCCATTTTGTTCTTCCGACAGAATTTCATTTACTTCCAGAAAGTATTTTAATCTATTGCTGAAGAGTCCTGAACACATTTTCCCAACACACGAAAGCAGCAGAACGAATCTGCTGCTGAGTGGAATTCTTGGGTCGTTTTTTGCCAGATTTTAGAATGGGATTGATTGTACCCTTGTCGAATATATTTGGCTGTATTCAGTTTTCGAAGCACGCTGAAAATAACTGAAATAAGAGATCTGTGGATAATCTTTAGAGGCTTTAGATTCGGCAAGGGATCAGTAGCACCATTTACAGCTTTTCCATTTTTTGCAATATAAATGACTAACAACTTCTCTTAACTGGCTTGACCTACTGAAAGGTCTTGGTATGTTTTGCAAATGAAGGTCTGTGCTTAAGTTTCAATATCTAGTTTTGCCATCGTCATAGAAAATGGAATCAAAATCATGATTTGCATAAGATTCTTCATAATATATCACACTGCACTCCCTTTTCCGTTTATCCATAACATACTCAGTATCGTTTATTGCATTTCATCATATACCTCACGTGGAATTTGATTCTTTACCTTTGGTTGTAGTTTTTCAATTGCATTCCAAAAACATACAGGATTATTACAATTTACATTTTCTACCTTGCCCTGCCATTGTCTTTGGTAATTTTAGAAAAGCTCTGTCAAAAGAAGTTTTGTGCTGTAAAGAAACATTCTTTAGCTTCATGAATAACCTGATATGGTGCTTTATTTTCTTCTGAAGTAACTTTTTTATGACCTTGCATTTTTCCCAGACTCGACAAATGATCATTCCACCAGGGTTTACCTTTACGCTTCTGGTTTATGCTTTCCGATATTCATCCATTTGTCTGCAATAAACTCTTTGAAGGCTACCATATTTTAAATCTAACTACCAACTTCATTCGCTATAATCGCTATATTACTACGAAAGTGTCCGTCCCTATAGAAATCACCCGGCATATCTCTCCGTCTAAACGTGGTGCGATTTTCTTGTCTTACGCTGCCATTTATATTTACAGATTCATTGTTAACTCTTTATTTAGAGATCATAAAATCGGGAGACATTTATCCTAGCTGAGATAATTGCATGCCCACCTAGTCTTCCAGTCGTACGCACTGGAGGTTCAGTTCTTGTTATTAAGAAAAAAATAAAAGAGAAGTAACCCGCTTCTCTTTGAAATGCTTCAGAAAAGGACCACAGGGCAG
>NC_051416.1:13501301-13501494 GCF_015228065.2 Penaeus monodon
GAAAAAAGAACACAGTATCTCTGACCCTACAAAATACACCAAAGACCTGTATTACGTCACTTTCCATAAAATATTTCAAAGATTTCTTGCACAACGGATAACCTCGCTGCCCCCAAACCCCCCTGCCTTTTTCATCGTTCGCATTCTCTGTTCAGGGTTTTATTGATTAGATTGATAAATAGATAAACCGAAT
>NC_051416.1:13502137-13502201 GCF_015228065.2 Penaeus monodon
CGACGAAGATTTTTTTAATAGACAAAATGTCCGGAAGGATTGAGAAATTGATCATCTTTTCTTT
>NC_051416.1:13502270-13503085 GCF_015228065.2 Penaeus monodon
CCTTCCCCTCTTCGTCTATTCACAAGTGTGTGTGCACAAGACCCGGAATTTTCCCCTCGAACCAAAAGCACCAAATTGAGGGTTCTGAAGCCCAACAAAGCTCCGTCATCCCGACCGCAGACTGTTTGGAAAACCCAACTTTTTTAGATAAGAGAGATTTAAGGAAACAGATTGAAAGAAATGGTGTTTTAAGGCAAATGAGAAAGGGTTCTAAATGGCAGTGAGTGAAAATGCGAGAGGACACAAAGGCAGCCAGAATCGGCCCACGATTTCTGGATCTCAGGGAATGAGAAGTTTCGAGCCGGCTTTTCGAACCTCGGGGAAGAGACAAGAAAATGTTGATTATTTTCATTCTTCACTGATCTCTGGACAAGAAACCAATAACTTACAGGAATTTATCATAAACTATTTATCGCTTCATGTCTTTATCTATCTCTGTGTGCTCATATGCAAGTTGTATATACACGTTTATGAAGGTATGTATATCGTTTTGTAAATTCCAAAGTGTGGCAACTGAAGCGGAGTGATGATATAATATTTTAAGAAATAGAACAAACCTTGTTAACGAGTGTCATATTCATTATTTTTTTCCGGTGTGAATTCATATTACTAAAAATGCTCCAATAATATTTTCCGGATCGGAAGGAAAGCCATTATAACTCAACTTTACGTACTGTACTTCATTAACTTTTCATCATTTCTGAATGGTTGCAGGAAACTTAATTGCGAACAGATACTACTGATTTGATACCGGTAATAATATTCGTAGCATTGGTGATTCAGAAAAAAGTGATGCATCTGATATGGGTGTTGAT
>NC_051416.1:13503213-13503309 GCF_015228065.2 Penaeus monodon
TATTACGACATCTACAGGGGAAACGTACGATTATACATATATACACATGATGGGTGTTAAGATTATGGATAATAAAGAGAAGATACATACATGGGC
>NC_051416.1:13503402-13503754 GCF_015228065.2 Penaeus monodon
AACATGATTATACATTAAAAGACCTTTTTTTTATTTCTATTCCCTGTGCTTTATCTTCTCGTTTATCATCTCGTCCTCTTCGTTTCCCCTCTTCGCCTCTTCGCGAGGAGCATAAAAGGTTGACAGAATTTTGGGAAATATATATAAGTGGCAGAAAAGTTATGAAAAGGCTTATATCTTGTATTGGTGATTATTTTCTGTTTCTTTTTTCCTGTTTTTTCTTTTTTTTCTCATTTTTTCTTTGGTCATCATTCTCAACTTCTTTTTTCTCTTATTTATACTTTCTTTGCCTCCTTTCTTATTTCGATCGTTTCATCTTCTGCTTGTTTTCCCTTTTGTCTCCTCTTTCTCT
>NC_051416.1:13503840-13503954 GCF_015228065.2 Penaeus monodon
TATTTTCTTCCTCCTCCTTCTTCTTTTCCTGTTTTTCTCGCCTCCTACTTACCTCTTTTTTCTTCTGCTTCTTTTTTCTTAAATTTTCATCTTTTTTCATCCTTTTCTTTCTTC
>NC_051416.1:13504238-13504303 GCF_015228065.2 Penaeus monodon
GCTTTATCGCACATTCTTTGGGAAACTAAAATCGTGACAGATTCACCCAGCAACGCAGTCTTGAG
>NC_051416.1:13504753-13505077 GCF_015228065.2 Penaeus monodon
TATATTTTGAAGAGAAGCTCTACGTCTTAATGTTGATCAATATTGAAAGTGGAAATGAATCGTTGAAGGAAGATTTATTTCAAATGTTGAAAGGAGATCGAGTTGTGCTTGCAAATTGAACTTGAAAGGTTCCATGTTTAGATTCATGAAAAGGATGTAGTGTGTTTGCAATGGAAGTGACGAGAAAGAGGGGGAGGGATAGAGGAATAAAGAAGAAGAGGAGATGAGAGAGGTAGGAGGGAAGAGGGTGCAAAGTCGAAAGAGAGAGTTGAGGAGAAGGAGATAGAAAGAGAAGAGGAGTGAGGAAGGAGAGGAGGAGAGGGT
>NC_051416.1:13506144-13506870 GCF_015228065.2 Penaeus monodon
ACAGATGGCAGAACAGCGGTACGAACGCAGTAGAAAATATAACAAAAAGCTTATATTTTTAAATTCAAATATTCCGCTTCTGTCTCTTTCTCTCTTTGTTTTCCTTGTTTCTTATCTCTCTCTTTATTTTTCTCTTCATTCTCTCTTTGTTTACGTCGTTTCTTATCTCCCTCTTTATTTTTATCTTCTTTCTCTCTTGGTTTATCCAGTTTCCTCTCCCTTCTTTCTTTCTTTCAATACCCTTTTCTCTTCTCCACTTCTCTCTCTCTCTCATATTTCTCTTTCTTATTCACATATAATTTTTTTGCATCTATTTTTCATTTTATTTTCTTCTTTGTTGATTCTCCCTTTCTTTATTCTCTTTTCTAATTGCACATCTATCTACTTTTACCTTTTCTATTCTCTCTCCTCTCTCACTTCTCGTTTCCTTTCCACTTTTTTCATTTCCTTTCTTTCAAATCTTCCTTTACTCTTTACATTTAAGGAATCTTCATTCATATTTTTTTTCACACAATAGGTCATATATTCATACAATCTATTGCGAATATCAACTAAATATCTTATCTAATTACTATTATTAACTATTATTTAAGTGATGTATTTAAATCATTTTGGTAAAGAGTAAACAAATTAATAAATTAATAAGATATGAATAAATATATCAATTGAGATCGGCTTGTACATATAGGTTTTTCAAACATACAGGCAAACACACACCCACACATA
>NC_051416.1:13507257-13507348 GCF_015228065.2 Penaeus monodon
GAAACAACTTCTGCGTTTTCCTTTTTCAGTTTAGATAAAATTATCCTGTTGAGAATTCTTGTAACTCAATGTGAGGGTCATACAAAGAAGG
>NC_051416.1:13507790-13508016 GCF_015228065.2 Penaeus monodon
GTTCATGAGTTAAAGCTCATCTTTAACACTTTTCACATTCAATTTCACTTGCTAAATGACACTATACAAAGCCCTAGGCCTCGCAGAAGCATTCCAGAGGCATTTGGCTGAGCTGATCGATGTAGGGTCAGAAACATCTATAACAGGTCAGAAGAAATGAAGGAATGAACGAACAATTAACGATATAATGGCAATAAACAAAACGAGTTGTTTTCTGTGACTGACC
>NC_051416.1:13508663-13508760 GCF_015228065.2 Penaeus monodon
CTGAAAACACTGTACACGAAGATTAATTAAAACCCTTGCAAACAAAGGAGGATATATGATTTATTTGTACGTAAACACTAATATGCAATAATTTTAT
>NC_051416.1:13508891-13509192 GCF_015228065.2 Penaeus monodon
TTTTAAACCTCTCTTCACATCCGTAATTCAAAGTATCTCACCTTATTTTCATTTTATTGCTATTTGTTTTATCGTGTCTTTCTCGCTTCCTTTGGCTTTTCCCGTCTTCCGTTTACGAAGGAAGCTTATCTTTATGGCTTTCAAGTGGCAGCGTTTATTTTCTTGCACTTGTATCTTACTGTTTTATCAATTTTGCCGTTTTTCTCCCCTTTCCCTTTCTCAAAGTTTTCTCTATCATCTTCGCTTTTCGCTTTTCATTTGTTTGATTAATTTTTACGTTTTTCTTCTATACCTGGTCTTT
>NC_051416.1:13509801-13510369 GCF_015228065.2 Penaeus monodon
GACTCCAATTTCGAGATTTCCGGGTTCCATCGCTGAGTGTTAATTGGCACGAACACAGGACGCTTAGTTAAACTTATGTGCCTGAAGTGTATGCATAAACTGAGTTTCATTAACGTACGGTCGAAACGCGAGCACATCTCTAAGCCCGAAAATGAAATTAAAGAAAATAGTATTAACGGAAGATGAATGAAAAGAAAAAGATATTAAAGGGAAATGAGATTTTAAATAAAGTTAAAGGAAAATGAAATAAAAAAAAATTATATGAAAGGGAAATGAAATGAAAGAAAATGATACGAAAGGAAAATGAAATAATAGGAAACAGTATGAAAGGAAGATGAAATAAAAGAAAATAATTTTGAAGATATAAAGAGGATTGTAATTAGGTATTTTAACAGAAATGAATCGAAATTAACCATATTAATTGAATTAAACCTTCTGATAACCATTCCTATCTTGTCTCTTCAATTCTCTCGTTCATGAGATATTTACATGTTATTTACCTGTCTATTTGCATAACCATTTACTATTTACTTTCTCAGCCTATCTACTTATAAATCGATCTATTCCC
>NC_051416.1:13510964-13511030 GCF_015228065.2 Penaeus monodon
GTCTCGTTCACGGACAAAACTGAACAAGCTCCTCGCCCTCTGTTGACTCTCTCCTTTATCCCTATT
>NC_051416.1:13511651-13511877 GCF_015228065.2 Penaeus monodon
CAATTATTTTCTCAATTCTTTACCGGGTAATCGAAACTATATTTTTCCTTTGTTGAATTATTAAATGTTAAATCAACATTACATTTGCACTCTCGGCTAATCTTACTAATGTATCTCCTTCGCTACTAATTCCTCAATCATTTTTCACAAAATCTGGAATCAAATCAATTTCTCAAGCTCTCTTAATTTTTTACATCTTACATACCCTTGATTTCCGTTTGATTAG
>NC_051416.1:13512062-13512281 GCF_015228065.2 Penaeus monodon
GAAAGTGAATGAATCCTATTTCATATTACCTATACCTTATTCGTCAACATTTTCCATCCTTATTTTCATTAGTATAGAGTGCGAATTATGTTAATCTTCCACCTTTATAAGGACGAGGTGCACTCTGGTCCTTGATATCAAGAAATTATTAAAACCCCATCTGGCAAAAAATATCGGGTCACGAGGAGGGGAGAGGAAGAAGGTTCAATTAGGACGCAG
>NC_051416.1:13512317-13512649 GCF_015228065.2 Penaeus monodon
TCGAGGAAAACGATCAAAGGAAGGAATGTTTAATAAAAGGTCAAAGGTCAAAGGTCATAGGGTCAAAGTAAGTGCATAATATTTAGTTAATGAACAAACGGGATATATACATGCATGCATATATATATATTTTTTGAAAGCGAAAGAAAACGACGAAGAAAAAATATATCGAGGGCCGGCAAGAAAAAAAAAGAAAGTGAAGAGAAAGGGAAAGAAAGAAAAAAAGAAAGAAAAATGCAAATCATGCAAAAGAAAAGAAAGAAAAATGCAAATAATGCAAAAGAAAATTGCAAAGACAAAGAACCAAAGGAAAATCGTCGGAATAAACAATC
>NC_051416.1:13512680-13512974 GCF_015228065.2 Penaeus monodon
AAACACGAGGAATTTAAGAAGTTAGAGAACAGGCAAAAAATCCAAAAAAAAACAGCAACAGTGAAGCCTTTTTCTTTCTGCTTCTTCTTCTTCTTCTTTCCTCTCTCGTGTTTTCTTTTTTTTTATCAATTCATATATTCATTCATTTATTTATTCATTTATTCATATACTTTTTTGTCTATTTTTTTTTTATCTTTTCATTTTATTTTCTGAAAATTTAATTTCGGAATTGCAACGATTGTCTCCAGAAATATTTAATTCTTTATAACAAGGATCGTTGAGTGTTTGGGGGGC
>NC_051416.1:13513710-13513982 GCF_015228065.2 Penaeus monodon
GCCGGTCACTGTATTAATAACAAAGGATATGATTATGAATATTGATAACATATCTTCGCCCCGAGCCTGTTTATATTTGTACTTTTTAGTCTGTTATAATATTTTCATTTTGATAGAGCTTCAGGATATAATAACACTCTCTTGGTGTTGCTTCGTCTAAAAGCGAGGTTTGATAAAAGGTATTTCGTTTAATTGCAGAATTGTCTTTAAATTTATTCAATACCCGAAGAGGAAGGTTTTTTTTTAAGAAGGAAATGAAAGGGCGTTCAAGA
>NC_051416.1:13514418-13514702 GCF_015228065.2 Penaeus monodon
ACGTGCTCCCCCCCCCCCCCTCTCCGGCTGAATTGCCGAAACCCTTGCTAATCGTTGTTTACATCACGTCTCTTCGCTTTACGGAGAAAACGCCAGGAAAGAGACTGAAGACGGAATCAGGGCGATGGCAGACGGCGACCCTGAAACGGCGGCTTTTCAATGAGGAGCTGTTTGGCGGGGCATTTAACCCTCTCAGATGCCTGGGGACGCTGACGCAGCTCAGCCGGATATGAGAATCTTGAGAATGACCTGCATGGCCTGACAGAGGGTACTGCGAAGACGCT
>NC_051416.1:13515663-13515759 GCF_015228065.2 Penaeus monodon
AGGAAAGCCTTTACGCGCATAGACACAACTGCTGTGAGTACAGCTCTATTTTTGTGTTTGTTTTATGGGTAACCATTCAGACCTGGAAAATGAAGC
>NC_051416.1:13519835-13519959 GCF_015228065.2 Penaeus monodon
TTTTTGACATTGCTAATCTCTTTGGCTTTGACGCCTAACCTTTTCAAAGGACTGTGAAAAGAGCGTTGTCAACACACTCGAGGAGTATTTCAAGAAGTGAAGATCTTGAAGAAGGAGAGAAGGG
>NC_051416.1:13520694-13521040 GCF_015228065.2 Penaeus monodon
TACAGCTTCTTGGTTTTCAGTATCGGTTACAGAATTATATTAGTTACAAGTAGCTCAAGCAGGGCTACCTTGCTGACGCTTTCGAAGAATTTGGAAAAATTACATGATACGAGGAAAAGTCCAGAGAGCACGAGGATGGATCAAAATCACTGTCATAGAGAGAGCGAAGACTTTCCTATTTTTTTTTTCAAATCAAACGAATTCTATGCGTACGTCACTTCCTGTTAACATCTCAGTGATAGTTGAATGCTCTGTCTCCAATATGTTGTGTACAATAACTGAGAGTTAAAGGGATCAAGCAAAGGAAAATGTATATGATTGATTGTTATCTTGAGGTGCATCATGT
>NC_051416.1:13521534-13521668 GCF_015228065.2 Penaeus monodon
AGTGTTCACGATTAGCTACTGGATATTATTGGCGAGTGATGTCTGTATGAAGAGTGACATCAATCTCTTTGTTATGAAGATGTCTTTGTTATTAAGATGACTTTGCACAGTTTTAAGTATTACCTTAATTTATC
>NC_051416.1:13521970-13522123 GCF_015228065.2 Penaeus monodon
AGTTATAAGGATCTCTGCCGTTATGAGCCTTCCTGGAACTCTAATTACAAGGTTTTATGTCTTCTAAGAATCTGCTCATAAGTCGAGATACGGGAAAGGTAGATTGTTGGTATGTATACATTATAAACACAAAGAAGCATACATACACGAAAA
>NC_051416.1:13523062-13523842 GCF_015228065.2 Penaeus monodon
TTCTGAAGGCGAGACGCCGTTTCCTCGAGCCCGCAGTCGGAACACAGGCATCTTTCATCTGTCGTGGAGATCAGAACTCGTTACCATGGAAACGAACATTTCATGAAATAATCAATAAACATCGAAATATCTTAACCAAAAGAAATGAAATGAAAACGAAAGGTAAACTACAAAGACTCTTTAGATGATACTTTGATAAATATCTCAGTGTTCCGAGAAACAGTCAGGTTCTTGTTACATAAAAAAGAAAAATAATGAAAAAGGAAACGTCACTTGAAAGCAACACTGTCGCCTCTCGTCTTCGTTTCTCATTCCATAAAAATCCTAACCTTTGATGCTGCTTTTTAATTTCCGACGCCTCATCAAACACATCATTACTGCTTTTTTATCATCAGAATTATCTGATACTCTCTTTTTTTTTTTACTTATCCATTTAACTCGAGGTATGTTGGCTTTTCTAATCTTAATTCTCTTTCCTTTGTCCGCTTCTCGTCATAATATTTACACAGATGAGGGTATACGTGTCTAATATTTTCCTCACTCGGAGCAATCGCCTGAAAATACGTCCATGAAAAGTTTTGCTAATTCCAGCTTATATATTTGCCTTCATGCACACTATCTCGTAAATGCGGTGCATTGACATATCGATACTTGCGTTATAGACGAAAGTTAGAATTAAGGAAACCTTTAACATATGTAATTTTCGGGCGATTGATCTGAGAGAGCACCTTTAGACACGCACGTCCTCGAATTATTGTGTCACAGGGGGGTGAGGGAAGG
>NC_051416.1:13523927-13524372 GCF_015228065.2 Penaeus monodon
TTGTTCGAGCAAGGGAGAAAGCAAACTCATGCTAATGAACACATGTGTAAAATCAATAAAGAGAGAGGGTGAGCGATGAAGAGTAAAGGGGGAGAGGGAAAGAGTGATAAAAGAGAACAGAGAAACTGATAAGCGATAGATAGACTAGAAAGTTAAATAAACAAGAAAGGAAACGAAACATACTTAGAAGAAAACGAAAGAGAAATGTGAAAACAGAACAGAACTTAGAGGAAGATAGAAAACGATAAATAAGAAGGGTTAGTGGTAAAAATACTCAATCGCATATCTATTTAATGAATATAAACGTTTGATATCTAGCGCGGTGTTAAATGATGAAATTATCTAATATATTACCTGTACAAAAGTTATGAACACTTAATATTTAATGGGATAACTAGAGATTACAATAGTTATTTCATTCAATTCAAATAATGATGATCACGAA
>NC_051416.1:13524395-13524833 GCF_015228065.2 Penaeus monodon
ACCAATGATTATTGATCCAAACTCGTCATTATCATTAACGACTTGCAAAATGCAAAATGCACTATTACCTCGATAACAACACAGCTCTTTCTTCACACTTAAATATACCTTTGCATTAAGTGGAAAGCAAAATAAACAAAATTTTAGAGAACATCGAAACCAACTCTCCTCTGGCTGGGAAGGGTTTCTGTCCCAAAGTCGTTACAAGGTTTCCACGAGAGAACCAATCTTGTTTTGATGACGATGTAGGCGCGTGTTGCAACCTCTAGCCTACGTGTTTGTTGAAATGTTTTTGTAACACTTTTTTCTAATTATTTGTTTATCGGGATGTAAATAATCGTGGAATACAGCAAGTGTCAGAATTTACGATGTGGAAATATGTAAGTTTTGAGATACAAATATATTGTCCTATCTTTATTTTTTCACGTTTTTTTTCTA
>NC_051416.1:13525043-13525147 GCF_015228065.2 Penaeus monodon
AATGATCAATATCATTCTGATCTAACATCAACAGAGAATAAATGATTCAAAACAACAGAATTTCTTTCATGATGCACGCCACTTCATCCAAAATATGAATCTCA
>NC_051416.1:13525211-13525450 GCF_015228065.2 Penaeus monodon
GTATCACTTTGGCTACAGCGTTTGTACTTCGTGATATGGTTGTGTCTAAAGAGGCCCCAGCGCCGGCCTGTATATTAATGAAGACAAGTTACGTAAACGCTGTCGCTAAATGTTTAATTAGAGTTAACATTTAGTCCATCACTAACTATTTGCTTTTTGGCTTAATGAGTTTTGTCAACTGTGGAGGCCACTTTAGATGCAGAGGTTGAATTTGTAAAATGATTCACTGATGGAGGGCT
>NC_051416.1:13526261-13526496 GCF_015228065.2 Penaeus monodon
TTATTTATAGAGGGAGAGAAAAATATTATAATATGAGAGAACTCGTTTGTAGCTTCTCTGAGGGTGAGAAGCCTCTCCCATACTAATGGTGAACGTTTGATACAGAATATTTTTCTGTAAAGTGTGTCTTTTTCAATCTGTTTCGGATATACGTCTATGTACAGCAAGTTATTTAATCTATACTTAAATGTATAATTTTCAATATGACTCTTGATGTGTGTCTTGGATAAAAGAC
>NC_051416.1:13526619-13526706 GCF_015228065.2 Penaeus monodon
TTCCAGCCTTAAGATCAACAAAATGGTAATGATTAAAGTTGTTCTTAAAATCAAGCCCAGAGCCTTGTTTATTAGAACATGCAGTAT
>NC_051416.1:13526952-13527831 GCF_015228065.2 Penaeus monodon
CACACAAATCGTGGTCTGCTTCTAAATGATTGTTAACTTTACTGATGCCATAAAATATGCAGTTCTTAATATTGAACTATGATGTTATCTGATTAACTGATTAATTGATGATTCATATCACACAACGCAATTTCTTGTATTAGATAAACCTCAAATCTTCCCAGAAAGAATTGAGAACATGAATTCTTTGCTGATTAATATTTTAATCTATTGAAATAGTAATACCATAACCCAAATGGAAAACGCTGTTACAAATTGATGAACACTGGAAACACGTAATATTCATGGGAATACAGTACGCAGAAATACCAGTTTTAAAATGGAATTTGAATTGCTGTAGAATCGGCCAACCAAATCTTTATTTAATATCTAGTGTAATGTTAATCATTATAAAATGTTAATAACCAAAACTTGATGTATAATCGAATGATATGTTCCTGCCTTTATAGACATCTGATGGCCTGGGTGACCTGTGACCTCAATAGGTCAGAGGTCGCCAAACACAGGTAAAGTGCAGTGAACATTTGCGAACATGTGTTATGAACATCTGTTAATGTTATGAAGGGTTTGCTTAAGTTTCAAGTTTCGAATCCGTAGCTGCGATGATGAACTTGGGGCCGACACCACTACACCACGAATTTCTTAGTAAATGTGGGTGTTGTTGGTTATTATTATCACAGGTTTTATTAGTATCAATATCATATATCATCACTGTTGTTGGTCCTGCCATCGGTAGATTATTGTTCACAACCGCCTTTTAAGTAATTACATACATGATCTCTGCTCACACGATTGGTTATTTTGCAATAAATTCCCTCCATTATCTGTACATAATTCAGCAACTAACAGCATTTACAGTAATGATGTGAAATGGCGCTA
>NC_051416.1:13528108-13528231 GCF_015228065.2 Penaeus monodon
ATTGGTCCCAAAAAATTGGTTTTCAAAACAGTCTTCGGAAAGAGCATTGTTGTGTTGCAAAGCCCTCAATTTAGCATTTTTGATCCGAGGAGAAAATTTCGGGTCTTATGCACACATCCTTAT
>NC_051416.1:13528887-13529142 GCF_015228065.2 Penaeus monodon
AGATCTTTCCGCGAGCAACAATATAACACCTTCAGTTTGACGGGTAATGCAACAGATATAATTTCTTGTTGATATCTGTATCCTGTCAATATCACGCCACTTCGCTAATAAGAAAATTCATTGTAGAGAAAATGCTCTTGGCTGCTGACCTAATAACCTTACGTGAAAATAAGTTTTAACATACTTGCAGATTTTTGCGTAATAGGAATTTGCTAGTTTATTCTTGAATATTGATGAATAATATCTTGGTTAAAA
>NC_051416.1:13529411-13529611 GCF_015228065.2 Penaeus monodon
TTAAAACATTAACCCTCTCATCACTACTTTTTTATTATGTCTCCTTTTCGTAATTTAACTTGCATTGTATTCCCTCTTCGTTCATATATCCATTTATATTTGTTTTCATTCCCTTTACTTTTTTCAATTCATGTACTTCTTCAGCCTTTATCTTCCATTTTGTGTATCTTTTTTATCTTATGCTCTTTCTTCTCCACGTG
>NC_051416.1:13530016-13531466 GCF_015228065.2 Penaeus monodon
GTTAGAAATCGCACATCAAAAAACAGAAATCGCACGTCAAAAAAACTTTAGAAATCGCACATCAAAAAACAGAAATCACACGTAAATTTTTTTTTTAGAAATCGCACATCAAAAATCAGATATCGCACGTCAAAAGTACTTTAGAAATCGCACATCAAAAAACAGAAATCACACGTCAAAAAAACGTTAGAAATCGCACGTCACAAAAACAGAAATCGCACATCAAAAAAAAAACAAAAAAAAAAACAGAAATCGTACATCAAACAACAAAAATAGCACATCAAAAAGCAGAAATCGCACATCAAAAAACCAGAAATTGCACATAAAAAAACAGAAATCGCACAAAAAAAAAACAGAAATCGCACATAAAAAAAAACAGAAATCGCACATAAAAAAAAAACAGAAATCGCACATCAAAAAACAGAAATCGCACATAAAAAAAACAGAAATCGCACATAAAAAAAAAACAGAAATCGCACATAAAAAAAAACAGAAATCGCACATAAAAAAAAACAGAAATCGCACATAAAAAAAAACAGAAATCGCACATCAAAAAAACAGAAATCGCACATAAAAAAAAACAGAAATCGCACATAAAAAAACAGAAATCGCACATAAAAAAAAACAGAAATCGCACATCAAAAAAAACAGAAATCGCACATAAAAAAAACAGAAATCGCACATAAAAAAAAACAGAAATCGCACATAAAAAAAAACAGAAATCGCACATAAAAAAAAACAGAAATCGCACATCCAAAAAAAAAGAAAACGCACATAAAAAAAAAACGAAATCGCACATAAAAAAAAAACAGAAATCGCACATAAAAAAAAACAGAAATCGCACATAAAAAAAAACAGAAATCGCACATCAAAAAAACAGAAATCGCACAACAAAAAAAACAGAAATCGCACATAAAAAAAAACAGAAATCGCACATCAAAAAAAACAGAAATCGCACATCAAAAAAACAGAAATCGCACATCAAAAAAACAGAAAATCGCACATCAAAAAAAACAGAAATCGCACATAAAAAAAAACAGAAATCGCACATAAAAAAAAACAGAAATCGCAAAAAAAACATCGCATAAAAAAAGAAATCGCACATAAAAAAAAACAGAAATCGCACATCAAAAAAAACAGAAATCGCACATAAAAAAAAACAGAAATCGCACATCAAAAAAAACAGAAATCGCACATAAAAAAAAAAACAGAAATCGCACGTCAAAAAAACAGAAATCGCACGTAAAAAAAGAAAAAAGAAATCGCACGTCAAAAAAAGAAAAGAAAAAGAAATCTCACGTAAAAAAAAAAAACAGAAAAGGAAGAAAAGAAAAGCGCAACAACGTGCTGTGTTTCTTTTGAAAAAAAAAAAAAGGTTTTGTAGGTTATACAATTTTCAAAGGAAATACAACCTATAAGTGTTAAACATAAATATTAAATGGCAATTGAC
>NC_051416.1:13531486-13532457 GCF_015228065.2 Penaeus monodon
GGGATACCGGAATACTTCAGAGTGTGGCGTAGTTGCCAGGTTTTTTTTTCTGAGATTAAGCTATAGTTAAGCGGACAGTCACTAGATGGCAGCCAGCTAGAAGGGACTTGAACAACGAAAACGGAAGAAAATAAAACTTAAAACATAAGGAAAAAAAAGGCCGCTGTTTTATTCTACAGCAGTTCAAAACAAGATTAGACAAGGAACTAATTTAGTAAGGAAATAAGAACACACAGAAGGAAAACATAGAAAAACTAAGCACAAAATTGTAAAGATATTAAGTCTCCTAATAAATATTGAGTGAGACATACTCCTAATGCGTGCGTACTGGAATTGACAAAGTAAAAGTCAGATATCAATTTCAAGCAATATCAAGAACACACACCACACTCATAACACAAACAACCAACAACACAAACACAACACAAACCACACCAAACACAACAAATCACAGACAGATAGCGGAAATACACGACACGATGCTGAGGAAGTCAGATAGAATAAGATATAATAATGCAGAAACAAGATAGAAAAGCGAGAGATGGAGACAGTAATAAAAAAAAAATCATAGTCTAGAGTAGGTGTTTTAAATTAATCAGCACTTTTCGTACTGCGCACTAGTCAGCGTTACCTTCTGCAGAAAAGTCGAAAAAGTCTTTTCCGTCCCTTTGTATGTTCCATGCTAAGGTTCTATGCCTGCGAGGGGTAAGGGAAGGTGAGGGGGAGGGAAGGGGAGGGAGGGGAGAGTAGAGGGAGGGGAGAGTAGAGGGAGGGGGAGGGAAGGGAGAGAGGGGGAGAGTAAAGGGAGGGGGGGAAGGAGAGGGAGAGGGAGGGGAAAGGGGGAGGTGGGCAGGGAAGGCTGAGAGGTGGGGAGATAATTGGGGAAGGGGGAGGGAAGGATAGGGGAAGGTGGGAGGAGGAGGAGGAGGAGGTTACCGCGAAAAAGTTATCCAGATCAAACTCGGTAATTA
>NC_051416.1:13532772-13533132 GCF_015228065.2 Penaeus monodon
ACAACATATATATTTATGTACATGTACATATTCACTCTCCTTAGCCTTTTCCCCTTGTCCATCACATCCTCCCTCTCCGTCTCATCCCCCACAATCGCTCCGCCCCAATTCTCTCCCTCTCCCCACCTCCTCCGCTGATTTCCGTCCTCCCTTCCTCCCCTTCCGGCAAACTCAATTCCCCGAAGCTTCTTCCTTGGCGACGTCTTCCTTTAAAGGCGCAGGAAAAGTTTTCTTGTCTCGGCCTCGAATATCGGAGTGTGCGAAAGTTCACTGTCTGAAAAGGCAAATGCTCGTTTGTTTTTTTATTTTCGGCTTCCTCCTTGGTGAGAAAGTTAAGGGCTGTCTGTAGCCTTTTTTTTT
>NC_051416.1:13533175-13533413 GCF_015228065.2 Penaeus monodon
AAAAAAGGTTTTCGTAAAAGGTTTTGACTCTTGGAAACCTCTTCCTTTTTTTTTTTTTTTTCCTAGAGAGATTTTGATGGAAGGGAAGTCAGGGGAACGATGTCAGTTTGCAAACATGAGGGCGTCAGAGGAATCAGCGTCAAAGTGAAAAATGTTGATGCAAGGTTGATCATTCATTGGGGTTTAACGGGGAATCAAGGCTCTCCTGGTGAGCGAACGGAAAAATTTACGCGTGTGA
>NC_051416.1:13535311-13535602 GCF_015228065.2 Penaeus monodon
TTTAAGTACAGCGTGTCTCCCCCCCCCTTCCTCGATGTCTATCTTAGCCAATGGTCGGGCATCAAGGTAGTGTGAAACGCGCCGAACACAGCTCGGTTTTCGTGTAACAGTCTTGCACGCAGGTCAGAAAAGGTCAGGTCATTGTTCAGTTGCACGCCCAGAATACTGATGGACTACTGCAATGTAGCAACGATCTCCTTTGCAACGGTGGGGGTTGAAGCAACAAGGGCGCATCTGAGTATACACCAATTTGTATGTTTTTTTTTTTTTTAGCAGCAGGCATCCCAATCC
>NC_051416.1:13535702-13536001 GCF_015228065.2 Penaeus monodon
AAAAATCCCTCCTATCTCAGCCAAAGTAAATTTCCCCCAAATCTCTGGCTTCCTCGTGTACTTTGTCGCTCCGAGTTGCCAAGACGCAGCGAAACAGTAATTAAGCTTTCAAAAAACTTTCTTAATTATCGAATCAGTCGCGCTCGACACACCGGGCTTCAGGTTTCTCGAGGAGGAACTTGCTGCCCGAGGTGGAACTTGATGCACTCTGAAACAACTTCTAATTCGATATCACCTTCGCTTCGTTTCGTTTTCGTTTCGAGAGGCAAGGGGGGGGGGGGTGCTTAGAACTTTGGAGA
>NC_051416.1:13536518-13536605 GCF_015228065.2 Penaeus monodon
TCTTTGGGATTAAAACTATAGAGAAAAATCAGCATATAAACATATGTGTAGTTTCCCTTGATAGCTGCTCATGCGCCAGATGAGATC
>NC_051416.1:13536959-13537246 GCF_015228065.2 Penaeus monodon
CGATGACCCGAGAAGCACAAACCTATTAAAAATTTCGCAACTTTCACTATATACGGTGATATTAACTCCATAATTCCCAACGGACACACGTACTTTAACAACTACACAAAAAAGTACGAAAAAGCACATTTAGTTCACAGTTTTAGTTTAGTTTAGTTTAGTTTTTTTATATTCACCTGACGAAATGTTGGTACAACTGACTTTCGCTCTCTGTGTCTACTTTTCTGTTTATCTCTGTGTCTTCGTTTGCGTACCTCTGTGGCTGTCTGTTTGTTTGTGTCTGTTTA
>NC_051416.1:13537703-13537851 GCF_015228065.2 Penaeus monodon
ACACCCGATGAAATATTGCTATGATCCTGACCTTCGTTACAGTGAAGGTGATGCATTTCTTGCCAATCAAATTACATGACTCTTGTTTTGCACACGCGAATTGTCGGTTTCTTTCTGATTCCACTTTTCTTTTATTTCCCAGTCCCTT
>NC_051416.1:13538520-13538706 GCF_015228065.2 Penaeus monodon
TTGAGCTAACCCACTAAGTGCTTCCTAAAATCCGCAATATCAGTCGGCGCTTATCCCTGTCTTTGATAATAGTGATCCGGGACGTTGATGTGATTCAGAGATGGCTGGTTATTGCGAAACTAGCTTTGTTTCAGTAAATGATTGAATTAATGAATAGATCTGTGTGTGTGTGTGTACAGAAACAAG
>NC_051416.1:13538846-13539010 GCF_015228065.2 Penaeus monodon
GGTCCCAGTCTAGTGGGATAAAACTCCCCACTATATTGCATTGGTGTTATCAGGTGGGATAACTCGTTGCTTCGTTACAATGGCAGCAGAACAGTGGGATACACTTCCTGCTATATACAGTACATTGGTGGTAGACCACTGGGATAACCCCACACTTCGTTACT
>NC_051416.1:13539852-13540076 GCF_015228065.2 Penaeus monodon
CATGTGCAATGGGGCAGCGCTGACAAAACGAGATGAGTTGTTCCCAGAAAGTCCATTAATTTTTGAAAAGGAAGAGACAGGAACGGAGAAGAAGAGCAAAGGAAGAAAGGAGGAAGAGGGGGATACATGAAGTTCTTACGATTCTTATAGATACTTATATATGGTTATGACATAGGCTATGACGATTGCTACATCTATTCCCGCTGTTACCTTCACTGCCGGGT
>NC_051416.1:13540616-13540695 GCF_015228065.2 Penaeus monodon
AGAGGTTTGCAGTGTTGTCGATCGAGCGGGACTTAATTTGTTTGTAAAGCTGCTGGGAATAATGGAGAAGAATGAAATC
>NC_051416.1:13541051-13541347 GCF_015228065.2 Penaeus monodon
GGCTTCCCCCTTTTTGCTACTCATACAAAAAAATCCTACAACGCCTCATTCTTTCATTTGTAGTCTAATAAGGACCAGATCTTTTGCTCTGACAAAACAAACATCGGGAGAATAAAATGTGTTTGTTTTCTGACGTGGCTTTCTGTACTTAATTGTTTTTCTTTGTTGGTGTTGATTAAGTGGGATTCTGTTTACTGGGTTTTATCGAAGCTTTTATTGTTAGTCTTATTGAAAAAAGGTGTAGGTAATAATGGTACATGTGATAGTAATAGTGATGTTATTTATGGTAGTGTTGG
>NC_051416.1:13541889-13542023 GCF_015228065.2 Penaeus monodon
TATATTGTCAACACTGTTCTCTCTCTCACTCCCTTTAACGGTTTTCAAAAGGGTGAAACATTTCCCCCTTAGACTGAAACGAGTCTAAATGAAACAGCATTCCTCTCAGATGAATTTTGCATTTCTTATCGAGG
>NC_051416.1:13542044-13542138 GCF_015228065.2 Penaeus monodon
AAAAGTTGGCAAAACGCGAAAATTAAACTTGACGAAAAGAAAGCGTCAGGAATGGGAAGGATGTTACAAGGAACTGATAGCGTGTTCCGTCATA
>NC_051416.1:13542567-13542983 GCF_015228065.2 Penaeus monodon
CACACACACGTGCCATTAATATTCTCTAACACAACTTTCGCATCGAATCAATCAAGCCATGACCCACGCCTGAGACCTTGAAATAAAAAGTTGCTTTAACTTAATCCCGAAAGAAGATTTGCGAATTGTTTTGACATCGCTTCCGGAGAGATTAATCGCAGGAAATCTAGGTACGTTTTTGTCGTTGCATAATTAACAGAATCGGTCAATCGTATATATCACAGAATTATACAGAGAAGCGAGAATGCAATATCGAAACGTTTGTTTATGTAGCACATGATACATCGCTCGGACAGTTATTGCAAACCTTCCACCTGTGTTTTAATTAATGAAGTAATTGGGCTACCAAATGAGACGGTCAGAAAGGAGGAGCCATAATTGGATAGATATATACACAAAGCAAGAGATGTTGACAA
>NC_051416.1:13543015-13543627 GCF_015228065.2 Penaeus monodon
CGCCTTAAAGCACACGATAAGGTGACTTTTCCTTCTTTCGGATTCTCCAGCGCTCGATTTTGTGCGCATGTTTCATTCACCGCCACCGCCTACATGCCTACTTTGACTGCGCCCTTGAACCACACGGTAAAGTAACTATTTTATTCGAAGTCTGAGGAGCTAAAGCGATATACAGGTGATAAAAAGGAAGAGAGAAATGAAAAAAAAAGTTGGTCTACACCGTAACAGTTAATGGTGTTGCGAGGGCCTAAAATTTGCGTTTCTCTTTAATCAAAACATCAACAGAAATACTGAAACAGTTTTTGCAGTCCTGTGCTTTGCCTAACGATATCACCTAAACGAAAGGTTTGCTGCGCTGTATACATTTTTTTTCGTTTTTTTCTCTGTATCAAAAAAGAAATAGAGCCAATAAATTCGTTAAATTCAAAACAATTACAGAAAACAGCCACAATCGGAATCACCCATGCACTGCCCCCAAGCATTAGGTCCTATCCTTCGCGGATTCCTCGTGGATGCTGCAGAGAGAGCGCGAGAGATTTGAGAAGGAGATGGAAGTGATCTGCGGTCTCTTTAAGATGGGGATCGCCAAGAGGAACGAGGCACCAACAGTGT
>NC_051416.1:13543660-13543776 GCF_015228065.2 Penaeus monodon
TATCGTCACCGAGATGTGTCCACGGTGGCTGGCGGAGAGGAACTGATGTTGCAGCTTCGAGACACCCTGCCTGGTGCCTTGCTGAAGACTGCAATTCGACGATAGTTTTTGCAATG
>NC_051416.1:13544314-13544802 GCF_015228065.2 Penaeus monodon
TGTATGTCATTGCAAATCAGAAATATCAAAATAAAGTCAGAAAAAATAGACTAGCCAAGCAGCTAATAAACCAATTAAAAGCAGATAAACGAATAATGATGATAATAAACAAATAAATAAACTTGTCTCTAGTGTACATCATATAACTTCAGTGTTCATGACCATTTCATGATAGAAACAAATGACACTGATAGCCTTGAAGAATAGGTCATATTACACATGTAAATTACGAAAAAAATGTCAGCTAGGGGTTATGGAAACACTAATAAGACTTTCCATGTGGATATCTCTTCTCCTCTTTCTCTCCCCTCTCCTGTTTCTCCTCTTTCTCTCCCCTCTCCTGTTTCTCCTCTTCCTCTTCATCATCGCAGTCATCATCAAGGCCACATTCGTTATCCTCATTCCTAGTCAAATTTTCTCTGCGGTTTGTTTTGTAAATTATCGCAGTATGAAGAGTTCTTGTACACCGCCAAGGTATTATGTAAGGC
>NC_051416.1:13545325-13545486 GCF_015228065.2 Penaeus monodon
ATTGACAGCTATTACTACAACTTCAGATTTATTAGAGACAGTTTGGCTCGCTGTCTGTCCCTAGAGACACCTTAGCCAAGATTAAATAAATGCAACGTTGACGATATTGCACAAAACGAACAAGGTTACTTTGAGATCACCTGGAAGAAAATATATATAAT
>NC_051416.1:13546146-13546245 GCF_015228065.2 Penaeus monodon
CTGTACTTTGTGTTACATTTTCTTTGAACGAAAAATAACGTCCGGTCATTATGGTTAAGACTGTCGTACCAGACGTGGTATTTGCATAAGAGTCCTTTC
>NC_051416.1:13546441-13546674 GCF_015228065.2 Penaeus monodon
CAATTCCCGCTGAAAAATGCCCAAATACAAACGCACGCGTGAGAGCGAGTCTTCCATAAGCGGGAGAAAACCATGAAAGGATTTTGTGTAATGCAATTCCCTTTACAAACCTGCCAGGCCCCGAACTCTTTACGACGGTGTACTTTGAGGGCGCGGGGATCCTCCTGCAAAGGGGATCGACGATGCTTGTCTTCTCCAGTCACTGTTCTTATACCGCTGGACTGACGACATAA
>NC_051416.1:13546699-13547448 GCF_015228065.2 Penaeus monodon
CTGTGGCGATGGGATGGAAAAGACTGTTCATTCTGTTCAGCTTGAAGCCACGAACTTAACGATACCTTGAAAGGAGTGATTAACGTATATCTCCATTGAGTTTGGGGAGTGGGATGGTAAGGACTGTTCACTCTGTTCAGCCTGAATTTATGGACTTGACGATAACTACTTGCAAGGTAGAGACATGTATATATTTTGCTTTCAACTGTAAAAGCTTACGGCAGTGAGATGTTCAGAATTTCCTTTATATTCAGTTTAATACCACACTCAGTGAAGAAAAAACTGGCCGGAAGTAACTATCATAAAAATGCTACTGATTTCGATATGTTCAGATTTGTTCGTTGTCTTCAGCTGAACATATAGCATGATAGTAAAAGGCTGACGGATAGAGAAATGCACAAGAATATTGATAAGTGAAAGAATTGTGGCATTATAATGTTAAGAAACTGTTCATGATAGTCAGCCGAACATATAAATGATAAAGGACTGAAGAGTCGAAACAAACTTCAGAGAATGGAAAGGAATTCTAAACCATTCAACTTCAGCCGAGTTTCAGCATCAAGAATACGGATCATGTGATTTACCAGCTTCATTTGCTTCGATAAGACTGCTATTATTAACTCTCAGGCTTACATAACTTTGGGTGAATAGAACAGAGAGAAAAAAAAATGAGAAGAGGGAGAGGGTGATATTTTCATGAACGTATTCAGTTGTATCGGAAGTTGAATTTCAAGTATTTATGAAGTCTC
>NC_051416.1:13547808-13548071 GCF_015228065.2 Penaeus monodon
ACAACGTCACACACAGGGCCAGCACAAGGGTTAACCAAGCCAGCGGGACCAGGGTACATGTCAGGGAAACAGAATCTTCCATGTGAAAAGTTTGATGAATTTTACCCTCCTTCTGTATACTGCAGTAAGTTGCTTGAGCTGCCGGCTTCACTGGGTGTATCCAGAAACGGAACTTTCCTTGCATACGAAATGTTTTGAACAGAAGTGGAGGGAGAGGTTGTCATTTTAGCTCGATTTTTGCAGGATATTTTTGTTAAGGGCCT
>NC_051416.1:13549990-13550192 GCF_015228065.2 Penaeus monodon
TACTGATCTAAGCCTCTTTTTTCTCTATCCTAAACCTTTCTCCTCCTGTTACCTCTCACTCCCCTTTCTCCTCCAGATATCACGTCATCCATCCCTTTTCAATGAATTCCTATCACACTCTAAAACATGCATGATACGATACGAACACCGGGAAATGCGTTGTGTTCGGTCACTCATGTCGTTGGCTGTATAGGGATGTGTA
>NC_051416.1:13550306-13550692 GCF_015228065.2 Penaeus monodon
CGCTTTTGATAAGGAAGATGCGATTGATACTGATATTGAAAATTATGATGAATATTAAAGATTGTATACTGTTGGTGTAGATTTTCCTTTATATTACTGTTGATTCGTACTGTACAAGTTACAAGCAAGGAGAAGATTAGGAAAAACAAAAATATTCTTTATTCGCAACATCTTCATCAAGCAGTAAAATAGCCATAGTCATGTATTTTCCTAGCCAATACTTAGGCAGTTATAACTCTTTCCTCTTTGACAAACATGAACAAACGAGAATAAAGAAACCGACAGAATACAAACTGAAAAATGGGCGTAAATAAACACAAACAAGCGAACAAGAAGGAAAAGGCAAGAAACCACACGAATATGCATTAGGCCTTATCGCTGATCGT
>NC_051416.1:13550969-13551226 GCF_015228065.2 Penaeus monodon
TTACACGTTTGAAGGGACATGAGCTGGACTATATTTTGAGTTCCTGAAATACAGTCGATATAATCAACTTCTGTCTGAATTTACGACAGAATAATAACTAGGCACCGGATATTAAAGTTTTATTTGTTAAAACTGATTAAATATAGTGTGTGCTTTGCATTTGGGTAATAAATTTGCATATGACCTTCTCATTTTGCGTTCGGGTGTATTTGAAGAATACAAATCTGCTGAAGGCTGGAAATAAGGGGGATTTAGGC
>NC_051416.1:13552170-13552298 GCF_015228065.2 Penaeus monodon
TTTGACAACAATTCTTTTGCACCGACGAACATAACCAAACAAATTATTCAAGTTCATTCCTCTTACGCAAATCAATCTCAGTGAACTTCATAATCGAAGTAAACAAACATCGCATATATAATTAAGCA
>NC_051416.1:13552356-13552693 GCF_015228065.2 Penaeus monodon
AAAATTCCACAATGAATTCTGATTTTGCACGGTCGTTTTTAAAATATTCATTGCTTAATGACCTGTGCTCTGTCGGGTTCGCATGACCCTGGAAAGGAACAAGTTATATGAAGCATTAAATTTCAGAATCCTGTGTGTTGAAAGAGGGATAGAGAGAGAGTGAAAAATAGTGGGAAGGAGAGAGGGAGAGGAGGACTGAGGGAGGGGGAGGGAGAGGAGGACTGAGGGAGGGGGAGGGAGGGAGTTAGGGAGGGGGAGGGAGAGGAGGACTGAGGGAGGGGGAGGGAGAGGAGGACTGAGGGAGGGGGAGGGGGCGGGAGGAAGTTAGGGAGGGAAG
>NC_051416.1:13553085-13553280 GCF_015228065.2 Penaeus monodon
GATGGAAGGAAATTGAGTGATGATGGCAGTGAATGATGACGATGCAGTAATACAAATCCGTATTATATGTTGATGTAACTCCAGCAAAAAGCATATAAATTTTGTAAAGCTCTCATTTTAGAGGAATAAATTCTGTTCTTATATCACTTGTAGAATTTCAATGTAATAAATCGTCTTCTGCTTTTTTGAAACGCG
>NC_051416.1:13553654-13553807 GCF_015228065.2 Penaeus monodon
CGAATACTAGTTTCGATCATGACCCTCCCCCCTAAAAATATGTTCGTGGGCAACCAAAACACCAAAAAGAAAACGGAGACTTTGCCGTCCCGAGGGTGACTTTAGAAAACATGTTCTAATCCTTTATTTCTGCCCGAGGGTGACTTTAGAAAA
>NC_051416.1:13553950-13554353 GCF_015228065.2 Penaeus monodon
GGCTTCTTCAAAGGACCCGACTCGACTGAAGCTATTACTTTAAGGGAAACAAACACTTTCCCCACAAAACCTAGGCCTATTGCCTGCCTCAGTCTCGTAAACTCTTGGGCAAAGGGCGCCCCATTTCAGACAAATTTGCTTATTTTTGCCTCAGTGGAAAATGGGAAATGAAGAGAACGGAGTGAAGCGGAGGGAGGGAATGAGGGAAGATAATGGCGTTGATAGGAAAGTATTAAAGAAAATATGCATAAGGAAAAGCGTGGGTAAAAGGATAAAAAGAAAGATGTTGTTGATGAAAATATGTTCTGCACGATGAGAAACGATAACTCTTAATGGTGAAGATAAAAAATAAAATAATGATACCAACTATATGATAGTAATATCTGCTAACACATGTACAAAC
>NC_051416.1:13554381-13554587 GCF_015228065.2 Penaeus monodon
ACGTATGTATGTGTATGTGCGTGTGTCTGAAATAGAGGACTTGAAATAAAATTCCAAAACAAGCTTTATGCATCCCACTTCCTTTGTCAATAGGCCATCTTTGACGCCCACACCTCGTGTTCTCTTTATTGATTCACCGAAAGACGATGCAGGTGGGTGGATGAAGGTTCCGCCTCAAGATAATTGTTTAGATTTTACTTGTATCT
>NC_051416.1:13555549-13555743 GCF_015228065.2 Penaeus monodon
CTAACACTCCTACACAGCATTCGTAGCCATAGAAACGGCAAAGCGAATGGCGTCCAACTGCCAACACGTCAACAACGGCTAATAATCGCTTCTCCTGGCTATGCGGCTTCCTTCCATTGCGCTGCCTTTACATAAGGCATGCTAAATAAGAATATTTATTCGTATTTTTCTGGGTGTATATACTTAACCATCAC
>NC_051416.1:13557624-13558156 GCF_015228065.2 Penaeus monodon
ACCCCCTCCCTCGTATCTCCCTTTGTCTCCTCCCCCGGCTTTTCTCTCGCCGTCTTCTCTCCCTCGTTCCTCCCTTTGTCTCCCTTCTCCCTGCTTCTCCCTCCATCTCACAGCCTTTGCAATATTTACGGCGCAGTCCGCTGGCTCGCCGACACTGTCCGGGCGCCGTGTTCGTCATCATTACCCTTGCAACAGCTGCCTCGGCGATACAGCGAACCCGCCGTCTTTCTCAACTGCCATCCGTGTTGAAAAACTCAATTAGCATTCTTTCGGGCGAACTCTCGCTTAAAATTGCATTTGGCTTTCTTCCATTACCCTTGCCTTAGTGTTTAATTCCTCGCCAACTGTTAATGGCCACGAGGAAGGAAAAACAAGGGAAAAAGGAAGATTGCCAAAAAGGAATAAAAGCCGATTGCTGCCCATGACACGGAGGTAAAGCGGTTGGTTTTAATAGCGAGATTCTGATGCTGAACATGCAGTCAGTGTTAAGCGAACTGTATTGCTTCTGATATTTTCCTAGAGAATGAGTGAG
>NC_051416.1:13558938-13559484 GCF_015228065.2 Penaeus monodon
TATAAACAAATAAAATAAATCATGCAATTATTAAATCATGCAAGAAAAGTAATAAATCACACAATAACGAAAGTAATACATTGTAATGACAATAGAAAAAGCAAAAACAACGACAATAATATAAACAAGTTGAGGACATAACTTTCCAATTGTCTGATAGATGGCTGCACCTACGCAAGGTATGGATTTAACAAGAATGTCCAATAAAAAAAAAAAATGTGTGTACATGATAATATCTAACGCATGATAGATTTAAGGAATGCACATTTAATGTTTTTTTCTAGATTAATATAACACAAAAGAAAGATGGAGAAATACATTAAATGCAGAAAGCATTTTAAGTATTTTTAAGAGACTGGCAGCTGGTCACGACTTCACGATCTACCTGCGCAGAGACAGTTTATGTTCGGTTACCACGGAGGGAAGATGTTCGCTGCTATACTTGGTCGTGAGGATTTTTCAGCAATACTTTGTAGTTGATTTCCTCGTATCGATTCGTTTCTGAAGATTGGTTTTGATAATGATTAACAAAGTATCCCATAGATG
>NC_051416.1:13560689-13560887 GCF_015228065.2 Penaeus monodon
AGCCAATAGTCTTGGAACACAGTAGTTTGCTACTTTGTTCTGTTGCAGCATTGCACACTATCTCTTGCGTTGCGGTGAGCTGCAAAGTGTTTATAGTTTCTTTCTTTCCCTTTCTGTTATTTATGCTTATTATTTTTTTTTACTCGCCATTTCTCGTACGTATTATTCCAGATTTATTCCTTTAAACCTGTTACTCCG
>NC_051416.1:13561127-13561690 GCF_015228065.2 Penaeus monodon
CTATCCAGAGTCGATAATGAAAGGAATCGATGAAAAAAAAGAAAAATAAAATAGAAGAAAAAAATAGGAGAAAAGGTAGAAGAAAAGGAGAAGACAAAAATTTATAGAAAAAAAATAGAAGGAAAAATAGATAGAAAAATAAAAATAAAAAACGAAAGAAAGAAGAAAAAAACAGAAAAAATAGAAGAAAGAATAAAAGAAAACAGAAGAAAAATAGAAGAAAAATACAAGAAAAATATAATATAATAGAAGAAAATATTAAGAGAAAAAAGAAAACAATAAACAGAAGAAAATAGATAAGAGAAAAAAAAATAAAAGCAAGAAATAGAAGAAAAATATATGATAATATAGAAAATGATATAGAAGGAAAAAAAAAATCTGATATATAATGAGTTTCTTCATTTATTTCACGCTTGGGGAGGGAGGCCAAGAGGGAGCTACTTTATCGCCTTTAAATTCTTTCTCAAAAGTTTTAAATTGATTTTGCTTCCAGAGGCGAAAATGGCGTGAGACGAGACGCGTTTCGCTCTAATCCTAGGTATTTGGTTTAGCTTTGGATCTTT
>NC_051416.1:13561972-13563090 GCF_015228065.2 Penaeus monodon
CCAACCCTTTTGTGTGTCAACATATATACGCATACCATGTTGATTTGCGTGCCTGTCAGCGCATGCCTACATGACGTGTCAGAGGAGAGACCGGCCAGTATCGAGTCACAATTAACCGCTCCGTAGAACAGTGATATTGCAGCCTATGACACATCAATGTATTTTCGTGATGATAGATTATGCGATCGTCCCTAGTCCACGCAGCTGTAATCACTCAGTTTGTATTAATCATTGCTGATCAACACCTGGTATGGAAGGGGGAGGAGGGGGAGGTGAGGTAGAGGGGGAGGTGAGATGGAGGGGGAGGTGGGGAGATGGGGAGGAGGGGGGAGGTGGGGAGGAGGGGGAGGTGGGGTGAAGGGGGAGGTGGGGAAGAGGGGGAGGTGAGGGTGAGAGGGAGGTGGGGTGGAAGGGGAGGTGGGGAGGAGGGGGAGGTGGGGTGGAGGGGGAGGTGGGGTGGAGGGGGAGGTGGGGGGAGAGGGGTAGGGTGAGGGTGGAGGGGAGGTGGGGTGGAGGGGGTGGGTGGGGTGGAGGGGGAGGGGGTGGGAGGGGGAGGTGGGGGGAGGGGGAAGGGGGGAGGAGGGGGAGGGGGGAGGGGGGGAGGGGGGGGGGGGGGGGGAGGGGGGGGAGGGGGGGAAGGTGGGGGGAGGGGGAGGGGGTGGGGGAGGGAGGGGGGGGAGGGGGGGGGGTGGAGGGGGAGGGGGGAGGGGGAGGGGGAGGTGGGGGGGGGGGTGGAGGGGGAGGGGGTGGAGGGGGGGAGGAGGGGGAGGGGGAGGGGGGGGGGGGAGGGGGGAGGGGAGGAGGGGGAGGGGAGGAGGGGGAGGGGAGGAGGGGGAGGGGAGGAGGGGGAGGGGAGGAGGGGGAGGGGAGGAGGGGGAGGGGAGGAGGGGGAGGTGGGGTGGAGGGGGAGAGAGGGAGGAGGGAGGGGGGGTTGCTGAATATGTGAACTGACCGACGGCGACATCGTTGTATATATATCCGTCTCCCTCGTTCGTTAATAATTTGCATAGCGTTTTGTTTTATGTTTGTAGTGTTTAACAATCTAGACTTTTTATTCTCTCTTTTTCTCATTATTTCCCCTCTCTCGCCTTTTTTAACACTCTCATCTCTTTCATCCA
>NC_051416.1:13563220-13563296 GCF_015228065.2 Penaeus monodon
CACCATCACTGTCGCTACCAATCTTTCAGTTTTCAAGTAGCTATTATCACCTCGTCAATTAACATGCAATTACCCA
>NC_051416.1:13563344-13563845 GCF_015228065.2 Penaeus monodon
AATGAGTACCATCAACTTCCTGTTAATGATCTACTAATTAATCTCATTAAATCGTCAATTAATAATTATCATCACCAGTTTGACAGTTAACAAGCAATTACCAACTTCCAGTCAAGGAATGATACCCACTACTAGTTAGGCAAGTATCAGTTATCAGCCTGTCTGTTAATCCTATTCACTATCCCGTCGATCATCAGTTAATTATCCTGTTACCTAATTATGCCTGTTTACTATCATATGATCCCCATCTCAACAACCTGTCAGTTATGAAAGCATTATAATCACTTGCCGTCGACTAATTAATAATCACAAACCCGTCCTTTGTTAAATAATCATTCCGACCAGCCTATCAATTCCCCCCCCCCTCAGAAAAAAAAATCAGCAGTCAATCATTCTGTCAATGACTATTATTAAATCTGTCAAATGCATCTTCGCATCACTCAAGGAAATTGAAGATGATAAATAAAAAGGAAATGAAGAGAATTACATGGGTTGGGATAG
>NC_051416.1:13564029-13564174 GCF_015228065.2 Penaeus monodon
ACCCTTAGAATAGACGAAGATAAAACATCACAAAAATTGTAAAAAAAGAAACGAGAGAAAAAAAAAATAGAGAAAAGTCTTCCCTTCGAACGTCCCTTAATGATGCAGAGAACCATTAGTGTTCGTTTGTACCTGTAACTGTATT
>NC_051416.1:13564312-13564485 GCF_015228065.2 Penaeus monodon
CTTTTTTTCTTTAAAAGAGTGTCATCGCGTTGTATCTGGGTTCGTTTCGAATGAGGATTCAGAAGAATGGTGATAAACAGGGCAGACGAGGAGGGGGTGAAAGATGGGAAGGGGAGGTGAAAAATGTTGAGAAACAGAGTAAAAGTCAGGAGGTGATAAAGGTTTATTGTGAT
>NC_051416.1:13564743-13565273 GCF_015228065.2 Penaeus monodon
CCCCCCGTACCTATGCGTTCGCGAGCAACCTCCTCCTCCAGTAAAGTCTTAAGAAACTGAACCTCGACAGACAAGGAAGACAGCCTCGAGTCTTAAGAAACTGAACCTCGAGGGACAAGAAAGACAGCCTCGGAAGACGCTGGCGGGATCCGGTGACCATTAAGATTCTATCATTGTGTCTTCGATCCATCAAGGGCGCTTTCTACATACCCACACTGATGCTCCTTTTCTGGCCTTTTCCTTTTTCTTTTTCCTGTTTTGTGTCTTTTCGTTTTTCTTCTGTTTTGTTTTGTGTCTTTTCCTTTTTCTTTTTCCTGTTTTGTGTCTTTTATTTTTTCTTTTGTTTTGTTTTGTGTCTTTCTTTTTTCTTTTTTTTTCGTTTTCTGTTTTTTTTCTTTCCTTTTTTTCTTTTCTTTTTTCTTCCTTTTCTTTTCCTTTTCCTTTCTTCTTATTCCTTTGTTTCTTTTATTAATTTTCTTTTCTTTTTCTTTTCTTCCTTTTCCTTACTTTCCTTCCTTTTCTTTTCGTCT
>NC_051416.1:13566640-13566872 GCF_015228065.2 Penaeus monodon
AACAATGAAGCTGAAACTTCAAACACGCGCGTTACACACACGAACTCACACCCGAAAGCTCTTTTGTTGTAAACCTATGTTCTCACAGTACGTTTTGTCGGGAATTTATATCCTCACCGAACACACATTTACCTTGTGGCAACTCAGAGCTTAGTTCATACTTTTGGGTTCGATTTGTAGCCGATATTTCGCTGTTTCAGGACGCGAATATGTGATCGACGCCCATGTCGGT
>NC_051416.1:13567308-13567827 GCF_015228065.2 Penaeus monodon
CTCTCCAAATATAACCCTAAACCTGTATTGTTTATGACATCACAAAATAAATACAGATAACAGTTATAATTGCTACCGTGAATAACTGAGACTGTAATGGGCTGAATCTGTGACTGTAATATTGTATGCTTATTGCAACATTAAAAGGATTAAGAGCCAAAACTATGTCTTTATTAACGAGGAGAACAATTATTACAAAATAAGAGCAAGAAACATCAAAAGAAAAAAACACTAAAACGCATATATCACGAGTCAGTTGAAAGATGACTATTCCCCCCGTAGACTTTAACCGACTTTAATGATGGTAATGGTATATACGAGGACAACAAAAACAGACAGGTAATGGTTCTTGTAACATATATGATCCTACCCCTTGCAGCCTTAGTAGTCAGAAATGATTACAAATTCAGTGTTTTAAAGAGATGGATGAAATGATAACAAGCGGTTTTTCCTTGTGCAACAGAATGGAATATATAATGGTCTTCACTGACGTTGCATCTATGTAAGCAAGATCTGATT
>NC_051416.1:13568142-13568595 GCF_015228065.2 Penaeus monodon
TTTTAATGATTGAAAGAAGAGCGAAAAATCGTTTGTTAAAAATCCACAAACAAAGTCTATATTAGATTTTAAATATCCAATTTTGACAGTCCTTGTCTCGTGCTTTGAAAACAAATGGAATATGCATTTTTATCGCAAACAAAACAATAGGTCTTCTGATTTTTATTTGTTTTAAGATTTTATCATCATTTTTGTGGGGAAGAGAGAGGAGGGTATTCGGTGTCCATTTTATTAAGGAGAAAAGAGGATATCATATAAAAACAAAAACGAACATTACAAAATCACATAAAATACGACATACTGGATAAATCGACAGATCGATTTCGTAAAATTTTTCAGATTTGTTTTCCTTTGTACTTCTTATTTTCTTCTGTTTTAGCTTCTTTTTATCATTGTTCGTTTTTCTTTTTTTTTGCCTTTTGTAATTTAGTTTAAAAAACAATTTCGTCACAT
>NC_051416.1:13569411-13569533 GCF_015228065.2 Penaeus monodon
AGATAAGAAGTAGGTCAGCCTGACAGAAACCAGTTATTAGCGGAATCAGGGCTGTCTGACTGAGGCCAAATAGAGGTCCATCATTTCTCTTTTATGAATACTGTTACGAACTCAATGCTCAT
>NC_051416.1:13572705-13572879 GCF_015228065.2 Penaeus monodon
TTCAGCGAATATGCCATCGGTCTCCCGCCATAACTGAAGCCACTCCTCCCACCACATCCTTCCCGAGAAAGTTGGTCGCGAATTCTGATGCGGTTTCCTTCGAAGACGCGTTCAAGACACACAACAGGAATCCGTATAAGGTTATTATTATATTTTCTTTTTCTTTTCTTCAGT
>NC_051416.1:13572911-13573022 GCF_015228065.2 Penaeus monodon
TTCCCACATGTCCTTTCATTTTCTCCATTTCTGTCTGTTCCTATTTGTTTGATCTTATTTCAAGGTCAGGTCAAGTGTAAGAGTTGCATAGTTTAACTTTTGCACGCACAC
>NC_051416.1:13573201-13573445 GCF_015228065.2 Penaeus monodon
AACATTTATTTCAAGATTTATTGATTACCAGATATTTACGTATCCTGCTGTCAACACTGCAAAACCTTGATGAATATTTCCACTTGTTTTCCCGACATTCAGTTGCAAACACTCATCTGCATCGTTAAATTGCTACATAATCAGCTGGTCGAATTCATACACTCACTTATTCACGTTCGTATATTGTATTTCTTCACTCATTAGCAAGCATTTCCAGACTGTATGCTGGTTATTTGGAGAGGAA
>NC_051416.1:13574717-13575017 GCF_015228065.2 Penaeus monodon
TACCACGATAACAATTTTCTCCAGGTCACACGTCATTCCCACAAGAGAAACCCCACATATTCACCAACATAAAGTCTCCCCCCCCCATGCTCTGAGTTACGGCACCAACCACCACGCCGCCGTCTGCTTGTGGAGGTCATACTATCTTAGGTCACGCAAGGTCATCATCACGCGACCCGGCTAAGGTCAGAGGGACAGACGGAGTAACAAATCTCACGGGACGACTGCAATTGATACGCTGGGATAATGGTGTTGCTAGACGTCCTTGTGAGGTTGGTAGCTCGTTGTCTGCTGGGTGGG
>NC_051416.1:13575481-13575689 GCF_015228065.2 Penaeus monodon
TCCTTGGCAGGTGAAAAGTGGGTGCTTAGGCCGCCCTCTAAACAGGAGAAAAAAATGAGAGGTTCACTTGGGTTCAGAACCTCTATGTCTCGCGAGAAAATAGGCCGTCGAAACGAGTGGTTCCGGCGTTCATTTCTCGAATGATTATGGCTTTTATGCGCCGTTCGAAGCTTTTCTAATTAAGAAACTGGAAGGCTGGAGTGTGATT
>NC_051416.1:13575926-13576052 GCF_015228065.2 Penaeus monodon
ATTGGCAGACATCCAAATTCTAATAACTGGAATTAGAGATTAGTTCCTAAATAATATCGGGGTATTTCTGGTTTATTTGATATAAACGTGCGATTGGAAAGGACGGGAAAATAAATTATACTAAAA
>NC_051416.1:13576219-13576803 GCF_015228065.2 Penaeus monodon
TTCTCTCTCTCTCTCTTCAATACATACACTACAGGCACAGAGAAAAATGAAATCAACTTCGGAGTTAATACATAAATCTTCAAAAAAAAAGTATTAGTAAACCTGATGAATACACACGCAAACAAAAGCAGAGGGAAATAAATTAAAAGTTGAATTACATAAAAAAGCTGCTAAACTACTGAGAAAACAAGGAAATTGTCAGATAAAAAAGGCCAATATCAAGAAATAATACATTTCAGATATAGAATAAAGGATAACAAAATTCATTTATAAAATCAAACAATTCACTGTAAAAGATAACAAGACTCAGTGACAAAATCAAATAAATCAGGGTTAAAAATGAAAAAAATCAGTAATACAATCGAATAATTCACGGAAAAAATAAACAAAATTCTGCCATGAAATCGAATGGTTATCCTCACCGCAAATGGCCGTGCGTGCCTTCGTATTTTGAGTCTAAAATTCACCTCCGATGCCTGACTCACTTTAATAGCTTGGATTAGTCCCTGTGGTTTTGCAAGCTAGACACGAATGCTCTTCTGAAACTGGCATTGCAGTTAATGCATGCAATAAAAAGGAGTTGT
>NC_051416.1:13576899-13577557 GCF_015228065.2 Penaeus monodon
CTGATGAGGTTTAGAATCACATCATAAATCATTGAAAATTAGCGATTGTGGCAATATCTGTTATGTTCAAAGTTATACATTTGAATAATTGCGATACCTCTAGGACCGTTATTGATAAAGAGTGATATCAGTTAGAAAAATACTTGCCATGATACTATACATATTCATAATCACAATCGCATCAGTATCAAGAATATAAGCCTCTGTAGCTATCATGATATTGACAATGATAACACCATCAATAGCATTTTAAAGATATACAGATTAGGTGTCAGCTGCGATAACCACAGTCATATTTCTGTTTTATCAATACACCCATGTACTAACACTCCAGACGACTCAGCAATAAAGATGCAAATCTCAGATGATATCTACACACCCCGCTGGCCACTAAAGTATCTTCCATTGATTTAATTTACAGAACAATTCCTAGTATGCACTTTATCGTGCCAATGTTCGTGGAAATGGCATGGCAATCATTCTGACACATTGGCACGGCGCATACAATGGACAGTTTATACCAGATTCTCCTTCTGCGTGGCGCTCCGTGCGAGGAGGGACTGCTCTTCAGTGTTTTATTGGTTGTGATCTCCGTGCCAACTACTTTGACATCACTGGAGTGATTTTGGTTTGTGGGAATTACTTGCTGGACCGTTTA
>NC_051416.1:13577721-13577829 GCF_015228065.2 Penaeus monodon
ACCAAACATGTGTATTCGATACTCGAAAAGGTTATTTTGCCCTCATCAGTTCATCAGTACCAGATTTTTTTTTCAAGGCGATATGAAAACATATTAAATGTGTTAATG
>NC_051416.1:13578329-13578597 GCF_015228065.2 Penaeus monodon
TCAAAAAATCACCAACATTTTCAAAATCTCTCACGCTTTTACGATTCCTCAGAGCCGAAACTACTTCACCCTTTCAACTTTCTCGCAAATCAACAAACTGAATTACCTTCAATCGCAACATCAATTGAAAAGAAAACGGAGCGAAGACATTGAAGCGAAAGAAAACGGAGGTTAAAAATTTCGAAGGGGAAACTAAAACAGTGAAATAAAGGCCGATAGGATTCGATGTGGGGGAGGGGGGGTGAGTGGAAGGGAAACAAGAAGGTCG
>NC_051416.1:13578636-13578708 GCF_015228065.2 Penaeus monodon
GGAGAAAAGAGCGAGGAAGAGTTGATAGAAAACGAGGAAGAAAGAAGAACGAGAGATCAGGAAAAGCTGACT
>NC_051416.1:13578751-13578834 GCF_015228065.2 Penaeus monodon
CGAAGCATGAGAAGGTCGAAAAGGGCGACAAAAAACGAGAAGAAATCATGGTTAAAGTAAATCAACAACGAATGATGATGCTT
>NC_051416.1:13578854-13578941 GCF_015228065.2 Penaeus monodon
CGATTGGGAGGGAAAATGTCGGACTGAAAACAAACAAACGGGAAAATACAAAAAGATGCTGAATAATAACATTAAAAAAAGACGTAT
>NC_051416.1:13579184-13579316 GCF_015228065.2 Penaeus monodon
CGGTGTCCCACCTCGGGCAGCCTGGGGGCAGCCTGAGTCGTGACTGCCTGAGAGCTTTTCTCACGGAGATATGAAGCAAGAATCTTCGAGAAGAGATGAGGCAAGGCGACGCGGCGGCAGGAACTCGGGACG
>NC_051416.1:13579420-13579506 GCF_015228065.2 Penaeus monodon
GCGGGAGGGTAGGGGGGAGGCTGGCGGGATCTGGTCCTGGTTTTGGGTTTGTGGGTCACACGGGCGTGTGTGTGTTTATACTTGTC
>NC_051416.1:13580222-13580299 GCF_015228065.2 Penaeus monodon
TTTGCATTGACTCACAATCTGTCCCTCACGCATACCCACCCACACACAACAGATATCCCCTCACCCTCCTTCCTTCA
>NC_051416.1:13580326-13580565 GCF_015228065.2 Penaeus monodon
CCACCCCAACCCCCCTTCCCCACTCTCACACGCACAGCCTCCTTAGCAGCACCTGTTCTCGCTGCCCGACAAAGGGAAACAAAGGCTTGAGGAACAGAAAAATAGGAGAGAGAAGAGAGGCGCAGGCAGGCACGAGGCGCTCCGTAGCCTGGCAGTATTTTGTCCCTGTTATGTCTCCGGGAGTGAATCCTCCGCTGTTCTCGCTTTGCTTTGTTTCTAGTTTTCGTTTTGATTATAAT
>NC_051416.1:13581245-13581400 GCF_015228065.2 Penaeus monodon
ATCGCCTCTATTTACACATGCGTGATACTTTATGTCGAAAACACACAACCACTCTCAGGAAAGTAAATATAACTTCAAAACCACGTCAGCCGCATCTGTCGTGCAAATCAAGAAACCTTTTCGACAGGGAGTGAAAAAATTGGGAACATGAATTG
>NC_051416.1:13582274-13582522 GCF_015228065.2 Penaeus monodon
GCTGATAAAACATGCCAATACAGTAAAAGCCTTTCTTTGAAAAGAGACATTAATCATTTTCGAACAAATATCAAATCAGTGCTCGATATGGCCCGTCATTTTCAACATACATAGTTTTTTTTTCTGGCATGATGCAAGTGTATTTTGAATACCCGGCAGCGTGCAAATGACATCATCGCGATTTCATAAATGCGAATTAATAATTCCTGACAATCATTTGATGGAAACTCACATGATTCCCTGTGTGA
>NC_051416.1:13582838-13583041 GCF_015228065.2 Penaeus monodon
CCCGGTCTCCCTCCCCCCTTTCCCCGTCTGCACCGGCCTGTTAAGCCACAGCTTATTCAATCCTCAGTTCTTTTCAGCACGATCCCCGTCCGCGGATTTATACGTAGGAACGTTGTACGTGAATCCTTCAAAAACACGAAGGAAATCGGATTAGATTCTATTTTAAGACTTTTCCTGGGTTTTCCTTGGAAAGAGTTCGGCAG
>NC_051416.1:13583523-13583757 GCF_015228065.2 Penaeus monodon
ACCCATTTAGCTGTTTAACGTGTATTTCATTTACCATAACGTAACGCATTTTTTCACTTCTTTCGTCATGTCTCGCCAGCATATACATGTTTTGTATTTTTCCACAATGTTTCTGTCTTTTTCTTTTTGTTCCATTCTGTTACATAACCGTAATTGCTTACTTTTATGAACATTATCTTATGTCGTTTTTATTTGTTTTATCTAATCTTGCTTCATGTTCGTTGGAGATGTAAT
>NC_051416.1:13585422-13585817 GCF_015228065.2 Penaeus monodon
CTTACCTATCTATATCTAACCTCCTGTTTGTCTATGTATCAACGAAACTGCCATGCCAGGACGCTTAAAAGAGTGACGTTACGAACACAACAAGAATTTCTCATCGGGCATTGGTGGAATCGAACTACATCAAAGTATTCTTATTTATATTGGTACATTTGCATATCATTCCGTAATATTTATCTCCATGTGTCTACATGTGTATATACTCAGTAGCCATAGATTTACAAATGTTGACTTTCAAAATACTCTTAACTCTAGATCTAAAGAAGGTTAGATGTTTAGCGATTTAAGTAACGTTAATCTTCTCCCTAACGTAATCAACCTTCGTAGTTCAGAGGTACCGCCAAGCGTGAAGTGTTCACGCGCAGGCGCCGTTCGGAAAACTTTTCTCG
>NC_051416.1:13589221-13589466 GCF_015228065.2 Penaeus monodon
AAAAGCATTGCAGTGAAATACATAAACAGAAACAACAAATAGATAAATGGAAATATAAATAGCTGGAAATTAGGAACAATATTGTTAAGAGGACCTCACTAAAAAAATGAAGCGCACAATGAATAACATGTGTTGCCATATTCGAAGAGCAACATCAAAGGGTCACATTAAATGGGTTTACAATCTATCAGTGGACAAAACAGAGGCCCAACTGCAGCCAGTGAATCATAAATCGAGAAATGTGT
>NC_051416.1:13590139-13590343 GCF_015228065.2 Penaeus monodon
TGCAAACCGAAAGAAGGAGAAGCCCCGTACATAATGCGTGCGGACAACCTCGACACGCCCCGGGGGTCTAATATTATCAATAAATGTCAGGCCTTTTCATGTGGTCGAATCGATTAGATTGTCCGGTTTTCGAAAGTCACATGAAGGACATTCACTACTTTTTTGCTTCGATTACTGTAAAAAAAAAGAATAAGAATAAGATTG
>NC_051416.1:13591020-13591138 GCF_015228065.2 Penaeus monodon
TGACAAACGTCTATTTCACAATTACAGTCTTCCTCAAGTATTTTAACACGACAAGAAAATAAAGATCGAATTTTAGACAGACCACAATTTCATCTTTACAGTTTTGTAGTTACTGACG
>NC_051416.1:13591291-13591549 GCF_015228065.2 Penaeus monodon
CTTTAAGTTTTACCTGTAAGGCATTTCCCCTTCCCCTTTCATGAATTCTTTACTCAGTTCTTTGTCTTCGATTTTGTTCATTTGTCGAATACAGACCTTTGTTGAGCGTTCTGAAGTCAAGCACCGCCTCGCCATAAGCAGAATGAGAGCGATGTTGCGGCAGTGTTTCATTTCGTGTTTGTGTGCACGTTGCTGAGCTCACTTCCCAGTAGATTCTTTTGTTTGACTGTGTTCATTGATCACCGAGCTCCAGCTTGG
>NC_051416.1:13592088-13592273 GCF_015228065.2 Penaeus monodon
CAGTCCGCTCCATAAATAGATGGAAACTGAAATAGACGAGAGCAAAACAGGACAATAATCTGACGCCCGGCAACCCCCTCGACCGCAGGCCCCATGACTCCGAATCGCCCGCGGGTCCTACTCCAGTGATGGCCAAGCGGGCGAGACGACCACACGGCCCCGCTGGCGACGACTTCGAGGAGGCA
>NC_051416.1:13592385-13592944 GCF_015228065.2 Penaeus monodon
AACGGGGGAGAAGATGTTGGGGAAGCGCATGTAGGTGGCGAGGGTGTTGGGGAAAGGAAATATGGAAGGGGTTGGGGGAAGGAGTGAGAGGAGGTCAAAAGAGGGGGAATATTGGAAGTAGGTTCGGGGATATGGTGGTTGGGGTAGGGGTAGGAGGGGGGTTAAGGGTATCCTGAAGGGGTGGGGGTTGGGGTAGGGGTAGGAGGGGAGTTAAGGGTATCCTGAAGGGGTGGGGGTTGGGGTAGGGGTAGGAGGGGAGTTAGGGGTATCCTAAAGGGGTGGGGGTGGGGGGTAATGGGAAGGGGTTGGATAGCGGACGAGTTTCGAGGGAATTTATAGGAGAGGAAGAGAGGTTGACGGAGACTGAAGGAAAGAAGGGGGGGGGGGGCGGCTGGTTGTGGATGGTCGTTTTCCTAAATGCTGGCAGCTGTTTCCCCTCTTTCTCCTGACGCGGCGGGAGTGGCATTACGTCCCCTCGCCAGACACGCTCCTCGTTCACTGACTATGACATCTGCATATATATGTATATATTGCTGTTCACGTCTACGCGCCCAGCCTC
>NC_051416.1:13592963-13593084 GCF_015228065.2 Penaeus monodon
CCTTATTGCACGCCGAGAAAAATGGAAGAGAAAAGATAGGGAAGCGACGGGGAGGAATTATTTAGTCTAGATACTCCTCGGTTTTTCGTTTTTGTTCTTATGGGTTTTGCAAGACTGCAAG
>NC_051416.1:13593313-13593454 GCF_015228065.2 Penaeus monodon
ACGTTAATTTCTTTGTATCAAGCACATTTGTCTGCATAAGTGCGTGTACCTACAAAATTCATTGAAAACTGACAGGCATGTCAACCTTAATGACATAGCATGCACACAAAATCAAGACTAATTTTTGTTTGGTATGAATTA
>NC_051416.1:13593744-13593860 GCF_015228065.2 Penaeus monodon
CACTTCAAATCTACATCATCGTAACAAACCTTATTCGGAGTTGATATTATAACTATGATTTCTACGTTCGCTATTTTATATATAGAAAAGGTTCCACATCCAAGAAGCTTAAAATC
>NC_051416.1:13594128-13594495 GCF_015228065.2 Penaeus monodon
AAAAAAAGCACTTTAAGACAATATCAATATCCATATAACTCGACAAACCCAAAAACACCTACTCCTAAAATTCCCATAAAAACACATATACAAAAACCTACCGACATCCAATTTTTTTTTAATACGCTACCAATCCCAGTAATAACTCAAGCGCAAGTAAGTGCCTGTGGAAAGGCCATAACGACATTTAAAATACTCTCTCGGCGTCGCATCATCAGAAATTTCAAATAATATTCACTCCCTGAAGATTTCTTTTATGGGTCTTTTATCGTGTCTTTCACAATGCAATATAGGCGATAACTTTGCCAACAGCGAGGCGAGGAATTAGTTGTAAACGTATCGGAGATCTATAGAAGGGTAAGGGAGG
>NC_051416.1:13597301-13597564 GCF_015228065.2 Penaeus monodon
CTTCCAGGTATTAAACACTCTCGCTCAAAGATTTCCAAGAAACCATATGCAATCATACGTTAATTCTTATTATCGTGCACGAATATATTTTCCGTGCCATTGGAATTCCGAATCCTTTCAGTTAAGATGATTCTATTAAGAATAATTCCACACTGAACACAATTACAGTATCTCGTCCAAGAGATGAAATGAAACACAGCTTCATATGGAAAGGAAACATCAGATCCTGTCGTTACAAAGCTTCAGAAAATGAGTAAGCTTGA
>NC_051416.1:13597593-13597835 GCF_015228065.2 Penaeus monodon
GGGGGTTATTGTGGATGCATTAAATTATATATTGAGTATCTGCCTACTGACAACACCTACCTGTATTTGATATATAAAAATGGGAGATCGTGTTTGACGCTAGTAAACGTAATATCACATCATCGTTAGGAAGGGCGTGTACCGTAATATTACGTCCAAGACTCGAGTGGTCGGAATTTTGCTCGACTAACTCTCTGCTCGCCGTTTAAGGGTAGATAAAATCGAGCATAAAAACGCTATTC
>NC_051416.1:13598053-13598298 GCF_015228065.2 Penaeus monodon
CAATGTCTCAACAACTTCGAAAACGCTCTGCACACGGCACCATCACAACCCCGCCAGGATATCGTCTCCAGAAGTCTTATTTTATGAGTCTTTTATCGCCAGTTTCATAACGCAATATAAACGGTAACTTCGCTAATGGCCGGCTAAGGAGTCCATAGCGAACGTGTCAAAACTCTATACCAAAGATATTTCTAGAAATTTTGTTTTCTGCTTTTAAGCTATTGTTTGATGGTTAGAATGAATGC
>NC_051416.1:13599127-13599379 GCF_015228065.2 Penaeus monodon
GGCAATAGGGAAGAAAAATTGCCTTTATCTTTTCAAGTAATGTTTAAAGGCAACCTTTGAAATCTATTAATCACACGCTAACTCTGATCACTCCAAACACAGGAGAAAAATAATCTTATTGGAGTGTACTGCATTTGCTTTCCCTTAATCCGTTATGAAAACTGAGCTTCTATAATTGGTATGTTGGAATATATTTTTCAATTCGTTTTCGTTCGTAGGAGATCGTTTCCTTGAGAGGGAATCTTGAAGAAA
>NC_051416.1:13600444-13600513 GCF_015228065.2 Penaeus monodon
AGTACAAAGCTCTATTTTTTTTTACGAGTATTGAAGTCGTATCAAATTTACATAGACGATGCGGACGAT
>NC_051416.1:13600590-13601066 GCF_015228065.2 Penaeus monodon
GGTAATGATAAAAGAAAGAATGAATATAATGTGCACACAACTGCATTTTGCAAAAACAGCTTTACTTGAATATCGTGACGGTAATCACAGCAATAATCATAATGACGTCAATTAAATGATCTACACATCTATTTTCCTCTCTGTTCCTCGTCTGATACTCGCTCTGAGTTAACGCAACATAAATGATGCAATTAGAACATGAATATCATTAAGGCATGAATATAATTAAGACACGCATACAATAATGGCATTAATGAGATTTAACGAATTAATTACGGCATCGCTTGCATTAAGCAACATTCAGACAGCGTTTGTGCAAGCTTGCTCTAGGTTGCAAGAAGATGAATCGTTGTACTAATTGCAGTAATCAGTCTTCTACATATTTTAAGATGTTTTTATGACCGGAAGTAAAAATCAAAATGACTTGATCTTGGAGCTACACGTCGCCTCATAAATCTTTCTGCTTGTCTTTCTTA
>NC_051416.1:13601520-13602669 GCF_015228065.2 Penaeus monodon
AGACTACGAAAACTGGATGATAATTTACTCTGAAATAATATTACTGTAAAACAACTTACAGCATTTGAACTTGGAATGAGATTTTTTTTTATTACTACCTCAGTTGCCCAATATTTGTACTTATGGACTGAGAATTGTCGACTGAATTATTGGCCAACATTATCTATCTTATGATCATACTGGCATAAAAAAGTTTCTGTCAATTATGCACAATATATTAACTTGCAGCTCATTAAACTGGTAAATAATTTTTTGAGGGTAATATTCTATCATCCAATGAAGCATGTTGCAATAATACATAGTAGTACTGGTAAACGGTAAATTAATATTGCCTTTTGATTATATTCATGAGGTGTACTTTTTTATTGCGTCTGTAAATTTTATACTAAGAATCGCTATTGTATGCGTGTGTGGTAAAGAAATATTTAATTCACTTTAAGCCAATTGGATATCAATATGTCGTACTTTGTCTACATATATAATATGGCCTTGCTTTTATATGCGCAGACTGACATAAATTGTAAATTCGCTTGTATTGCATCAACGGTCACGGAAATGTTTATACCATCTTTATCAAAGCAACAGAATGATGCTGCATGTTATTTCTGTACAACATTAACGTTTTGGTCATCTTAGCTACATTTTTACTAATTAAGATATTATTCTTAAATCATTTTTGAGACTCTTTTTCTTATTCCTGTTTAATGTATTGAAAAAAATGAAAATCCATTCATTCACAATAAAAAAAACATTCTCTCGGGGTATTACATCCATTATTATGATCTTAACTGTCAGAAAAGATATTCACTCATTCACAAGAAAAAGTATCTTTGTTGGATAACATCATTATGACCTAAGCAATGGTAAAATTCGGTACGTATATAGCGAAGGGGAAGCAAGATATGTATCAAATTACTGACACGCCTTTCGAAATGTATATAGATTAAGATTAATTTGGTTAACCGCTTGATTAATGTTGACAGACGCAAACCCTGGGTCGGCCCACATGTTACTAAGGCACAGACAGTGATTATAGTGACTATGTAGGATCAAGAGTAGCTGTGGGACTATTCACAGCTCCAGACGAAAACAGAAAAGCGAAATGACAGCAAATTCGGAAAACATACATATATGTACTTACGGAACATG
>NC_051416.1:13602752-13603038 GCF_015228065.2 Penaeus monodon
ATGTTCCACATGTACTACCATGTTCATACATATGTACCCCGAGCTATGCAAGGAAAATTTGCACCGTGTACGAGTAATATTTCTGAACACTGACCATTTTTTCCTTTGTTTACCTTACGGAAAATGAAATGGATTTTTTGACAGGTATTTGATAGTGAACTACATGAAAATACATATGAATGAATGAATGACGTATTAAATTTGCTTTGAGTTATTCATTTTTGGGTTTGAGATTTCACACGAACACACATGAACATGTCAAGGACCAGTAATTATTCATACCTAC
>NC_051416.1:13603552-13603674 GCF_015228065.2 Penaeus monodon
CGGCATGAAGAGGTCCGGCTGCTCGTCCTGGATGATGCGTTTTTAATGGGACAATTTACCACTTCTGAATTCTGATATTTTTATCTTTTTATCTCATTTTTTGAGAAGTTATTTTGACTAGA
>NC_051416.1:13603694-13603931 GCF_015228065.2 Penaeus monodon
AACATGCGATACTCTTATCTAGATGTTTTGGTTATATGTAAATTGGTTGTATGCAAATTAGAGATTAAAGAGGTGAATGTTCCAGTGTAGATTATTAATAGAGGAAAAAGATTCCCTCCTTGGATACACTTTAATGAGTAGATATGTTCATTAACTTTTTTTTTATGGAGAAATAAGATCATTATTATTATATATTACAGATCACGTGTAATGATGATTTGTTTTATTTTAAGGCAA
>NC_051416.1:13603951-13605104 GCF_015228065.2 Penaeus monodon
AATCTCTCTATTCAGTATACGTTTTTCCTTTCTTTATTTCTCCTTCCCTTACTTCCCTCTCCATTCTGCCTCTTCTGCTTCTCCTTCTTATTTCCAATTCTCCGTCACTATGTTTCTTCATCCCTTTCTTCTCCCTCTCCTCACTTTTTCACCTTCCATTTCTGCCATTTAGTCATCCCCTTCCTTCTTCTCCACTTTCTCTCCCCTCATCTTCCTTTCCTTCTCCTTCCCCCCTTTATTGCGTTATTTTTTGTTCCTTCTTTTCGTCTCTTTCCCCCATTCTCTCCTATCCCCCCATCGTTCTGATTTTCCTCTTTTTCTCTTTCCTCTTTCTTTTTTTTCCCCTTCCTTTCCCCCTTCTCCTCCTCCCTTTTCCCTCATGCACTCCCTTCTCCTTTTTTATCTTTTTATCCCCTATATTCCCCTTTTTCCTCCGCTCCTTTCTTCATCCTATTCCCATTTTCCCAATCCTTTTCCCTCCCCCTCATTCTCCCATCTTTTCTCCACTCCACTTTCTCCGTTTCAACCTCTTTTTCCTTTTTTTATCATTCTCTTTACTCCCACAGTCTTTTTCCTCCCTTTCCTACTATTCTCTTTTATCACCCCTTTTCCTCCCTCCCCTGCCCCTCTCTACTCCTTCTTTTCTCCTCTCTTTCAACTCTTTTTCTTCTCTTTTTCCCCATTCTCCCCTCATTCCTCCCCTGATCCTCTCCATTCCTTTTTCTATTCTCCTTTCTTATAATCCTCTTCCCCTCTCTCTTTCCCCATTTTCCCCTCTTCCCTCACTCACTTTTCCTCTCCCCTTTCCTCCCCTTGCTCTCCTCCCCCCCCCCATTCTACCCAATTTTCCCCCTTTTTTTTCCTCTCTCTTTTTTCCCATTCTCCCCTCTTCCCTCCCCTCTTTCTCCCTCTCCCCCTTCCCCTTTCTTCCCATCCTCTTTACCTAACGACTTCCTGTGCGAGCGACCGAGGCTTCGCGATCATCAAAGCCCCTTTACGTAGAGATAATCCCGAAGGTCATTATCATAATAGATTATTAAATCTTGAATTAGCAAGCCCTAATTAATGGAGTAATTGGAATTTCGCTGATCCTTCTTATAGCCCCATCGTTCACACGCCGCGAGCTGTGAACAGTGGAGCGGTGGAACGGGAT
>NC_051416.1:13605921-13605994 GCF_015228065.2 Penaeus monodon
CGAGCGATAGACACAGTTAGACAGGAAAAGAGAGATATACAGAAAGAGAGCAAGGCCCTCTCTTTTTAACAAA
>NC_051416.1:13606043-13606227 GCF_015228065.2 Penaeus monodon
TTCGAGAGAGGGACGGGCCGATGCGCGTGGCACCCTTCAACTAAGCCCCTTCCCCTTGGCACCGTCTGGCACAACCATACATAAGTGCCGTGTTGTGCCATGCCTGATTTATGCTGTTTGGATACTTGTGCCGACGAAATGGCGAGAGCGGATTGAGGAGAGGGGAAGTGGGCATTAGGGGAAG
>NC_051416.1:13606531-13606979 GCF_015228065.2 Penaeus monodon
GCAACAACAACAACAATCTAGGAACACATTAAAGATCCTCTAATAAAAATGATGTATTACTCCGCATAGGTCGTTGTATCTGACCCCTACAGCCCCTTATAACTGGAAGTCACATCTGTCCACAAATATTAACCAGTCATACCAGAGCTTACTGGCTCTTGCCCAGTCACACATTTTGTGGATAGGACACGTCTCAATCGCTCAATCAGTCGATAGGCTGTTTCATTATTCATTTTAATAAAGTATTTTCATTATGGCTTACGGGATACCAATACAGTGTGACGTATCATTATTGATGTGACATTCTGCAGTCGCTGGGGATGATTTCATCTTATTGGAAATGTATGTCTTCAACATTATGAAACTAGGAATAAAGCAATGTTTTGAAGAAGATTGACGGTAGAATGGCTCGTTGCAGATAAACTTTCATGAACGTTGTAGTGTCCAG
>NC_051416.1:13607009-13607126 GCF_015228065.2 Penaeus monodon
TGTAAAACTAGAATTCCCAAAGCCATTAAAATAATGAATTGTACAATTGAAAAGGAGCAGTCAGTCACTATAAACAATATATTATGAATTTTAAAAAAAATATATGTACATATAAAC
>NC_051416.1:13607292-13607819 GCF_015228065.2 Penaeus monodon
TATATTCTGTAACATCAGAACAACGACGTAGGTGACGACATGAAATACTAACTGCCAGATTGGTAAAGTGATGCGGTAACCTAATCCTTAAGCATTATAGGATCATCGTAATACAAACAATATTAAGGTTATTTATTATGGAAGGACATAAGATGCTAAATATATCAGATCCAGAAGTTACTGAAGCGACAGTATTCATTTTCATATAAAGTAGAACAAGCTGTCCAAATAGCCAGAATAAAACCCATTAACAATGGAAACTAAGAGCAAGGAGCCATAATTCAGAACAATAACACCTCTCTATATGAAAGCTTAAGGGAATGGTAGCGAATGTGGCGATTCCCAGATGCAGTCTTAGGAATTGATAGGAATGAATAATATCTCAACGTTGGAGATATTACTGACGCGGTCTGGCTAAATCTTTATCAAAATGAAGGTTGAATGAGAATACGTCATATTTCTTGCGTTGTGAACTTATTCTTTCTCAGTTTAAACCGTTCTCTGCTAAGAAAGTATATTGATGCTCT
>NC_051416.1:13608034-13608731 GCF_015228065.2 Penaeus monodon
GCAGACAGGCAGTTAGAAGACTCACTGCCTTACTTCGTACTAACGACAGAAGTCGTTCGTAACATGTTTCGAAAACAGTGTAGCATCGAAGTGATATTTCCTCCGGGCCATTCTCATGTGAGGCAAGACCCAATATCCCGTGCAACTGCAATATGGTAATTCGAAAGTGACGTCACGTAACAAGCAACGGACTTCCGGTGAGGTCTCTGAGTGACTTTCCGGCGCTCGGACTAATTCACGAGATATCGAGTCGAACCGTTCGAAGCCCCGGGTTTTGAATGGATGGGCCGCGACGTTCATTGAAGTTCACGTGTTATGGGGTCGTCAAGGGAGTGAGTCGTCTCGTTGCTCTTCTGCAAATGCACGTTCTTGCAAAATACCGATTGGATCTCCGTAACTTCTGGCCAATAACGCTATAAGCATGGATGGAGTTCCTCTGTAATGAGGCTGACAGTAAATTGCGGTTATGTCAAGGTGCTGTAAGCTCTTGCATTGCATACTTATTTGCAACATATTGTCTTATGTCTCAGGCAGTGCAACGATTTAGCTCGAGCAACTATGAAATTATTTCCGTAATGCTTTACAAATGTTTCTGTAATATATATCAAATTTCTCTAATTCCTTGTTAGAAATGAGTATCACAATATATAATCCTGCTTAATATTTAAAATAAATAACAGTAAATGTCAAACTTACC
>NC_051416.1:13609386-13609472 GCF_015228065.2 Penaeus monodon
TGATCGTCCCTATGAAACGTCGTGAACACGAAACCAGCGTTTTTTCTGCCTTCAAGTGAGTGTTGGTTTTAAACGTTACTTCGTGT
>NC_051416.1:13609540-13609604 GCF_015228065.2 Penaeus monodon
CACCAGAATTTGTCCGTTAGAGAAACAGTTCAAAGCCGATTTTTATCTCTTTCAGTATTTCTTT
>NC_051416.1:13609716-13609790 GCF_015228065.2 Penaeus monodon
CAATTTTCGGGTTTTAGATAAATGATCCAGAGTGTATTTCCCTCTCTTTTCTGCATTTGTTTTTCCCTGTTGCT
>NC_051416.1:13610214-13610280 GCF_015228065.2 Penaeus monodon
TTACGCAACATCAAGCTAAAACGCCTTACAAACTAGGGCAAAGTATTGAGCAAGCAAGCAAACTAT
>NC_051416.1:13610432-13610973 GCF_015228065.2 Penaeus monodon
TACCCCCAAAAAATATATGAAACATAAATAAAAAGAAAACACTCAAGGCCAACCTATTGAGCAAGCAAGCAAACCAAGTTGCAAGTGTGGCAAGGATTCCTTTAAAGCTTGGCCGAGTATCCGGTATCCATAATCCTCTCTGAGATTTTTAAAGAGAAAGGTACCATTGAGGTTTTGGGTGGAAGGGATAAAAGGAGAAATGGTAGTAAAAGGAGAAGGAATTAGAAGAAAGGTAGAAGGAAATTGAATAAAAAAGATTAACAGGGAATTTGGGAAAAGGAAAAGGAAGGGGAATTAGGAGAAAGGTAAAGAAAATGTGGATTTGGGGAAAAAATGAAATAAAATATGAATTAAAATAAGGATATAGAGGAAGGAAATGAAATTACAGAAAAGGGAAAAGGAAATTGAATAAAAAACTAAAATAAAAGAGGATATAAAAGGAAAATAAATAACACAAAAAGGAATTGAAAAAGAGAAAAGACAAAAAGTAAAACTGCGCCATCTTTTGGAAGGAAAAGTAAGTAAAAAAAGGGCAATTGGA
>NC_051416.1:13611594-13611692 GCF_015228065.2 Penaeus monodon
TTAAGTATCACGTTAAAGGAAGAAAAGCTATGTAGTAGAAGAAGAAAAAAAATATAAAAAAACTGTCCTTTCTTAGTAATAAATCAAGGAACACCATC
>NC_051416.1:13611737-13611974 GCF_015228065.2 Penaeus monodon
AAGAAGCGTATGTAAGTGCATAAAAGAAAATAAGAAGCGGAAGAGATCATTAAAGGGGGCACTTAATCAAAAGGGAAAAAAATGAAGAAGGAATTATTTTCTCGTAGAAATATTACAGCTAAAATTCCCACCATCTTTTGAAGGATAGTGGAAAGGGGAGAAATGTATGAGAGAGTAGAAGCAAGGAATAGATTTTTAAAAATGGAGTGATACAATGTTATTTAAAGGTATTGCAGT
>NC_051416.1:13612196-13612690 GCF_015228065.2 Penaeus monodon
ACATGCAAAAGCACATAAACACACACGCTATAAAGATATTGAATGAATATAATCAACGTAGCAAAGGTAAAAAGGTAAAGAAAAGTAAACGAAGACTAGGAATAGAAGAAAAGAAATTAGAAAAAAAACTACAAGATTCGTTGTTGAAGTAAAACAGTATATCAGTAGAAATTAAACTTAACATATGAATATAACGAATATAACGATAATATTCAAATTAAAATGAGTTAATTGGGTAAAACCTCGAACCCCAAAAGATCGAACGAACATCAAAGACTCAAATCCATATAAACATTTTTAAAAAATCACTCAAATAGACCAACAAGCATATAAACCATTAAAAGAGAGAGAGAGAGAAAAAAAAAAACATAATCTACAAAATCCTCAAAAATATAAACGAACAAAGAATCAAATCAACGGCAAAAGGCATCGGAATCTCCATTTTTTTAGGACTGAGATGAAGCACCGAGAGCACTTTGTTCGAATGAAGCAAT
>NC_051416.1:13612725-13612885 GCF_015228065.2 Penaeus monodon
TCCCTTATACTTCATTAGCAATGGCGGGGGAAGTGGAGACGAGAAACCAGGATGAAATACGGGGGAAAGTGTACCTCGCTGGGATGGGTAACTTAATTCTCGGTGTTCAAAGGACGGGCGGGTTTGAAAGATAGCAAATGAAAATACATAATTCGTTGAT
>NC_051416.1:13613137-13613256 GCF_015228065.2 Penaeus monodon
TACAGACAGAGATAGAATCGAAAAGAAGTGAACCAAAAAAGACAGAAAGTCAAAGAAAATACACAAACAAACAAACAAGCAAAGGTACCTATTCCTACACTCATTCTGCGGGAAACGTT
>NC_051416.1:13613412-13613534 GCF_015228065.2 Penaeus monodon
TCCAGTCAGCATTTCCAAAGTGTCAAAGTTTGTGTCCGAAAGTTGCAGAAGAAATGAAAAGGCGTTAAGAATTAAGGATAAGCTTACGTAACTACAGTGCCATTCATGGGTCATGCCGGTGT
>NC_051416.1:13613561-13613920 GCF_015228065.2 Penaeus monodon
TTGACGACACGGCCGGACCTTATAGAGAGAGACTCGTGTTGAGGACGAATCGTGGGGAGGGGGGGCGGGGGGCGGGATTAGGCCGGTGTAATGGAGTTTACTAATGAGATTTTCTTGTTGAGGTTTCTAGTGGGGCTTTCTTATGGAGGTTTGTAATGTTTTCTAATGGGATTTTCTTACTGTGTTTTCTAATGGGGCTTTCTTACTGTGTTTTCCAATGGGGCTTTCTTGTGGAGGTTTATAATGGGGTTCGCCAATGGGGTTTTCTAATGAGATTTTCTTATCGAGTTTTCTAATGGCGCTTTCTTATCGATTTTTTTTTACGGAGGTTTGTACTGAGGTTCTCTACTGAAGTTTTG
>NC_051416.1:13614156-13614539 GCF_015228065.2 Penaeus monodon
CCAAGAAATAAAAACTGGGCTTCGTCAACACAAGAATGCTCCATCCAAGATTCAACCAGGAATCATCCAGGTATAAACCCATTACCATCCATAAATGATCTAGGAATCATCCAGAAACCATCCTGGAACGAACCAGGAATCACCCAGGCATCATCCAATTATCCACCAGTTGTCAACCGAGAAACACCCAGCTCTGATCTCCGCAGTAACCTCTCCTGCCGGCAGCGCGAGCGAGGTGATCAGGGCCGGCATTATCCAGAAAGCGCTGACGCCGACTCCCACAGCCCCGAGAAGCCCGTGCTGATGGCCTCTCAGCTGCCCCAAACTTTCCCTGGGAGATTCGAGGGACAATGCACAAACAAGAAAGGAAGGAAAGAGGGAAG
>NC_051416.1:13615142-13615299 GCF_015228065.2 Penaeus monodon
ATCAAATTACTGCTGCCAATTTGTGGAGATCAATTCTTATAAAGATGGTGATAATGTTACCTTGGTATCGCGTGACTGAACAGCTTAAGTTCGCGGGGTGGCTTATTTTGTAATCATATAAACAGGTGGCATATCACCATGCAAATCATAGCAATAC
>NC_051416.1:13615488-13615651 GCF_015228065.2 Penaeus monodon
GGAGAGCTAAGACCTGTCTGAAGAATGGTTATAAATATCTGCTTCTTCTCCCCTCACCCATTGAATTGTGAAAATTTAAAGAAACCAATAATTTTCAGATAATTATTATAATTTACTTTATTAGTTTCCTAAAATTTCCTATAATAATACGCTAAAAAAATAA
>NC_051416.1:13618554-13618894 GCF_015228065.2 Penaeus monodon
GGAATGACACGATTATGTACCTAGAGTACTGAGAAGATAAGTACACACATGGATTCGAAATTATAAAAGCCAGCAACATTAATGCAGGAAGTACTCTTTCATTTGCAGCTGATTAAATTCCGGGATGATTTGCTTGCAGTACTTACATGAAAGTTACATTAAATTTGCAGATGTGTGTGTATGATTATTGCAATTTGAAATATCTATCTTGTACTGAATATTTTAGATGGGTATTTTTTTTTCCTCTAAAAAACTATATTTATTTCTCTTTTCCTTACCACTTCCTATGTAATCGAAACGAAAATAAAACAGTGAAAGAAAAATCAAGGTTCACATGCTA
>NC_051416.1:13618940-13619714 GCF_015228065.2 Penaeus monodon
CATCTCTTTTATCATCCATTTCTTCTTCGTTTCTCTCGATTACACTATCCTGTCTAGACTTCCACAGAACTTCCTTCTCTTCATCTTGTTTACATTTCAAGTCACACGAAAACACAATCATAAATTACAAACGGGATATCGAAAGTGGACCACGTTATAAAATATGACCCAGTTGTAGTATCCTGTAATGTGGACCTTGCGTGTTCATTCTTTTTTCCGGGTTCGAATGTGGCTACTGTACTCGGGTATGTTTCCGGGTTGCGATTTGGATACTGTGCTTTTTTCCCGGGTTGCGATAGGGATGTCATGATCGTTTTCATTTTTTTTATGGTTGTTAAACAGGTTCTGTCTTTGCTTTTTCCGAGTTGCGATTTGGATACTGTGCTTGGCTTTTTTTCCGGGTTACGATTTGGATACTTTGCTTGTCTTTATTTCCGGCTTGTGATATGGAGTTCTGTGTTCACTTTTTTCCGGGTTGGGATTATGGATACTGTGATCGTTTTTTTCCGGGTTGCAATATGGATACTGTTCCCACTTTTTCGGAGCTGCAATATTAATAGGAATATTGTGTTTGCCTTTTTCCGGATTGAAATATGGGCACTATTTTATTTTTCACTAGTGCATGATCTCTTTATGAATAAAATAATAGAGCCTTTGGAACCTTTAACAATCACAAAGTCAATATTTCGTTTTATCACACTATCCACTGTGTCTATATATCTGCCAGTCTATACGTTATTATTGGTGTAATGTTTAATACGTGTATTTATCTGT
>NC_051416.1:13620031-13620170 GCF_015228065.2 Penaeus monodon
CAGTCATCTAATATCACTTCATAACACACCTAACAGCCACTCAAATGCAATATCAAATCACTCACACAAAAAAGTACGTCCCAATGCCCTTCAGTTGAGAGGAAAACACTTAACGAATCGAGCACAGAATTCAGCTTAG
>NC_051416.1:13620252-13620589 GCF_015228065.2 Penaeus monodon
CACTTGCCTGAATGACCACTTTACCAGATAAGATTCTTTCTACGAATATTATTTAGCGATTTCGGATGACCTCGCAAGGGAAAGGGGAGGGGGGGGGGCAGTGACACAGCAAAATTGGATATCAGATATCAACGTGCTCTTTGCATTTCCAATCCAAAATTCGGGCTTGATTGTCCCTGAAATAGAGATGGAGATGAAAGTCAAAGAGGGCTATTAAAAGGACTGAGTGATAAATAGCTGGTCGTACGGTGGAGCACTCAAAAGCGAAGATACAGTTCGATAAACTGTTAATAGACTGGAGTTAATCGATGTGAATAAACGGACGTGAAACACAATG
>NC_051416.1:13621840-13622489 GCF_015228065.2 Penaeus monodon
GGGCACCACCAATTAACGACCTTAAACAAGACAAATCGAACAAAGGCAAGCCAAAGCAAACTAAAGCAAGCCAAAGCAAAATAAAGCAAGCCAAAGCAAACTAAAGCAAGCCACAGCAAACTAAACGAAGCCAAGGCGAGCCACAGCAAGCCACAGAAAGCCACAGCAAGAGACAGCAAGCCACAGCAAGCCACAGCGAGTCAAAGTAAGCCAAAGCGAGCCACAGCAAGCCACAGCAAGCCACAGCAAGCCACAGCAAGACAAAGCAAGACAAAGCAAGCCAAAACGATCCAAAGCAAGTTGCGGTGATCAAAGTCGCTCGCTTACGTGGAAGGTAATCATCGCAGTCATTATCACAATAGATTACCACATCTTGAAATTAGCAAGCCCCTTATTAAGCAGGGTAATTGGATTTCGCTAATCCATCTGAGAGCCTTATCGAAGGCCTGCACGAGGAGGGGGGAAGGGGAGGGGGGGAGGGGATGTTTACGGGGTTGAGGGGAGGGGGAGGAGGTGGTAGGGGGAAGCGGTATAAGGAAGGGGTAGGAGGAGAAGGGTAAAGGGGGGGGGGTAGATCTATAAGTGAAGGGGAGGGGGCAGGGGGGAGGTCCACGAGAAGGGAAAGTTTGGCAGAGCTTCGAAGGGTTAT
>NC_051416.1:13622522-13622649 GCF_015228065.2 Penaeus monodon
ATGCAAGATGAAAAGGTGGGGGGGGGGGATGTGAGACTTCAATCATAACTCTGATTTCGTTTCAGGGAAGGATAGTATACTGATGATAACAGGGGGGGGGGGGTAAAAGGGTAAGGGTAAGGGTAAA
>NC_051416.1:13622697-13622853 GCF_015228065.2 Penaeus monodon
AGTGAGACATAAGTGATAAACTTATGGAATTACTGTTTGGTGCGGGATTAATGCTATAGATGCAGTGTATATAAAACAACGAAAAACAACAGAAAACGAAACAGATGAATATGTATATTTGTATGTCTTCCCTTGCCTTTACTAATTATTTTATTC
>NC_051416.1:13624079-13624163 GCF_015228065.2 Penaeus monodon
GCTTTTCAAGGTAGGAGATTAAATAATAAGAATGGGACTTTAGAAGACTATAACAGGAAAAGTCTAAATGTATGATTATATGAT
>NC_051416.1:13624298-13624417 GCF_015228065.2 Penaeus monodon
TTTTAAAACATAAAATATAAGTGTGACTACTTTTGCTAAGTCATTCCTTCATAACAAGAAAGAGACACGAGCTTTGCTGATCAGAATATTTACGTACACATGCACATGCACAGTACATA
>NC_051416.1:13624572-13624773 GCF_015228065.2 Penaeus monodon
GCAGGATTGTAGCACAAAAATTCCGCATACATTTTCCAGGCTTTGATGTACAGAAGCAGAATTCTCGAATGGAATAATTTAATGGTTTGATGGTATGGTATTTTTCTGTTTCCAAAAAGGCATACCACGTGGCATAGTTACAGTAAGCATGAACTGCGCTATGAATTGTAAATGCTATGAATAATAAATTTTAATTTGCAA
>NC_051416.1:13624800-13624980 GCF_015228065.2 Penaeus monodon
ATGTATAAGGGTTTATCTTGTATTTCAGTAAAGTAGTAATACGATGTGTATACAATATAGTTGAAGAAACGCAAATTCTCACAACTGCCCATGCACGCACGCGCACTTACTGCAGTTCTTTTTTTTATAACTTTCTCAATGACGCCTACTTACGATAAGTGACTAAATGAAAAATAAATG
>NC_051416.1:13625059-13625864 GCF_015228065.2 Penaeus monodon
CATTTATATTTCATTTAGTCACTTAGCGTAAGTAGGCGTCATTGAGAAAGTTATAAAAATTCCTACAGTAAGTGAATACCACAATAGTCATACAAAGTTTTACATTATATATGTGAATAGAATTAATACTTGAAGGTATTTACACATCACTGTAATTAATAATATATTTCTTATTGTTGTTGTTTTCATCATTGTCTATTACCAACATCAGGGTTGAATAACAAAATGAAGACGTTCCCAAATTTGCAGATTGTTAATTAACAAAACAGTTATTAATTAGAATTCAACTCGAGGAACCAACGTAGTCACACGCCGGTAGAAAACGGCATCACAGCTTAAAAAGAAAACGTAAATCTTTCAGGGCCAACTAAACAGTTTCGTGAACTACGCTCTCGCACTCTCTTTGTGAACGGAAAAGTGAATATTCATAGCTCTAGGACACCACTAGTGTAGCTACCCCAAAGACCGAAATGAATCACAAGGAGATGGTGTGTTGCGAGAAACATGCAGGGTAATAACAACACAAGAGTATCTCCAAACAGCAGTCAGAAATGCAGTTCGTGTTACATAATACATTTCCTTCCGGCATTTACATAACAGTTGAATGATAATGTGCAAGACTTTGAGGCTGTGAATATTGCTCTTGTTACTGCTTAAAGTTCATGCATATTTGTTAACATGGTATTCAGATAACGACATTAATTACCAAGACTTCTTAAAGATGATTGCGTGCCATTGACATGAGAGATACTGACTGGTCCTGAGCTGATTAACTCTCAAAGTAAATTTATACTGTAGGTGTCCC
>NC_051416.1:13625897-13626033 GCF_015228065.2 Penaeus monodon
GGAAGAGATACGTTGAATGATTAACCAAGATCACTTGAAATCCTTTGTTATAAATTACTGGGCAGCACTGACATCTGCATTATTAATCAAAAGTCCGGGAGATTATTCGGAGCAGTTGCACACAGATTCATTTTTG
>NC_051416.1:13626437-13626650 GCF_015228065.2 Penaeus monodon
AACCGCTACTCCCTTCTCACACAAACAACTCATCTAAACCAACGAGCTCCTTTTTTCGAGTGAGCTGTTCCTTCACGCAACACAGGAGGGCAACCCGAGCTCATCGTGGCGAAAATCCTTAAGTAATCAATCATTTTTTTTTTTTTTTCATCTCTTGCTCTCCTCTTCGTCTAGCTTTCTGGGTCTGTTTTTCGCAATGGAACTGCTTTTGTG
>NC_051416.1:13626710-13627243 GCF_015228065.2 Penaeus monodon
AATTGTTTAGTTTAGCAGATTGTGTGTTTATAGAATAGGTCTTAAGGTACAATATTTGCTTATTTTTGTATAATAATTTGTTCAATAAATATATTTTATGAATGATTTCCATCGATATAAACAAATCATATAAATAAATTTTATATAGACACATACACAAATACAAAACAAAAAATATATACAAATATATATATATAGCAATACCAGCAACCAGTAAACAGTAATCATAATAACAGTTGGATAACAGCGTTAATGATTGTAATAATACATTAACAGTAACAACAAAGACAATAATTTTCCCTTTCAATAATTGTCTTTTAGGATTCAGTCCAACATGTTATCTCGTTCGGCAGTAGACTGTGTTAACAAAGTCACGCTCTTCTCCCCAGCATTACAGTGGCACGTCCTTTGGGAAATTACACATAGAGTAACAATCTATACAACTCCAATCTGTGTATGGGAATTCTACCAGAAACTAGGTCGGGATTTTGGGGGGAGGAAATTGTGAGGTTAAGTTAAGGAGGGGGGGGGGG
>NC_051416.1:13627504-13627685 GCF_015228065.2 Penaeus monodon
GGGGTTGTTTACTAGAATTTCTATTATTGCTTATAATAGATATTTTCATGATATTAATGTGATAATCGTGTTCAAACATACAAGTTGAAAATGATGTGCAGAATATCAATGGATAGGACGGCTTTAAAGTACAGTTCAATAGTTTCATATAATAATCATCACATAAAGGAAATAGCTATTT
>NC_051416.1:13627766-13628217 GCF_015228065.2 Penaeus monodon
TTCAACATTAGTGGTCACAGAGAAATTCTATAATAATTGTAATATTGGCTGTTATCTTTGCGGAGGGTGATGTTGAGCACGACTGTGATAACAGTGATTTTATTAGTAACAGTTACAATAAAAATGATCGAGCTTTAAAATGGGATCATGATAATAACGTCAATGATATTGGTATCAGCTTACCTTCTTAAGTGACGTTCTGAGAAAGTGATACAAATTACTTTTTTTTTTATTAAGATAATGAGAAAAATATTTCTAGTATCATGCTATGTTCTCGTTGCATCTTTGTTCCCTCATAAACATAATTAGTTTCTCACATGAGAAGAAATTTATGTGTTTTGGTGAAAGAAGAATTAGATTTTTGTTTTCATCAATCTTTCTCTGAGCTAGTTTTCGAAACTCTCAATGCACATTTCCCCCAAATCCAGTTTCTGTTTCATCTTATCCTTCT
>NC_051416.1:13628558-13628671 GCF_015228065.2 Penaeus monodon
TTTACCCCACACACCCTCAGGGGGGACATCAATCGTGATCTCTCTGTCGCAAAGTGAAACCCAATTCGGACGCATTTCGCTTTTAAGAAAATTTCTGTTCTCCAGCGACATTC
>NC_051416.1:13628835-13629058 GCF_015228065.2 Penaeus monodon
TCCTCCCCCCCCCCTCTTTCTCTCCGGCTAGCGTGCGTCCCCATGAATATTTCCTCTTGAGCACTGAGCATTAACATCCAATCTTTCCCGAATAATCTCTCTGATTTTGCATATAATCAAATCGGGCCGAGAGATGACTTTCGGGATTTTGTTTACATCAGCTGGGTCGCTATCTGCTTTTTTCCGTTGAATTAACAAGGAGTTTATCTGTCTTCAGGAAGAT
>NC_051416.1:13629136-13629212 GCF_015228065.2 Penaeus monodon
AAGGGCGCGGGGCAGTTAGTCAGGCACAAACACACAAATAAACACACAAACACACGAGCAAACACACAGATACATT
>NC_051416.1:13629372-13629511 GCF_015228065.2 Penaeus monodon
AACTAACAAACACAATAAAATCAAATCTTATATGAACGCACCAATATCATAGCTACAGGAAGTATTCACAAAGAAAGTAGAATCTATTTAAGAAAGAAATACCATATTTCAAACGATTTACAAATCGAGCGTTATCTTG
>NC_051416.1:13629673-13629955 GCF_015228065.2 Penaeus monodon
ACAAAATATAATTTTCAAGGATGCCATATACAAATCAAAAGATAATAAAAAAAAAACAATAAATAGAACAATATAAAAGATAAATTTTACTGGATAAAGCAAAACATGAAAAGGGGGAAGCAAATAAAACAAAGAGGTTGTAGAAGAGAAGGGAGGGTAGACAGACAGCAGAAGAGGGGAAACAAAATTGAATAAAGGGAAGGAGAAAGCTGAAAATGACGATAGAAGGACGAAAAGAAAATCAGTCAGAAGAAATAAAGGACAGAGGAGAAAGGCAGGGAA
>NC_051416.1:13630898-13631402 GCF_015228065.2 Penaeus monodon
AACACAAAGCCAAAATGTTATTCTAATTAATTAAAATGCGAAACAGATTTTCCTCAATGATAGGCATTTATTGAAAACTTACTTAATTCGCGTATGATTTATTTTTTAAAAAATGATCCTTTAAAATTATATAAAATAGTCTTTCTCCATTTCAAATTTTAGATAAAAATGATAAAAAATTGAATCTTTTCTCCTCTCTAACTGCATTGCTAACCCTTTGATCCCGTGATCGTCCCAACACAATACAATTTACCTTCGTTTCGTTAGCAAAATTTGGACGCCTATTTGTAAGAAAACGCGCAGAGAATTCACCGATTTCAAATAATTTCGCAAAGGCAAGATGGATTGATTTAATAACACGATCCAGATGTTTCTCTGATATCACCAGGGAAAGGAAGATAAAAGTGTCTGATTCCTGTTTAATCTCCAGGCAAGTACAACGCCTTCGTTATGTCAATATGATACTATTGGAGGGAGTGGTTTAATAACGCTGAATGATACGGG
>NC_051416.1:13631645-13632063 GCF_015228065.2 Penaeus monodon
TAAATTAAACGATTCAGTGATGGGAAACACCCATTAACACTAGAACCAATTTGAAAATGAGAATGAGGAATTTCTTTTTCTCGCTTACAAATATATCATGTTCATCCAGCTGTGACAATTAACCAAATCGTGTAGCTTGTCACGTCAGTTTCCAATTAGAAATGCTTTGGAGAATTATTATACGAATGGACACTTTGTATAAAACCCGGCTTAGGTGAACATCAGCTTTACCGTTGCAACCTCCGAGCAGAATAATTGCAAGTCTGCAACATTTCTTAAAGTAACACGAACCTTAAACCTTTCCTTCAATATTGCTCTTCAGATGACTAGGACTTTGGGTAAAATATGGAGTTTAATAATGTGCCTTAATAAAGTTTGAGTTAGAGGGAGCGAGGGAGGAAAAAGGCGTGGGGTGTTT
>NC_051416.1:13632334-13632644 GCF_015228065.2 Penaeus monodon
TTATAAACCCAAAAAGAGTTTCCACTTCAATCCCATAGTAGAAAATCATTAATCTAAGTCCACAATGATTTTGCTCCATCCTAGGGAGCGTTTATCAAATAAATCCTCGCATTACACTGCAATCAAAAACACTTAATCATTTTCCAAAGCGCATTTAAACACAGCAATAATAATTGCAACATCAAGCTTTTTGACAGACGATGTTGACACAGACAAAGTGATGACTCAGTGCTAGTGTCCCGGATGTCAATAAACAATAATCTGTCGGTGCTGATTTGGGCTAACTCTGGCACACACACATGCCTCCTTT
>NC_051416.1:13632842-13633021 GCF_015228065.2 Penaeus monodon
CACATACACGCATATATACCCAAATAGATAAAAATAGACTGACTTGGAAAGAGAGAGAGAATGTGGGAGAGAAATCAGTGCTATGGACCGGGTAATATGTGTTTTTTGTTTAAAATTTCAGACCAAAATGCAAAAAGAGCAACAATCATGAAACATATGATCACTTACGAAATATTTTG
>NC_051416.1:13633208-13633593 GCF_015228065.2 Penaeus monodon
TCTGTGTCTTTGTTGATAATGCAATAACAAAAGAAAAATCTAAGAAGGCGCAAAGCCCTGAAGTGCTAATATAATTTTCCAATCCTCCCGCTCCATCTTTGCCACTAGTCTGCTTATCAGTCCCATAGTTTTATCAAAACCTTATCAACAAGTCCCTGACAAACTACTCCCTGATACATAGCCATAATCTATCCTCATGATCAAGCAGAAATATCTTGTACAATCCAATTAATAGTTTCTTAATCACTTTCACAAATGAGCCCGAAAATCGACTCATAAACGTTACCTCATCAAAAATCCATTAATTGTCATAGCCAATCGACCGATATATCTCCATCACGATCCGACTGTAACTTTCTGAGTGATTCTTTCTGAGGAAATAAGC
>NC_051416.1:13634202-13634434 GCF_015228065.2 Penaeus monodon
ACATTCGCACGCCATACCCACCCCTCCCCCTCCTCCACCCTTCCTACCTTCCCCCATTAGACCCAAGATTAATTAGTCTCCCCGTAAACCACCTGGCGACGCCTCACGCACCCAGAGGACCTCCTGTGGCTCTAAATGGCACTGTAGGAGACAAGGAGGCTTCTCCCGCTCCTCCAGGGACGGTGGAGGCTGGGGCAGGCGAGGGAGAGGAATCCCGGGGTAAGTCGGGTTT
>NC_051416.1:13635628-13635695 GCF_015228065.2 Penaeus monodon
CTGGGAACACGTCAGCAGGCCAGTATGTTCCATCGAGAAAGTTTGATGCATTGCAGCTCTTGCTTCG
>NC_051416.1:13636379-13636516 GCF_015228065.2 Penaeus monodon
TTCAATGAAACTGCGTTCTCCGGGCATCTCTTAAGGTGAGCGAAATACAAGGAAACGTGAGAGAAGCAGTTTATCCCGACCGATGAAGGAGAGACGCAAGACTTGATCGCCTCAGGATTTTCGCTTCTGTTCGCTCC
>NC_051416.1:13639525-13640089 GCF_015228065.2 Penaeus monodon
TCTTATTACTCGATTCTCATAAATCCGTCTGTGAAAAAAAAAATCGTAGCATCGTTTCTTCCTGCATTTCCTCCAACGCTGAGGATTTTCTCGGCCTGCGGTGCTTCGCTCGTCTCGCTAAAGATTCATTTGGTCGAATGAGACACTAACACATTGCCCTTTTTCCTCAATAATGTGCCTTTCTTTATCTTTTACTTACCTTTTTATCCGTATATATTTTACTGCGGTCATGTATCTGTAGTTTAGATTCAGATGGCCTTATATAATGTTAATGTTTCCTTTGTGACGAATTTAATGTGTATGTTCTGCTGACTTGAACATGTGGATGAAATAAAAGGATAATGCAATTTTTTTTTATAAAAAAGTGTGCCATTCACTTTTCATTATTTTCAAAAGGGCACATATGCAAATGAAAAGAATTATTATCGTCTTATTATGGATAAGGTTAATCTTAAAGATCTTGTTAAAGGTAATAATAACAGTGAGGATGTTACTAATGATAGTGACAAAATTGAAGTATTGATGACGTAAACAACAGGCCTATAACAAAAACCACCACCACCA
>NC_051416.1:13640846-13641330 GCF_015228065.2 Penaeus monodon
CCACACGAAACAGCCCCTCAACCGTGTTTCTTTGTCCCTTAGCTTCCCACGTCCGTTCGCCAAGCGGCTGGCAGTGATGCTACCATCCTAATCATACCCTTCACACGTACTCCTCAAAGACAATATGATTAATGGAGATTAATCTCAATGCGAACCTTGGGACCACTTCACTCCAGAGCGTTCCATTCGTCTGCTGTAATACCCTACTATGTGAGGTTTGCTCTACCGTCGCATTACGTTGTTGTATCCAGGTTATGCTGTGTACAGGAAATGTCTCTTGCTGGATTATGTATAAAGACCTGTTGTGATATGTGTCGCTGTATGATATCAGATGGATGTCAAATTCATTTTGCAATTTCACGTCAATTATTGTATTAGGTTTATTGTAACATGTCGCTATATAATTCTCGGCAAACATCACGGTCTCATGGAATTGAAATTATATATAATATTGAAGTCATGTATTCATTGCTTATGTTGATTT
>NC_051416.1:13641465-13641821 GCF_015228065.2 Penaeus monodon
TTTTAACGATATGAATTTCTATATACTGCCAAAACAAGTATTCAGATATAAAGGTTATAATAACGGGCCTTGTTATATTCTGTATCATATTTTCTAGGCTACAATAAGTGACACTCAAGATTTGCGGATCTAACTTCTATAAAGAACATACCATGTGTCTGAAATGAGTAAATTATGTTAGAAAGATTTTTTTTTCTTTGTCGAACCAGATTGTATTCGGGATATCCGGTGGGGTTTAGTCAAAAAATAATGGTCCCAATCAATAAAATTTCCTATAATAAGAGAGGCAAGGTACTGCGCATCCATTTTGGACATATATTAACTACACATTTTGAAGATCATATTGCTCGTGCAAT
>NC_051416.1:13641899-13642445 GCF_015228065.2 Penaeus monodon
TACCGAGTCATTTTCTTGTTTTTTTCGCTTATCTCTGAAGAACTGAAGTAACAGATATAAGCGGTAAAATACATACCTATAACAGAGACTGAACAAGATGAATGACTAACTTTATTAAATAATATGATAAATAAAATGAATAAGCAGAAAGATGAATAACAAATCATATAAAGCCTAATAAAATAAAGCAGTCTGATGCACTGCCAGACGTAGGGCGAATTATGGAAAAAATATCTGAAACCTCATTCCTTATAGACTCTTCGACCCAAAACATCGGGTAATATATAGGAGTCACTGCATGCATAACAGGAAAACAGAAGTAACTAGAGGGTTATCTAATATTTCGTAGGTTTTACTTAATGCACGTTTTTGCGTAGATTGACTTTAAAAAAATCAAAGAATGTATTTTACGGTCTACTCTTAGACGGCTCATTATCATTCGTTGGAAAATATTATTTCAGAAAAGGCGGCTTTAACAACATCCTCTAATTTTTACGTAAACGAAAAACACTAATTGAGGGAATCACAAGATAAAATACAGGTAAG
>NC_051416.1:13642610-13643547 GCF_015228065.2 Penaeus monodon
ACAAATACTTGAGGGCGTTTCGCGTTTATTGAATTTTGAGATCTTTAAACAGCTGACAAGGGACGTGGAATGTGAAAGTGGGAGGGGAAGGAGGAGACACAGACAAGCGCTATTATCAACTTGCTTAGCACATGATCATCGTTATCGCTATCCTTTGTGAGTTCTTAATAGTTAATATTTAAAAAAAAGGAAAACAAATCCGAGAAACTATAGAACCTCTGTTAACGACTAAAATTAATATATATGGTGAAAGAGGTCAGAATAAGCATAGCTAGACAATAATAGTCAATAATTATTTGAATAGAGAAATACGCAATTTACATTTAGTCGACAACAATCAAGAATAAGTACTTTTCTTAAGAATCAGTAGAGAGCAAATAACCATCTAGTCGAAAGCTAGTTAAAAGCTAGAAAAAACAACAAAAATATATGAAATGCCCGTCAAAAGAAATATCCAAGAAATACTCCGAAAAATAATGAAAAACAACAAGAACTAACGAATAGCTAATAAGCACTCCGAAAAAGACAAATAAACGCAAATCAAACGACTTAATGTTCCGGAAAAAGCAAGAAACAAATGCTTATCAAACACGTGGAGAACATTCAGCCCAGGGTCATCAGTCAGACTCAACATAATATGAGAGTTGCACAAGTTATATCCTATCATTGGCAATACACATCAGGCTTGTACATGGCAAAATCTTGAATCCAGGCTTTTTTTTACACTTTGATGGAAGAGACTGCAATGTAATTTGGTCCCTATTCACCAAGGGGACAAAAATCTTCCTGGAAAATTTGGAGGACATGGATTTTAACTCGAAATTGGCATATTTATCAGACATCATTGCGGGTCTTGTTTGATATTTCCAGCTAGATTTGAGAATGTGACAGACAGACAGAGTGAGAGAGGGGATGCAGTAAATTTTAGATATAGCTA
>NC_051416.1:13643793-13644113 GCF_015228065.2 Penaeus monodon
ACATATTTAGCGCTTGGCTTTGTCTCAAGATCGCCTGCTGGATTTTTAATGCATTTCTCTTCAGGGAAAGCTCTGCATACTCAGCATAAGTTGAACGTTCTTAAAATCTCTTGTGATTGTGCGGTGAAGGAGTTAACTTAGATTTGTGGTCTTGGCTTTTCCGTTCATCAGGAATACTATTTGAAAATTCAGTGATTTCCATAAAAGATTTTCACACATCATACACAACACGTAACTTACAAACATCCACCCACATACGGACTCGTAACTTATAGGCACACACATGCACTTCTACACACAAGGACATGTACACACTAGTT
>NC_051416.1:13644278-13644363 GCF_015228065.2 Penaeus monodon
ATTTGGCTAAGGAAATACTGAAATATCACGAGTGCGTAATAACAATCGACTACAACGGATCACAACATAAATAATATAAATATAT
>NC_051416.1:13644739-13644812 GCF_015228065.2 Penaeus monodon
CTTGAACTGGATTAATGTTCTTGTATTCTTACACAGCAGTGCTGTGTCGGATATGTCTTTTTAAGAATTAATG
>NC_051416.1:13646129-13646527 GCF_015228065.2 Penaeus monodon
CAGAAAGGAAAAAGAAAGAAAGAGAAAAAGAGAGAAAGTGATAGAGAATAATTATCAACAACAAAATACCAACGCAAGGTAATATAATCCGTTGCAAACGAAATCTGCTGTGCAATTATATCAACTAAGTCTGACATTTCCACAAAAAATGCAATTGATTATGCGTGATATCTAACTTCTGATTTCCAAAGTTAATTACGTAATGCGAATTTCCATAATTTCGGGAATTACCTTGTGTTGAGTAAGGTCAGGATTGGGAATAGAAATTATGATCAAAGGTCATGACAAAAAGGAGGCTGGAAAAGAATAATATTACTGAGATTTGATAAAGGTCATTAAAGCGTGTATTCAGAATATAGCGATAAGGTGGGGGGGGAGGGGTTGGCGGAACTTACAAG
>NC_051416.1:13646589-13646716 GCF_015228065.2 Penaeus monodon
ACAACACAGAACCATTACTGGGTAGGGGGGGGGAGGTAAACTGATAAATCTTACGATTATTGCATCTTCATCCGCTCACTCATAGTATAGAGAAGATATCAATATATATACTTTACTCTCTCTCTCT
>NC_051416.1:13646910-13647126 GCF_015228065.2 Penaeus monodon
CCCGAGGTGAGATACTAAGCTTCCTTCCAACTTTTCCTTCTTAAGAAGTTACATTAAGGCCACTCCTTCTGCCGCCTTATGACCTTAATTCGCCTCGTGTTTGCTACCTTCAAGGACTACAGACAAGGCAGGCAGAGGGTGTGAAGTGTAGATGTACTTCTCGCAGTTATAAGTTTACTAAGTACTTGTAACAGTGACAATGATAAAAAAAAAGTT
>NC_051416.1:13648724-13649137 GCF_015228065.2 Penaeus monodon
CCACGCTATAAGCCAGTTCTGAATGACTATATGATAGTTATATGGTCAATCAGAAGAAAATGTAGTTCTAAAGTCAATCGGAACGAGTAGAATTCAAAAATCATCCAGGAAAAAAAATCTAGCTATAAAATCACCCAGAAGAAAATATAAAAAAAGCAAAATCTTTCCAAAGAATTAAAGTTCTAAATTCACTCGGAAGAAATTATAGTTCTAAAGTCAAAGACTGTCACAGCTCCCTGCAAATATTAGACTCGCCTCGAACCATTGTTAAGTCATCCCGGAAACATGTTTTGGGTGCAGTGCAATATTCCTTCCCGCTGCATGTTGCCAACTCTGTATCAGCCTCTACCCCTGGCACTGTAGATTTTGATCCTGAAAAAAATATCTATGTGTCGGGGAAAGGACTCTGATCT
>NC_051416.1:13649171-13649690 GCF_015228065.2 Penaeus monodon
ACTTCGGCATATCAAAAATGGGACTGCTTATGCTGAACGAAATTATGACCAGAAATGACTAAAATCTTCATTACTGCAGTGGTTAAGGTTTCTCCTTTTCGTTTATCATTTGTTCTAACGTTTCAAAGAACTGTGTTTTTGGCTCTGTGTTTCTGTGTCTGTCTGTCTGTCTGTGATCAGGCAACCTGTCAGCCTTTCTCTCTATGAAGCTCATGGTCAGTTAAATAATTTTAATGACGTGATGTAATTGCATTTGCATTACCTGGCCCTTCACATGATAACAATGGTGATTATGATGGCGATAAAGGTAACAGCACCATTAGTGCTGGAAACGTTTTTTTTTTTTTTTAATGAAAAGGATTATCTCTCCCTCCCTTGCAGCCTAACTTGTAAGAGATAAAATTCTTGTAAAAAAATGTAAAACAACTTTGCTAACGAGGATAACGATGTTTCACGAGCAATTTGAATGGGAAAAGAAAATGCAAGGTCCCTCGGAGAGTCGCCTCCTGCTCATGAACA
>NC_051416.1:13650171-13650239 GCF_015228065.2 Penaeus monodon
TAAGAAATACGATTCGTTAGTTTTTGAGCTTGTGTGACCATAACATTGGCTATTTGTTCTGCAAAGTT
>NC_051416.1:13650967-13651241 GCF_015228065.2 Penaeus monodon
AACAGCACTGCACAAAATGATGTCATTTACTATTTTCATACTTTTAGCAGGACAAAACTGTTACACATGCAAATTAACTTTTTTTTCGGGATGAGTGAGCACAGGATAACATATCGTAATTTTTTTTATGATCTCTGGATTAATATTCCATACTTGCTTCTATGGGATTAAAATGATATACAGGAAACAGTTTGACGAAAGAGAAAAAAAAAGATATCTATAGATGACTGGGAATTTACTGGGAAAACCCTTATTTTGTCTGAACTACCATTAT
>NC_051416.1:13651636-13651712 GCF_015228065.2 Penaeus monodon
GCTTCATAATGAATCAGTAACGTATAATTATTTTCGCAAAACATGTTTGCCACAAAATAATATATAAAAGTTCTTT
>NC_051416.1:13652197-13652391 GCF_015228065.2 Penaeus monodon
AGGCTTCATTTGTTAAAAAATACACGTAATCTGATTATCATTCACTATTTATTTCTGAACTAATTATTATGATATGGTAATTATTATTGATAACGTTAATACAGTAAGCCTAATATGCAATGACAATGACAGAAAATGTGATTGTTTTGTTCACTCGAAAAGTGATGCAGAGAAACGGAGGAAACAATGAACCG
>NC_051416.1:13653045-13653322 GCF_015228065.2 Penaeus monodon
GCTTAGTAAGTACAGAAAACGAAAATAAATGTTTCAATGTAAAACAGAACCCGTAAACCATGGCAATGTTGTAGTGAAAAATTCATTCAGTGTAAATGTTTAGTCAACACTTAACGCGAAGGCAATTTTAATTAATTCTAATTCGTTTCTTGAAGACTTCGAGTTGTGTAATTTCAGATTCTTAACTTTCACTTCGGTAATTAAGATAAAAAAAAATCTTATGAAGAAAATTAAGTGTAGGAAGAAAAAAATATGAGTGAAATTAGTAATAAGGGTA
>NC_051416.1:13653368-13653763 GCF_015228065.2 Penaeus monodon
AACACTTCCTGTCAATGATTTTTATGATGAAGGTAATGTCAATGTTAAACTAATATGTCTATGTATGCGTAAGTATTTTTTTTTCTATAGTTTATCATCACCTCATTCCTATATCGCTATGACTTTCTCTTCTTTTCTTATATCTCTATATTTAACATCCTAAATATTTCATTCTTCCATCGCGCAGTAAATAACATAACGAAAAAGTTCTTGATCTTTGAACCAGCAACAGCTTCTTTATAAAAAGTTTAGATCCAATATAACAATGATAAGGGTGGAATTTCTAAAGTCGCTCTAAGCCATCTGTGTCTCAATTTCGAACTCCAAAATTAAATTTCCATAGAGACTCCTATACTTTTGACATTTTTTTTTCCGAATATTACCATCCTAAAAAA
>NC_051416.1:13653869-13653950 GCF_015228065.2 Penaeus monodon
TTTGCTCTGCGCTTCTCGGTACATATGAATTCAAATGCCCTATTATTGGAAATATTACATAATGCAAAGAGTAAAGGAAAC
>NC_051416.1:13654042-13654521 GCF_015228065.2 Penaeus monodon
GCTTTGAAAAGGCTTGAAAAAATATAAAGCTGACAAGACTCCCGGAACTTATTGGAACCTCGCCTTTCCTACTTAAATGGCCTCAAAGGAAAAACTTTTAGTAGCGAGAGGACCCATATACTCCTTCTAAATACAAGAAATAAAATTAACTGAACAAAGATATCTTTTATTTTCAAAATTGAAGGGTTGCTTATCGTGCGATTAGAAGAGTATATAATAATTTACGTGTGAATAAAATGAATTATGTCTTATCTGTAATCAGAAGTCGTATACAAAGGAAATGTAGATACGTTCATGGTAGCAATAAAAATAATGCTTTATATACTTAACGCTTTTTACCTCTTGGCTGTAAAAGTTACCACACATTTTTACTACACTCAAACAGCAGACAGAACCATTTATATTCCACGGGTGTCTGAAATAGTTGCTAAACTGTCTGTACGGAATTTCTCACATGCGATGACACTTTGCTCTTTCAC
>NC_051416.1:13654587-13654882 GCF_015228065.2 Penaeus monodon
CATTACTCTATAAGACCACAATATAACTAGACGACACCGATCGTTATCTCAACCAAAAGTGTAATAAAATCAAGAGCAAAGTGGAAAAACAATGTTGACAGTCCGATCCCGCCTTCATTCAAAAACCATGATGTAAAGCTGATACCGAGGACCTGGGTCGTGCTGATGGACAACAACAGTGCCTAACAAATAAACCCGTACAAATAAACAGGGTGGCTGTGTTGTGCTTGTCAAAATACACAATAACCAGTCTGTCACCTGTTGGGACGGCCTGTACGGGGTTACTGTGTGGGAG
>NC_051416.1:13654913-13655043 GCF_015228065.2 Penaeus monodon
GAGTAGTACGGTTGCCATGTGTTCTGTACACTATAGAATCAATATTCCCAGGTACATTGTTCATATCATTAATCGTGACAGCAGGGTTGCAAAACGCAGTAGAACATGTAAACAAATAAACGCAGTATCT
>NC_051416.1:13658149-13658537 GCF_015228065.2 Penaeus monodon
ATTTCAGCTTCTTCACCTTGACTTCCCGACCAGAAAGCGTCAAGTTCCCAGCGCTGTAGGAACTGACATGTGTCATATAAACAATTCCGTTCCCCAGCAGAAAGCAGCAACACACTCCAGTGATAAAGTTGTACCCACGACCGTGTACTGTTTCTCAATAACTTTAAGTGATGACGAAGGTACAAACTTGATTGGAGGTTGAGTACATTGGCGTCTGACAAGGATGCTACTTTCGGCAATTTTTTAACTGTAAGGAAGTGAAGTGCAGTTTATTTAGACTTTTTTATAAATGCAAAGAAAAAATAAGCATTTATCATGCGTTGAGAAGCGTTCAGAACTGATGATGGTTATCAGGACAGGGCAAAATTATCGGTGCGCAGAAAATTTC
>NC_051416.1:13662131-13662421 GCF_015228065.2 Penaeus monodon
ACTAAATAAACAAAAAGCATCCGTCGACAAACACATTGAACACTTGACACAAAAGCAACGAAAAAACAAAGAAAGACTAACCAGACTAGATAAAATCAGCAGCTAAATGAAAGAGGGAAAATGTTGGCAGAACTTCTTCTTAAGGTTAAAAAAGAAAAAGCTCGAGGGTAAGACATGCCTTGATGCGTCATTGTAAGAAGAAATTGATATTCAGTACATCAAACAGTGGCACATATAATAGATGATCGTCATATATATTAACTTTGTTAATGGATGTATTAATGAACAGT
>NC_051416.1:13662504-13662603 GCF_015228065.2 Penaeus monodon
AGTGGATGAAGAGATCAATCGAGGAGCTGATGATGATGTATGGAGACCTGTAGAGATGGCGGCATGAGATCAGACATATATTCAACCTAGCCACTGGGT
>NC_051416.1:13663481-13663827 GCF_015228065.2 Penaeus monodon
GTCTTTGAGCCCCGGGGAGTCCTGAGCAACAGCAGCGATTCCAAAGATTTCAAAAAGATGTTGGCACAATATTTCGCAAGTGAGGAAAAACAAGCTGTGTATGACCTCTTTCTCCATCACAGATTACATCGACATCCCGGAAGGAGATAAACCTGACTTCATCACTATAGAAAAGAAATAAAAACTGCAGGAGTCCTGACCGCTAAATGCGTGCGAAATGTCAAGAAAGTTTTATTATGATTTCGTAATGATAATATCTCCACGCAGTGCTCGCTCTCCTGCCCGTCAAGGAAGGGCAATCTACCTGTGAGGCATTCAACGCGAAATTCTTCCCTTTGTTGAGTCT
>NC_051416.1:13664163-13664283 GCF_015228065.2 Penaeus monodon
CCTGAAGGCCAATTTGATTATTGTCATCCTATTATATAAAAATAAACGTGGAATATTGCAGTATTACACAAATACAATAAGCTTTGTGAATAAGCGTACGTCTGTGTATCTGTGTGTGGA
>NC_051416.1:13664330-13664731 GCF_015228065.2 Penaeus monodon
GTGCATATGTAAATATGTACTGTGAGATATACAGCAACATTATTTTGTATAGTAATTGTGAAGGTAATTTATCAACTTTTTCAGTTAACATGTGGAGTAATGGAAGAAAATGAAAAGAGGTATGAGAAACGTCTGGTAATTAATATTTGTATTTTCCTTTTTTTAACAGTACCATTACATTTCAAAGGCATATATTCAGTTACACATTACTCTTCTGTCATCAAGATTACGGTCTTTTAGTATGGAAAGTGAAACTAAATATCAATAATGCATGTGTTTTAGGTTGAATGCTGACAGCTACCTACATTAGAGCCTGTTTGGCAACGTCACGTGGGATGCGTGATGTTGTTGCAAGAACTGGTATAGGATATAGCAGCCATGCATATTACTACCACACCAGA
>NC_051416.1:13665366-13665642 GCF_015228065.2 Penaeus monodon
TTATGCTGTTTCCCCAGATAATAGCAGTGGTTCTAAAAGCCGGGACTATCCAGCTCGCAATTATGATGTAAAAGAAATTGGATTCATATTTCATTCCAGAAATATCTCGTTATTTCCTGTTTCCGGCGCCAGAAACGTCAGGGGCTATGAAAAAGAGGCAGCTGACTATAAATTATACAAATGGGCAAATGGCCATGGTAATTATACTCACAAACAATTAAAGTTTCATAATAAATAATATATATATAATAATTCATGTTTTGAGCTCTCCTGAGT
>NC_051416.1:13666757-13667833 GCF_015228065.2 Penaeus monodon
TCTTAATGTCATTTTAACAGGCGCAGAGAGAATAAAAGAGACTAAAATACAAAGCGAAAAGAATGTATACACAGCAGACTCCCACACAGACATCTCACCAGCGTCGCTCTAAATCCAAATCTAACGGAAATCAGGAAACTAACGCCTCTATTTCAGTCGCCCCAAAAGACCACAAGAAGTTTATAATAGAGGACACAGCAATACCATACGTGGAAGTAGAGACTGATTTTTCCTTGTGGTTTCTAGAAGGGAAATGTTATTGGTTATAATGATGATCTGAATTTAGAAACTGTTTATTTACTTTAGGTATGATTCTGGTGATGCTAATGGCTTTGCAAAAATGGTGGCGTGGGTTTCTATAGGAGTATATCATTCCACAGTTTGTACATGAATATCTTTAGGGGCGATAGTAATTAGAAATTGTGTCTGCACAAAAAGTCACAATTAATTTTATTTCTCACGGAGGAATCTAAAGGATATTTTAAAAATACGTATATATGAATCTGCTATCGTGTGGCAAAGACGATGGTATTAAACGAACGAAAAAAAAAGTGTTTCTCTCGGGGCATGTCAGGAAGCCTTTTCACCTGCGCAATGTTTAAGTTTTTTTTTTTCTTTCCTTTTTTCAGAAAGTCAGTAGACGTCCCGAGCCAAGTTGGCTGAATGCCATCGTGTTATATTTAACACAAGTTGCGAAATTATATGTATTTTCGCGTATTTATTCTCGGCTGTACCAATTACTCGTCAAGATTAGTCTTGAGACTTGAGACCTCTCACATACGAGGACTTTAGCGACCTGTAAAATGCATATAATGACGTCATATTTTATGAAAGGTTTGCATAAACATAATCACATCTTGACTAAAAAATCATGGAGAATCAGACTGAGGGAATAGATTTTTAAAAATTGGAAGAAATACAATGTATTTCTTATTCATCCAGAACACTAAATGAGAAAATAAAACAATTAATGCTAAATCAGAACTGAGAGAAATTAGCAAAAGTAATATGAATGTAGGAGTTACATCTTCCTAGAATTAAAGTTTTACACTTTGTTGATTGTTTGGCGTATTATC
>NC_051416.1:13669251-13669672 GCF_015228065.2 Penaeus monodon
CCTTTGAAATTCCCTAACTTGAAGGATTTTTTAAGCACAATTTCTTGTCTCATTGCAGAGATTACTTTTATAGATTTTCTGATACAATAGGTATCGTTTTATCCGCTGAAAGGCAATTTTCCAGTCATTATGAGCGCAAATTGGATAACATTTTACGACCTAAAAATATAATGAACTAAATGGAACTTTACAGAATAAAGAAAATGAATGCTTCATATTGCATAATTTTTGCATGATATCCCTTAACGCGAAATAAAGACACTGCGAACTATCCACCTTGTAATTATTTTTAAATCAATTAGCCGTATCATTTCGCGGATAATGAGATAGCGTAGGGGGAAAAGGCTTTTGGTTACAGCAGCAAATGTTAAGATCGATTCTAAAGTTGATTTTCATTTCTTAAAGAAGAAGAAGTAGAAGG
>NC_051416.1:13669858-13669940 GCF_015228065.2 Penaeus monodon
GATAATGATAAATAGATAAAGAAAGATAGTTTTGTTATATTTTCCGGAAGAGAGGGCGAACTTTGAGTCGAGAATCTCGACA
>NC_051416.1:13670481-13670970 GCF_015228065.2 Penaeus monodon
CTGCAGGAGTTATTTATCATCTACTTTAGTAAACTTTTCTTCAGGAATTGTTGATATTCGCTTTAGGAATTATCTAGAAACTACTTACGACTTTACTTAACATTTACTTCGCGAAGCAATTATATTACTCAATATTCACGTCAGGCATTGCTCACAATCACTTCAGGAATTACTCATATTCACTTAAGAAATGGGCTGATAGCAAATCAAGTAATATATACAAGGAATTTTAAACTAGAAAGGCTGAGAGGAATCCAGCAGAATCAGGTCAACGAAGAAAGGTTATCAAATATATAAGGAAAAAATAATTCTTCAAGTGGAAATAAAGGGAAAAAAAAATCCATCAGTGCCTCTTGCAGTGTCCACGACGGCAAGGAGGAAGTGGGATATCCTTTTTAGAAATTTCCTTTCTATTTACAAGTTCCAAGGGAGCTTTAATGAACCGATAGAGATTGACTGGCACACCAAAAACTTTGGAGATAAGGGGGG
>NC_051416.1:13671019-13671196 GCF_015228065.2 Penaeus monodon
GGGGAAATGTCTTGTCGAAAGAAAGAAGATTATTCACTCCGTTCCACGTATTTATCTCCTTCGCTGAATCATATCTTTTGTTAGGTTCGTGTTTCCGTTTTATTCTTACCTGTTCGTGATAATATTCTTACCTGTTCGTGATAACATTTTGTTTTTATTTTTAGACAGTTAAAAAGG
>NC_051416.1:13671586-13671746 GCF_015228065.2 Penaeus monodon
AACCCAAACACACATAACATACATCTCAATCCGAATTCAAGTCCACTGATCACATGCACAGCAGTTCGTCTCCTCTCTGTCCGATTACTGATGCAGATTCACTTAAATGAGACTCAGAGACATGTCAGACTGCCGAGGGTCTCCCCTGCCCTGTGAGGAT
>NC_051416.1:13671797-13672326 GCF_015228065.2 Penaeus monodon
TTTCTTTCCCTGTTTTTTTTCCTGGTTGTTGTTTTTTTCTAACTGTTTTTCCCCTGACTGATTTCTTTTCTCTGTCTCTTTCCCCTGCATGTTTATCTCCTGCTTGTTATATCCCCTACCAAGTTTTAGTCCTGTTTGTTTTTCCCCCTGCCTCCTATGTTTTTTCAAGACGTTTACCCTGTCTGTTTCTCCCAACCTGTTTTTTCCCCTGCTTGCTTTTGTATCTGATATTTTTTCCCCTCGCTGCCAGTCCTTACCCTACGAAAGCTTTCCCTGCCTGTTTTTCCCCAGCCGATCCTTTCCTACCAAGCCCATCCTTGCTACTCCTTTCCCTGCCAAGTCCCTTCCTTACTCTATAGTCCCCTGCCAGTCCACTCCCTACCATGCATTCTCCTACCATGCACTCTCCTGCTATTCAAGTCAACCCGGACCTGAAGGCAGCATGAATGTCCTTTGTGTCTATAGCTGTTACCAGGTCGTCAGGAGAAAGCAATAGGAAGGTCGGTCATGAGAATTATCCCCAGGCCCA
>NC_051416.1:13672613-13672678 GCF_015228065.2 Penaeus monodon
GGAAGAAGAGAATGTAGGACAAAAATACGGTAATCACAGCGCTGACTGAAGATAAGACACTGATA
>NC_051416.1:13672720-13673016 GCF_015228065.2 Penaeus monodon
TGCATGACTGAAGTGTGGCAGATATTGTAAATAAATAGAGTCGAATGAAAGAGTATAGGAATAGAAAGGGAAGAGGGGAATAAACCACGATAAAATACTGCAAAGGCATAAAACTGCGTGTCGATGAGACAATAAATAAAAAAATACTGTGAAGAATTGAAAGAGAAGAGGGACATAAAACGCAATAAACACTGAAATGCGTTGAGAGTGTGGGATGCAGAAAGGTGGAGAAAAAAGATAAGTGCTTTTGGTGATTGAGGTCAAGGAATGAATTCTACACTAAAATAACATAGAAC
>NC_051416.1:13678370-13678813 GCF_015228065.2 Penaeus monodon
ATGAATGGCGCTATAATCCCCCTTAACGAGTGAATACAAGGTCGTTTGGAGGTCGATGCGCCTCTTGGCTGTATCTAGCGGTTGCCGAAAGCCGTGCACACAATAGATCAAAGGCAGGGATCCAGAGGGGAGAGAGGGGAAGAGGGGAGAGAGGGGAAGAGGGGAGAGAGGGGAGGAGAGGGAAGTGAGGAGGAGAGGGGAGGCAGGACTCTTCTAAATGAGACTCTTTTTAAGCTATACACTCTTTTGGGCAGACTAACTCCCCAGGTGGTCGGGAGGACACTGCGGGCGGGCCTGTGTGAAGTGATTTTGCTCCGTTTTTCTATTGACGGAGGGTCGTGATGCGGCCATATGCTGGTATGGATTATCGGTCCATATTTTTATCGAATCGAGGGAGAGGATGATTGCAGCAAATATATCCTTTCGAATGGCTAATCATGTTA
>NC_051416.1:13679613-13679927 GCF_015228065.2 Penaeus monodon
GACAATATTTTTACTCAATGACGGAAAATTTAGCCTACGGTAAATTTAGGCCAGAGGGTAGCTACGTCAATAGCGTTGCTGAGACACTTCCTTAGTTTCGATTAAGACACATATGAAATTTATCATATTAAGGATTAAAGTATGAAACGGACCAAAACTTTATACCCACGTGTATATATTTTCTTAAAACACACTATTTCTTCTCGTTCTTTCTAGGTACACTTGTCCAAGAGCCTTAATCCTCTCCTCTCCTTTCCCCACCAGGCACGCACATATACATATATATATACACAAATGTATTTCTGAAAACGCCT
>NC_051416.1:13679971-13680206 GCF_015228065.2 Penaeus monodon
TATAAGGGGGTCCCTTTTTATGCTCCGGAGAACAAAGTACCGCTGCATGAACCCGAGAACGCGAGAAGAAACTAGCTGTTCTATGCTCTTGTTTTTTGTTTTTTCTTATGGGTAGGGTGAACACATGAGAGGGGCGAATGGTTGTTGCGTTCTTTACTTGAGGCTGTTACACTGCCTGAGGTGAAGTTCCTGAAGGCCTTCATATGAAATGAAACACGGACACGCGAATAAAAGC
>NC_051416.1:13680517-13681232 GCF_015228065.2 Penaeus monodon
TCGTTTTTCTGTTGATATATTCTGACCGGATGTCTAGCATTATTCTTTTCTGACCGTTATGGAGACGTATAGATACCCTTTTTCCTTCTGGGAATATTAGTGAGTAAATATATAGACGCATTTTTATGATCATATTGAAGAGAGAACAAAAAAGCTGCTGATCTTTTTTGACAATATGAAGGATTTCCACGAATGACAAGTGTATCATCACAAAGGGAATAGAAAATATAAGATTATTGTTGTCTCAGTTTCTTGAAATTAGGATATTCGTCTATATTTCACATTTTAAAATTCTATTTTGTTCAAATAGGTAAAAGGTCTGAAGTGTGAAGGAATCGAAGCCACAGCGGCTCATATAATGAAATGCGGGTATGATGTCCGTAGACTTTAGGTGATTTCTGGTACTGATGGTGCTGCTGTTATATCCTGTCAGGTATATAAGGTACGTTCGTTAAACGCTGATCTTAAGTAATTACTCCGTAAGTGTTTTTAATAAAATTACATAACTGGTAAAATTTTTACATTAATGAAAATCAGTCACTGAAACCCAGCGTTTTTCAGCATCCTTTATCTAATGAGAATCGTTTCTAGATAGGACAAACAATTTTCATGTGTAAAATGTGAAAGTTAAATTGACGTGCTTTTTTGCTTTCTTAAGCAGAAATATCTGTATCTATATCAGTAACGAGGACTGGCTTAAACACGCACGTCATGA
>NC_051416.1:13682124-13682581 GCF_015228065.2 Penaeus monodon
TCAATAGTATTTTAGTATCAGGCAAGAAAAGTAAAGCAAATTAACAGATAAAAGAATAAACACAGCGCAGAATTCCCACACCCGATGCACCAGGAAGCTCAGGGCACACTCATAACCCATCCTGCACATAGCAAGACTTACTTCCACTTCTACTTCCACTGACCCTCACAGCATTCCAGGACCTCATAGCTATTTCAGCACTCCTTCTGGCCTCTAAGAATTTCAGCAGGTTATGTAGTGAAGTTCTGAAAGTTGGCGTTCCTACATTCCGGGGATGATTCTTGCAGGAAGGGGTTACGGCATTCTCTCTTTCTCGCGTCGCTTTTAAACGCCATTCCGTGGACCAAACTGAGGGCTGCGTCAAAAGAAACGCGGCAACAAGAACTAGTTTACGAAATGTACGAGGGTCTCCCTTTTTTTTTTTTTTTACCTACTGTAGCATCGATTGATATTGTTT
>NC_051416.1:13683335-13683749 GCF_015228065.2 Penaeus monodon
GAGGGATATACAAACCTCATTTCTTATCTTTCCCGTCAGCAAGGGAGCCTCCTTTCCAGCTCATCACAAACCCTCTGAATTCCAAGTCACTTGGTACTGTGTCGTGGTGTTGACCGCTCAGTCTGGCTTACAAGGCCGAAAATTAACGCCAAATTAACGCCAAATTAACGATTCAGGGATAACTTCGATAAAGATATAAACTGATCTTTTATGGATATGTGTTAAATGGTATGGTTGATGTTGTTGTTTTCTAATAATGCAAAATGTAATATAAAGTTGCGCTAGACTAAATTTGTTGAAGCACTGATTAACCAGACTATAGAGGATTAGATTTACATAATATCTCGCTGCGTCAGCTTTGACTTTATCTTCTGATTTGTTATGTAAATAGGCCTGTGTGTGTATGTATGTATG
>NC_051416.1:13683929-13684680 GCF_015228065.2 Penaeus monodon
TATTTTCTTTTTTTCATTCGTTTCATTTAAGAGCAGGTTTACCACTTAAGTGATTTAGAGCTTAGATTCTACTTTAATCTTTTTCCCTTGATGATGTAACTAAAAATTTTCGACTAAAAAATTGGGTGAGAGTGATAGAGGGTCATTAACCACTCATTTCTATTGATATATCTCTTTAACAAAATTTCTCGCGTACATTTTTATCAAGACTTGACACTGATGTTAGAGAATTCAGATGAATTCCATAACCAATACATCTACCGCATTTTTATGGATAATTAAGATTCGAAACCCTCACCAAACCATCTTTTTTTTCAATTCCTCCTCCAGGTTTAGTCAAAATTTCGGTGCTTTATCAATAATCTTATACAAGCAAAATCTTTTCCACATTTGCATAAACAGTTATAATTTAATTCCAATCTTAAAAACCTTTATTCACAGATCTCCCTATGATGAACCCTTCCCAGCAAAGGCTAGAGTAGTTTCTCCGGTCTACTCGGCTGCAGAGATCTCATAACACGGCAGATAAAAGCTTGGCTCAAAAGCATGCCAGCTTCACGACCGTCAGAAGTGCGTGGGTAGGTCTTCTTTAACATCAATTTCCTCTTTTACACTGACAGAACACAGGGAGGAGGAAAGAGGGAGATGGGGAAAGAAAGAGGAATAATCACTTTTGCTGTTTCCTTTGAGTTGCGAGATATTTGATACCTTTTTTTAAAAAATTCTTCTTCTTCATCTTTTAATGAAGAAA
>NC_051416.1:13684792-13685021 GCF_015228065.2 Penaeus monodon
AATTTTTGTAAGATCGGTCTTGCAATTTAATCTCACCAAAGATCAACGTTTAAAATCTTGATGGAGACACGGAATAGAAATATTAATGAAATGTGATATAATTCCAAAGTTAGAATGAATGTTTAGAGTGGCCAGACGGAGGGAGACATAAGAAGAGGGAGATGGCAAATTCTGGAGTAAAAGGACGCTCAAAGGAAAGAAGTTAGAAGGAGAAGGGGGGTGATTGGAG
>NC_051416.1:13685152-13685289 GCF_015228065.2 Penaeus monodon
GAGGTAAGTAGAGGCAAACGAAGAAGAATATCAGAGCAATTTAAGAAAATGGAAGAAATAGGGGAAGTGATTACGAAATAGGAATAAAAGAGCAACCAGTAAAGTAAAGATATAACAAATTCTGAGAAAACCGGTGC
>NC_051416.1:13685310-13685603 GCF_015228065.2 Penaeus monodon
TGTTGATCTATACATTCATCATATGTTCTTATATTCAAATGTATGCAAGTATGAATTAATACCAGATTTAGATGACCCTCTGAAAATCCATCATATCCAACCCTTTTTTTAGATAAACTCCGAAACCTGGTAATTTGGATTTAATCGAGATCAATTATCATGACTTTTTATTTTGCCAACGATATGATATATGAATCCGTCTCACATATCATCACACTGTTAGCATTCTACCTTTCAGGCAAATTTGCGAAAATACATCCATTTCTATAAATTCCCGATAGATAATTAGATAA
>NC_051416.1:13686889-13687116 GCF_015228065.2 Penaeus monodon
TAAATTCAGTTATATAACAACATTGCCCTTTCAGTATCAGTACTATAAACGCATCTTCGATCGTAACTTGCAGCAAACAGGAAGGCAACTCACTCGATAGCATGTAGAAAGGTTGAAAATCAGGTGATCAAGGCTAAGTGAGTGTGTCTTTGATCGTTGTGAATGATAAGAGAGTGAAGATGGCGTAGCTCCTGATAGTTTCAAAACAGCCGTTGTCAGTTATGAAA
>NC_051416.1:13687266-13687729 GCF_015228065.2 Penaeus monodon
AACGACGATTAATATAAAGAAATGTATTAGCAAAAAGTAGTGGGTATAGCAATACAAGAAGGTCAATGAGGAGATAGACAAAAAGGGAGAAAAGAGAATAGGAAAAGCAGTGATGCTGTTATTAATAATTCTGCAAGGTTACATAACACGGATGTTGCAAGCCTAATAAGTGTCACACCAGCTGTGCTGGAGGAGGGAAAGAAATTAGGATGATACATAAAAGGAGAAAGAGAAATGATGATAAAAAAATAAATAAATATTGCTGAAAATTGGAATGGTAAACGTCGATAACATATACGTCGATGAAAATATACAAAGATATAAGAAAGAAAAAGAATGACGGCAATAGTACTATAAAAATTCTCAAGATAAGCTAACAATAACACCATCAGCATCACTAGTAACGACAGCGATACTAATGATAATAATACAATACAATTCTAGAAAGGAATACAGGGCGATA
>NC_051416.1:13687848-13687929 GCF_015228065.2 Penaeus monodon
CTTGAAAGGAAAGGAATACATTAGTTGCAGACGCCAGGGATCCCTCCCCGTGAGAATATCAGTCATCATCCACATTCCTCG
>NC_051416.1:13688180-13688434 GCF_015228065.2 Penaeus monodon
TAAAATTAAAGACAGCAATACAAGTCACCTATATTTTGGTTAAGAATATTGTTCATATTCAGAGACATTTCGGACACATGTTACAGAGAGCTGAATCCGGAGTTCCAGCATCTCGCACCCGTCAACCAATCACCGTCGACCTGTGTCACGCCGTAGCCAATCACCGTTGAGTTGCCTTGCGTTGCAGCCAATCAGATGCACCGATTAAGGTCTCCGAAGTGTCTCTGAATATGAACGATTTTTTTTTTGTTCAT
>NC_051416.1:13689684-13690324 GCF_015228065.2 Penaeus monodon
AAAAGTAAACCATGCCTCCAAGTCGCCCCTAAGAAGCCTCATACAAAAATCTTATAGGTGAAAATCAGCCCTTCCGAGACTCCCATTGAAGATATAGCGGCGTTTTTTTACGGCAGTTCCACAGCACAGGAAAAGTAAGTCGCATTTATTTTGATGGGTCGGGTTATGGCGGTGAATTTTTTCTATGATGGAGGTTATGCTAATCGGAGAGAAAACGGATTAGTTTACATATTTCTCTGCCTTAGACCAAAGTACTCTTATTACAGATACAGATCTACAGACAGAAATAAAAATACAAGCATATGATCTCATCTGTCTCTCAATTCGTCATTCGAAACAGTCTCAAGTTCCCTTCACTTTAGAAGGAAGTGAAAACTACTCAAGTCAGTGGCAGTCTACGGACATGCCCTCCGAGATTCAATTACCATCAAGGATAGAAATATGCGTTGAGGAGGTTTCATCATGGCATATGAATCAGAGTGGAAAGGAGGGGAGACCAGAGGATATCTTGCCCTTCCGCTCAGTAACGAAGCAAAAATAGGGCAACGGAAGCGAGGGAAACCTTCCTTATTGCCCTCGTACCCATAGAAAAAGAAGAGAAATGGACAAATCGAGAAGTGGGGTTCCTTCCAACCACATG
>NC_051416.1:13691046-13691301 GCF_015228065.2 Penaeus monodon
ATCTATAAATGCTATGACCACTTTATCTGAATTTATGTGTACGAACTTGATCGTTTGTACGACGAAACACAGCCTTCTTATTTTTCCTGGGGAATGAACACCATACTATTCCTGTTATATTGCACATTCTATTGTTATCATAATGGGAATTTTCTCTTATACACGCTGCAAGGCTATTATCCAAAAGACATATCGCGTGTTTAGAAGGAAGTAATAAATACAGAGTATTAAATTTCTCTCGCTTCCTGAGTCACA
>NC_051416.1:13691354-13691823 GCF_015228065.2 Penaeus monodon
CATACGACAGAGGTGTTTGCTCCTGGCGATTGAAGATTGGATTAGGCTCTGTGTTGTGTTTGCTGTGTTTGGTAATTGTGAAAATGTTTGGTTAACATTGGCTTAAACTATTTGGATTTTTTTTGTTTTGTTTTTGTACGGATCTTTGCCACTTTTAATTGAGAAGATTAGATGTAGCTGTATTCTAATCTTTTCGTTATATTAGATTAGTTTAATATAAGGAAATTGTATTTTGCTCCAGGTAACATGCCACATCACCAGTATGAAGTACTATTATTTTTTAACATCACACCACTTTGACCTATGCCATTTTATAAAACCATCATGACACACGCCACATTAATATCATACCACAACACATCACTTTGATGCATACCCCGTTATGTCAGACCATATAATTTTGACATATACTCCATCATAATACTGGCATATCACATCACTCTGACATACGATCGCTTTGGCTTCTGCT
>NC_051416.1:13692301-13692509 GCF_015228065.2 Penaeus monodon
CTTTTTCCACGATCTACTTTCTATTCCTTTCCACCTCCTGCTCGCCATCCTTTCTTCGATTTATTTAACTTTGTAGATGACTCTCCTTCGTCACAAAGCCTGATCAGATTTATGTGGCAAAGTTGGTGAAACAGAGATATTTCTGTGACTTTTGGCATCACTTTAATTCTTATTCTCACTCTCCTCCCTTTCGTTCTTCTTTTGGGAA
>NC_051416.1:13692651-13692744 GCF_015228065.2 Penaeus monodon
ACTTACATTTTTACTCCTTTTACGGTATATTTCTCAAACCTACCTGATTATTTCACGATTTATCCTGTGTTCTTTCGTTGGTTTTCTTGTATT
>NC_051416.1:13692929-13693422 GCF_015228065.2 Penaeus monodon
CCTGTATAAACTGCTTCTCTTTTTCACGGCATCTCGCTAACTTACCTTTAACCTTGAACAAGATCCATTAAGAGGCAGTAAGGAAGTATGAAGCTTGAAGGGAATAATATCTGAAGACGGATATCGCCATTTTATATAACTGCCGCAGAACCATCGTGGCACCATTTATTTTTCGTTATTCACTCGTGATTGTTGTCAATGAGTTCATCAGCGGCGTTAACAGTGGACGTTGCCGGCGGGCGTTATCAGTGGGCGTTACCGGCGGGTGTTACCGGTGGGCGTTACCGACGGGCATTACCGGTGGGCGTTACCGGTTGGCGTCACCATTGAGTATTACCAGTGGGCTTTACTAGTGGGCATTATCAGTGAGCGATACCAGTGGGCGTTTCCTTTTCTTTGTTTGTTTTCTTTGTGTCCTTTTTTTCATAAAAAAGGCTTAAGCTGAAAAAAAATGATGATACGAGCTAAGGAACGGTTAGAAGCTGAGATGTCA
>NC_051416.1:13693879-13694255 GCF_015228065.2 Penaeus monodon
ATCTGATATATCAAAAAGACTCATACCAGCTCCATCACCATCTGCCATATCATCATCGTTTTTTATCACCAGCTGAATCGCCATTAACCTTTTCGCTCCCAAGACCAAAAACGGCACAACTCTGCGGCCCTGCACGCCGAAATTCACCTAAAGAGTTTACGACAGCGAACTGCATTTTCCTGCGGCAGAAAGGCACAGGAATTCACGTCCGCTTGTTCGATGCTGAGATTTATCTGCCATGCTCTGCTGAGTTTTCCATTTGTAGGTGGAAGAGGCCATTACTCATTTCAAAATCAATTTCTGTTTTCTGACTCTTTCAGTATTGGATGTGATTATTCTCATTTTTCAGTTGTGGTCGTATGAGTACGTTTGCTTG
>NC_051416.1:13694542-13694833 GCF_015228065.2 Penaeus monodon
AACAGTCACTCGCGTTTTTCAAGCACAAAACAATACAGACTTTCGTTTATCTTAATCCTGTTTATTACTCTTACCCGGAGCAGGAAGTGGAAAGATTGCGAAGCGTAACACTGCAGCCATTCATTTGCTCTAAGTCTCTTAGTGTCCGGAACCTTTCGCAAAAATGGTCAGAGCGGTTAATTTGAGTTCCGTTCTACCGCAGCGGATTCGTTTACAAGGGCCGCAGGGACTGACAGTAAGCCGATTAATAACGTTGTTTCTCTGTGATAAATCGCTGTTTGTTAATAATGC
>NC_051416.1:13695685-13696031 GCF_015228065.2 Penaeus monodon
GTAAAAGATAGGATATTTTGTAGAAAAAAAATAATGTTTCATCATTTCCCGTAAATAAACTTACTGTTATGTTCTGGGAAATCGTACCCCAACTCTTACATTCTCTCAGATCAGCTGTATAGTTGTTTATATTTTGGGCAAAAGGATGTAAAACTTATATTTCTGACTGTGAAATTTTTGGTTACCGCCACCAGGGAGGCGCACCATCGTAACGCTATGGTTTTGTTGTCATCCACTCATTGCAAATGACTGACAGGTAGCTGGAAGTTTAACATTTCTTTCAAATTTCTAGGAGCATTTTTATTCAGATAATGAACTAATGTTTCTTAAAGGTTTCACAATCGTT
>NC_051416.1:13696092-13696251 GCF_015228065.2 Penaeus monodon
TGATGAGCTTCCCTTATTAATTTTTCGTAAGTTCGTGAAAACAGACTGACAATTCGGATAGTTTTCAATATTTTATTATTAGCAACACAATTTACTGTAATGATTTGGCTTGTTTTCAATTACATTAGACGTAGATCAATTTTTTGATACATTTGAAAC
>NC_051416.1:13696438-13696521 GCF_015228065.2 Penaeus monodon
CATATATAAATGATCACAAAGCCGTCAGCGCTCCAGCTCCTTCCCGAATTCCCAGCGAACACAAACCTTAAACTCAGCATGTC
>NC_051416.1:13696544-13696788 GCF_015228065.2 Penaeus monodon
GAGGCATAATCTCCTTCGAGAATAATACGCATCATAACTCACCGGTAGTACAAACCAGTTTTCCTTCATCCGCAACGAGAGCCTGATATATACGTTCTGAATTTCATACAACCATAAATCAAGAGGGAAGTGTGGAAGTTGAAGGCTAAGAACGTGTGTTTATAAGAGCATTTCCACGTTTTCTGACGTCATTCGGAAAGTCGTTGATTGGCCGTGTATTTTTTTTTACGTCAGTCTAATGTGC
>NC_051416.1:13696960-13697055 GCF_015228065.2 Penaeus monodon
ACGTCTCTACTTATCATATCTATTTTTAGTATCTCGGATTTATCATTGAGGAGAAATCTGATGAGCCGCGTTGGTAAAAACTTCTATGTCATTCA
>NC_051416.1:13697160-13698025 GCF_015228065.2 Penaeus monodon
TCTCAGTCATCAATTTTCTACACTATATCAATCAAGTTTCTTCCATTTTTCCATCTGCTTTTTCTCTTCTTTCTTCTTACAAGGTTATCATTCGAAAAAATAAATAAATAAATAGACGAGACGAAAAACTACATACAGAAAGAGAAAATGATGCATGAAAATATAAAATGTTCTTTTAACCTTCTCCACGAACAATGGGTTTTGTATTGAACATATCAACAACTGACTATAACAGCTGACAACGTATAGACTTTCAACGCATAGCTAGGCACAGTCTTCTCGAGAAAAAAAAAGTTTTGCTTTAAATTTATTCTGGATACTATTGCACTATTCAATCTAAAATAACACACTAGCCCACCCTAACTCCAAGAAATGAGTAAGATGATGAATAATAACGAATAATAATAATTTCACATGCATTAATTCATAATCTCTCTAACGTGTCAGCTGTGAAAGAGGAATATTGAGTATGAAGAATGCACACGCAAATATGAATAATAAAACAGATCTAGCAATTTTAATACAAACGACAGAAAGGCATTTTCTACTTGCAGGAATTATAAGAATATAAATATTTTACACACCATATTAACTCTTTATACATTAAACTGAAATATGAATAGATTAAATGCGATTCTGTGGGCATAATGGAATGATCATAGTTATTGTACAAGAATCATAATACATGTGGGTTTCACTTTCTCAGAGTCACGAAGATGGTTTTCAATAAAAAGCGGCTTAAATAAACCACGACAAATGATTCCATTTAACGCCAGGATTTATGCCAAGTGAAAGTTGATGGTAATAATTTCTCACAGAAATTTGATATGGCTTGAGAATTTTATATATTCGTCTGCAGATGTGG
>NC_051416.1:13698539-13698723 GCF_015228065.2 Penaeus monodon
TTGCATTCAGTTAAAAATCAAGAACTCTATTGAATTGATAACTATTGATATAGAACATCATAATGTTTAAGATTAAGTAAACAATCAGATAAAGAATCATTTAGTTTTTGACATCCGTAAAGATACCTTATATGCAAATATATATTATGCAAAATTAACAAACATTCAGAACTAAGTTATCTCT
>NC_051416.1:13699134-13699353 GCF_015228065.2 Penaeus monodon
AGCATACAGAACTGAAACTGTATTTCCAAGTAAGACATGTACAAAGGTAATCTTAGGCACCGGTATTTAACAGGACTCGCCGCTGCCTTCCTTTCGCTGAGCTATCATCTTATCCATTTACTAACGTATCCCATTCCATTAATTCTTAAAAAGACATATCCGACACAGCACTGCTATGTAAGAATTCAAGACATAAATCCAGTTCAACAATCAGCTCCC
>NC_051416.1:13699745-13699831 GCF_015228065.2 Penaeus monodon
CGTTGTAGTCGGTTGTTATTACGCATTCGTGGTATTTCAGCATTTCCTTGTCAAATAGGTTTTGTCACTCCCTTTTCAAACCATAA
>NC_051416.1:13699976-13700740 GCF_015228065.2 Penaeus monodon
CATGCGTGCGTGCGTGTACATACGTATGCACGAGTGTCCAGCACATGAGAACAGAATCAAAATTAATTCAGACGAGAGAGCTTAGACCGAGATTGATCCTGACTCAAAATTCCCTAAAGGTATCGGCCACTCGCAGGAATACAATCCTAATTGCTTTCATGAGCTTTGGAGGATTTCAGCAAATGAAATTCCCGCTTTTCTTGGTATTGAGGAGGCAGTGGCCCTATCGAAGGGTGAATTTCCGGAAAGAGAAAGATTTATTAGAACTAATCTATTATAGATCTGAACATGTACTCGAGTTAAGAATCCGACTTGTGCTTATAATAAATTCACAATCCTTTTCATTAACAGAATTAGCAAATTTATGTACTCATACAGATATTTATATATATTTTTCATCTATCTTTTTTTCCAAATCGTTTACGTCAGCGGAAATCCTCACAAATATGCAAATCACATGTAGTTATTGACACAGTAATTTCAAAGAGAGATTTGAGTCCGGCCGTTCCAATAACTACTAATCTAGTTTAGTTAATATATTACGCTTCAGTTTCGACGTAATATCATTTACGTAATTACAGTAGGCCGTTGCATTAGGTGTACTGTAATTAAACTCATTTTGCGTAAAGTTATTATCAACTATAGTGACCCTTCATGAAAATAAAATCATAAACGCTGTATTTTACACTATTAGGTGTTTCTTCGCGTTAAATTGTAAGGTTTTGTGAGTATAGATTTTGGTTACGCAAATATATATATTTTTT
>NC_051416.1:13700936-13701248 GCF_015228065.2 Penaeus monodon
CCTGCCATTCTTCTTCCTATTTTTCTCCTTTTTTTCCTTCTCCCATTACAGTTAAGAGCAAAACATAAAGCTGAGATTTATTGCTCAAAGTCCTAATGGTTTAACTCCGTGCATGTCTGAATCTTCATACTAATATGCATTGAGAGAACGTATTGCAGTCACTATGCTAAAATCTCTTTATTAATATTTATTGTGATTGATTTTCCTTTCCATTATTTAAAAAAAATCGAAAGTACTCCATGCATTATTTTTCTTGTCGATATGGTACACATTATTTTTGCATTATTTTTCCCTTTGTCGATATATTGCAGC
>NC_051416.1:13701271-13701964 GCF_015228065.2 Penaeus monodon
ACAGAGATAAATGGTAATATCTTTCCTTAATGGCAACTGCACTTATATACACGTCAGGGCAAGTAATTTATCAAGGTAAGCCTCAACTTAATGCTTCTCCCAGCTGTCTATGAATGGAAATTGCAAACTACATACTTTTTTTGCAATATTGTAAGAAAAATATGTATACGGACTTTACAAATATATATATTTTTTTATGTGGAGAAATATTAATTGTTTTCGTTGAAAAGAAATCTGAGCACATCAGCGCGGGATTTTAAACAGATATGACAAGACTGTTTCGTGAATTATAGAAAGGAAATTCAGTCTAAATCCTTATTTTTGTTTGTATCTTTTTCTACACTTTTCTTCTCAGTCTTCTTCGTCTCTTTCTTATCTCCTTTATAGCCTCATCTTTCTTGCCAGGGACTGCCATTTAATTCTCTCAGTATTTGTTAATCGTCAAAGTTTTGTCACTTTTAAGATGTATAGTGACATTATTTTTTTTTTTGCATAAACCATTTATTTCATCTATAAATTCCAAGCGACGTTCCCAACCCATTTAAGTATTTATCTACGTTATCTGTCTCTATTTCTTTCAATCTTGTGTTCGTGTTTCTCCTTATTTGTCTATTTCTCTGAAATATACAAATTGGAAAATAATCAACATCGTTGTCTATTGTATGCAGGTCTTGCTTTAAAGCCATCATTACA
>NC_051416.1:13702048-13702345 GCF_015228065.2 Penaeus monodon
CATGCGCGTGTGTTCATATATGTGTGTATATGCTCTATATTCATCCACAATATTCCTTCTCCTCTCTTCCACATCCTCTTCACATATTTATTTTTACACCCTAAGCGTCACCTCGCTCTCCTTCGCCGTGTAAACACAGACGATAAACACTGCACGTAGAGTATTCTGAGTCTCGTCCAAGCGCCGAGATATAGCTGCTCATAAAAGCTAAAAAAGGGGGAGGGATATGCTACTCCTGTGCCTTTAATTGTTCTGGGAATTCCTCTTATTCATATATTCCTGGATTAATTTACTTAC
>NC_051416.1:13702378-13702453 GCF_015228065.2 Penaeus monodon
AACACTGTATTTCCTGGAATTTATGCTATGCTGGCGAATCACAAATTGCCTTCATTATAAGTGCAAGGGTTTTCA
>NC_051416.1:13702487-13702707 GCF_015228065.2 Penaeus monodon
TTCTCAATGGCTGAAGTTTATTTCTATTGTCTGTTGGGATTCACATCGAAAAGTAAAAGACCGAAAAGGATTGAAAATATCCATACATTTATTTTACGTCGTCATTGTTGTGATTTTCTTATATAACTGATTTCCCGTGAAACGAAGTTGATCTTTTTTGTATAGCTTTCATGATGGAGAAAGGGGGGGGGGGGGTATATAGAAAAACATCTCATATAGC
>NC_051416.1:13702745-13702927 GCF_015228065.2 Penaeus monodon
CTGTCATAAAATCTTAGTTTATAGCCACTAGGTAAATATACTCTTGTCAGAATACTAAAATATTCATGATATGATGGAAATCCGAGGATAATTTCATCATATGATAAAAACGACAGTCTGGAGTTTCTACATAATTCGTGATGAAGCTCTGAGATGAAATTAAATCTACCCTCTTTTACCTT
>NC_051416.1:13702983-13703537 GCF_015228065.2 Penaeus monodon
ATGTACATGCAGATACGCAGCAGAAACAGTAACAGTATGATTCATAAAAACTAAATAAAAAAATAACACTCTTTATAATGACAGTGCTGAATTATTGTTATCAGTGAAGTGATCATAAAATCTAACAGACGAATTCTTTTAAAACTAGGAATCACGTTTTTATGTGTGTTTTCTATATTTGGTCAATATTTGTGCCGGTATACTATCGTTATTGCATTACATGATCACTGATGGATATTCTCTGTGCGTACAAAAAAGTATAAAAAAAAGTTTCGTTGTACACGGGTTCTGATGTCAGTGAGGGTTGCTTCGTAAAACCCAAAATTCAAATTGATATTCCATTGCCCTTCATTCATTAGTGTTACAACGTTTCGCGTATATTGTGCACCCATCTTTATTTTATCTTTTCTTTATTTGTGTATTTTACTATATCTATTTGTTTATCTATTGTTTGATTATGTTATTATTTTTCTATTCCTGATTGTGTGCTTACATTTATTCAAATTCACTTACAAGTTACATTTTGTCTCTACGTCTCTGATGTTCATTTTGGT
>NC_051416.1:13703563-13703957 GCF_015228065.2 Penaeus monodon
TACGACACCTGTTTTATTTCGTGTTTGCTTGTGCGTCTACGTAGCCTTCCGTTCCTTCGTGAGCAGGTTTGATCACTTTATTTGGGGTTTTAAATTCTGAACCTCAGTAACGCTGCATTTTTTTCTCTTACCCTTTTTCTATTTTCCCTTCCTTCCTTTTGTCATTATTTACCAGTCTTTCTTCGTAATTTCATCTCTGTTCCACTCTTCCCCTCTCCCTTCCTTTCCCTGACCTTCTATTTATTCGCCCGTTCTCATTTTTTTTTTCTTTTCTTTTTCTCAGGGTGACAGGAGGATGGCGTGGATTCAGGGTCACAGGAAGACGTTCTGCTTTTACTTATTAAAGCCCCGACTTTGGCGTTCCTGTGATCCACTTAGCCGAAAGAGCGTTTTC
>NC_051416.1:13705133-13705328 GCF_015228065.2 Penaeus monodon
CGACCCTCTCACCCGCATCATTTTCGAAGCACGTATGTCGACCATGGTAACAGGCGAAGGAAAATACAGTAGAGGGAAAGGCAGTGATGATTAGGAGGGTCAGGGAAGCTGCGTCGAAACCCTTTTAGCTGAGATCGAGACCTTATTTTTCAGTCTCTCTTGAAACACCTTGTCACTATTTCTATTTCTGGTTCG
>NC_051416.1:13705566-13705889 GCF_015228065.2 Penaeus monodon
GTGTCTCACCCCCTTCTCTCTCTCTGTATAAGTATGCATGTGTACCCATGCGTGTTTATACAAGAGTATATATTTCCATGTGTATATATAGTTGCGTTTTCGAAGGGAAAGAATGTGTGCGTGTATGTGAAACACTTTATTCAAGTTATTTCTTTCTTCATTCTTTCCGACGGTATGATTCAAACCTGTACAGTGACGTACAGTGATTCCTTTTCGTGATACGTACACGGGTTTATCTTCTCCAAATGCGTACTTCATTGTGTGTGCCATCTTGCAAGGTTGAAGGATATCTTCCCCAGAGAGCGAGTGTGTGTGTGGAACGA
>NC_051416.1:13706018-13706778 GCF_015228065.2 Penaeus monodon
AGAGTGTAGTGAAAGACATACCTTGTGGGCTCCTGTGTGTGTTTATATAACGGGTGTCCTGCGTTTCTGTCTAAATTTGTCATACGCGGAAAATTTACGCTGTATGCACAAGTGCTCTTGTCTTTTCTTATATTTTCATATTTGTACACAGTTCCCTCTGTAAACGTGTCGTGAGTTTCCCACGTATGCGAGCTTTGTCCGGACAGCTGATTTTAATTTGAACCTTGTATATTCCGCATATATATGGACAAATGACCCGGTTTACCTGGTAGAAAGGGCAAGCGATAATTGGCAAACCTCATGTGTTGACATTAACTTGTAAAAAAATGAACTATCGAATTTACATTAGGGATCACGAGTGTTGATGATGACAGGAAAACATTCAACAAATGAATAACTAATAAATAAGCAAGAAAATGGTAAGACTCCATCATAAAGCATACAATAGGACATAATGTTATCTGGAGATGGTAAACACATTCAGCCCTGTAATTATGAAATAAGTCTTTGCATTTAACTTAACTTCGCTCCATACCCAAGCATGCCTTTGTATATATATTTGTATAACACACAGAACACACACCTTTTACTGCAGTGCACTTGCACAAATACCCGGATATCTGTGTTTCAGCGCACGGAAGATGGAACGGCGACATAAACTTCATCTGGGCGCAGGTATGCTAGAGCTCTCGTGCATGAATCTCTAAGGATAAAAGGAGACACTGGAATTCTTGCCCATGAGAGAACACTTTCGTTGCAC
>NC_051416.1:13707069-13707371 GCF_015228065.2 Penaeus monodon
TCCCCATCACATATTGCGATTAAATACAGCCTTGGCATAAACTGGACAGCCACTGATCTTGAATTCCATGTAACGGAAAAGCGATCGCACCGAATGCCCCAATCGCGGCCCGTAATATGAAAACGACATTGGGAGATTAGACCGACTCGAGCTCCGGTTTCAAGCTCCTTTTAACGGCGACGAACAGAGGCCGGGTTGGGCGGGGACCTCCGGCGGCGGTTCTCGGGTCGCTTGACTGAGTTGCTAGATGGGGCGGGAGTCTTTCTGGTCTAAGGGATTAGAAAGCATGAAAGAAAATGTGA
>NC_051416.1:13708485-13708705 GCF_015228065.2 Penaeus monodon
CTGCCGATATAATTTCAGAATTTTAGTCTCGTCCATTTAAAGATTGATAAAATCAAAAAGGGTTTTTACAGTAACTGACAGATGCACTTTAAAATCACAATTATGATTGTCATTTGAAAAAGCAAATAACCATGAAACCTCAATCCGCCTTAGTCTGCCTTCAAAGAATTAATCAAGAGAACCAATGATAAAACATGATAAACAGAAACCGATCATATAT
>NC_051416.1:13708776-13709112 GCF_015228065.2 Penaeus monodon
CTATAAAGAAAATCGTATTCGAATGAAAGGAAGAGGATAATGAAGAAACGAATAACCAGGAATCCCGATGATAATAATGATAAAGAAAAGCAGACGCGAATGAAAGGTTAAGGAGAATGAATAAGTTAATAACCAGAGAGGCGCGGAGATTGAAGGAAACGCAGATGCTAAGAGATTAACGTCGCCCCGAAAGTGGAATTAAGCGAGAGATAACCCGGAGGTGGAATAATCATGTGCAAAGACCGGTGAGGCTGTGATGGAAATCGCTCAGACCGGGCGTGGAAGAGGGAGATTAATGGCAGCGATTAAATATCGCCAAGATGGATGACGTGGGTG
>NC_051416.1:13710639-13710949 GCF_015228065.2 Penaeus monodon
GATATTCTCTGTGCGTACAAAAAAGTATATAAAAAAGTTTCGTTGTACACGGGTTCTGATGTCAGTGAGGGTTGCTTCGTAAAACCCAAAATTCAAATTGATATTCCACTGCCCTTCATTCATTAGTGTTACAACGTTTCGCGTATATTGTGCACCCATCTTTATTTTATCTTTTCTTTATTTGTGTATTTTACTATATCTATTTGTTTATCTATTGTTTGATTATGTTATCATTTTTCTATTCCTGATTGTGTGCTTACATTTATTCAAATTCATTTACACGGTACATTTTATTTCTACGTCTCTGAGG
>NC_051416.1:13710988-13711238 GCF_015228065.2 Penaeus monodon
TACGACACCTGTTTTATTTCGTGTTTGCTTGTGCGTCTACGTAGCCTTCCGTTCCTTCGTGAGCAAGTTTGATCACTTTATTTGGGGTTTTAAATTCTGAACCTCAGTAAGCCTTCATTTTTTCTCTTACCCTTTTTCTATTTTCCCTTCCTTCCTTTTGTCATTATTTACCAATCTTTCTTCGTAATTTCATCTCTGTTCCACTCTTCCCCTCTCCCTTCCTTTCCCTGACCTTCTATTTATTCGCCCG
>NC_051416.1:13711271-13711385 GCF_015228065.2 Penaeus monodon
CAGGGTGACAGGAAGATGGCGTGGATTCAGGGTCACAGGAAGACGTTCTGCTTTTACTTATTAAAGCCCCGACTTTGGCGTTCCTGTGATCCACTTAGCCGAAAGAGCGTTTTC
>NC_051416.1:13712284-13712836 GCF_015228065.2 Penaeus monodon
TTTGCTAACCACTTCCCCTTCCTCTTCCCTCCTTTTCTCTCCTGTCATCCTTTCCTCCCGCTTTTCACCTTCTCCTTCTTTACTCCCCTTCCCTCTTGCCCACTTTTCCCCTTCCTTCTCCCCTAATTTCTCTCTCCTCTCCTCCATACCTCCTACTCCCCTTCTCCTCTCCCCTCCCCCCATTCCCTCCTCTCTTCACTTGTCACTCTCCCTCTCCTCCCTGCTCTCCTTTCCTTCCCTCCCTCCCACCCCTTCTTCTCCCTTTCCCTCCTTCCCTCCCCCTCCCATTCCCTCCTCTCCTCCCACCTACCTTCCTCCCACCTCCCCCTCCCCCTCCCCCTCCCTTCCCTCCTGCCTCGACCCTCTCACCCGCATCATTTTCGAAGCACGTATGTCGACCATGGTAACAGGCGAAGGAAAATACAGTAGAGGGAAAGGCAGTGATGATTAGGAGGGTCAGGGAAGCTGCGTCGAAACCCTTTTAGCTGAGATCGAGACCTTATTTTTCAGTCTCTCTTGAAACACCTTGTCACTATTTCTATTTCTGGTTCG
>NC_051416.1:13713093-13713413 GCF_015228065.2 Penaeus monodon
TCTCACCCCCTTCTCTCTCTCTGTATAAGTATGCATGTGTACCCATGCGTGTTTATACAAGAGTATATATTCCCATGCGTATATATAGTTGCGTTTTCGAAGGGAAAGAATGTGTGCGTGTATGTGAAACACTTTATTCAAGTTATTTCTTTCTTCATTCTTTCCGACGGTATGATTCAAACCTGTACAGTGACGTACAGTGATTCCTTTTCGTGATACGTACACGGGTTTATCTTCTCCAAATGCGTACTTCATTGTGTGTGCCATCTTGCAAGGTTGAAGGATATCTTCCCCAGAGAGCGAGTGTGTGTGTGGAACGA
>NC_051416.1:13713542-13714302 GCF_015228065.2 Penaeus monodon
AGAGTGTAGAGAAAGACATACCTTGTGGGCTCCTGTGTGTGTTTATATAACGGGTGTCCTGCGTTTCTGTCTAAATTTGTCATACGCGGAAAATTTACGCTGTATGCACAAGTGCTCTTGTCTTTTCTTATATTTTCATATTTGTACACAGTTCCCTCTGTAAACGTGTCGTGAGTTTCCCACGTATGCGAGCTTTGTCCGGACAGCTGATTTTAATTTGAACCTTGTATATTCCGCATATATATGGACAAATGACCCGGTTTACCTGCTAGAAAGGGCAAGCGATAATTGGCAAACCTCATGTGTTGACATTAACTTGTAAAAAAATGAACTATTGAATTTACATTAGGGATCACGAGTGTTGATGATGACAGGAACACATTCAACAAATGAATAACTAATAAATAAGCAAGAAAATGGTAAGACTCCATCATAAAGCATACAATAGGACATAATGTTATCTGGAGATGGTAAACACATTCAGCCCTGTAATTATGAAATAAGTCTTTGCATTTAACTTAACTTCGCTCCATACCCAAGCATGCCTTTGTATCTATATTTGTATAACACACAGAACACACACCTTTTACTGCAGTGCACTTGCACAAATACCCGGATATCTGTGTTTCAGCGCACGGAAGATGGAACGGCGACATAAACTTCATCTGGGCGCAGGTATGCTAGAGCTCTCGTGCATGAATCTCTAAGGATAAAAGGAGACACTGGAATTCTTGCCCATGAGAGAACACTTTCGTTGCAC
>NC_051416.1:13714587-13714884 GCF_015228065.2 Penaeus monodon
TCCCCATCACATATTGCGATTAAATACAGCCTTGGCATAAACTGGACAGCCACTGATCTTGAATTCCATGTAACGGAAAAGCGATCGCACCGAATGCCCCAATCGCGGCCCGTAATATGAAAACGACATTGGGAGATTAGACCGACTCGAGCTCCGGTTTCAAGCTCCTTTTAACGGCGACGAACAGAGGCCGGGTTGGGCGGGGACCTCCGGCGGCGGTTCTCGGGTCGCTTGACTGAGTTGCTAGATGGGGCGGGAGTCTTTCTGGTCTAAGGGATTAGAAAGCATGAAAGAAAA
>NC_051416.1:13715785-13716438 GCF_015228065.2 Penaeus monodon
TTTTTATTTACAACGTGTATTATATACTGCCGATATAATTTCAGAATTTTAGTCTCGTCCATTTAAAGATTGATAAAATCAAAAAGGGTTTTTACAGTAACTGACAGATGCACTTTAAAATCACAATTATGATTGCCATTTGAAAAAGCAAATAACCATGAAACCTCAATCCTCCTTAGTCTGCCTTCAAAGAATTAATCAAGAGAACCAATGATAAAACATGATAAACAGAAACCGATCATATATATAAGAGATAAGAGATAATGAATGTATGGATATAGTAAATAAATTATAGACATAAAAGCCGATAATGATAACTATAAAGAAAATCGTATTCGAATGAAAGGAAGAGGATAATGAAGAAACGAATAACCAGGAATCCCGATGATGATAATGATAAAGAAAAGCAGATGCGAATGAAAGGTTAAGGAGAATGAATAAGTAAATAACCAGAGAGGCGCGGAGATTGAAGGAAACGCAGATGCTAAGAGATTAACGTCGCCCTGAAAGTGGAATTAAGCGAGAGATAACCCGGAGGTGGAATAATCATGTGCAAAGACCGGTGAGGCTGTGATGGAAATCGCTCAGACCGGGCGTGGAAGAGGGAGATTAATGGCAGCGATTAAATATCGCCAAGATGGATGACGTGGGTG
>NC_051416.1:13719667-13719767 GCF_015228065.2 Penaeus monodon
AATTAATTAGACACTGTCCATAATTACGAGAACGCATAAATTATCCCACGGTACGATGATCTACGCTTTGTTTTTCTATTTACTTTTTTATCAAGGATTC
>NC_051416.1:13719786-13720495 GCF_015228065.2 Penaeus monodon
GACAGAGAGACAATGGTCCAGATATCACAGGGGAAGCTTGCATTCAATTCACATGAGCGCTGTTTGTGGGGAATTTTTTAAGCGAAGACTGTGGGGAGTGGTCGGCTGGAACAATGGAGAGCGACAGTATAGATTCAGGTCAGGTTTAAGCCCTTGGGGATATGATGGTCTGCGCTTCCCCTCTCCCCCCTCCCCCCTCTCCATATCCTCCTTCACTCCTTCATCCCTTCCTTCGATATCCCTTTCCCCATTTCAGCCTCTTATTTCCTCTCGCTCCTCTTCACCTCCTCCTTTACACCTGTCATTCCTTCCCCTCATTCCCTCTCTCTCGCTCCTCTTCACCTCCTCCTTTACACCTGTCACTCCTTTCTTTCATTCCCTCTTTCTAAACCCTTTCTCTCTCTCGCCCTTACACCCCTTCCTCTCATTACCCCTCTCTCTCTCCATCTCCTCATTCCCTTCCTCTTCGCGTCTTCCTCCACTCCCTCATCCCCTCCCTCAAACTCCTCACTCTTCCCCCTTCCACATTACCCCTTCTCCCTCTCCATCTCCTTCATCTACTCCCTCATCGCCTCCCTCCACATCCCTACACTCTTTCTCCCTCCTGCTCAACTCCCTCCCTCCCTCCCTCTTTCCACCCCTCCTCCCCCCTCACATCGCCGCCACCCAGAGCTGCCTGGTATTTGAGGGCAAAGAGTATGCAAATACT
>NC_051416.1:13720773-13720990 GCF_015228065.2 Penaeus monodon
CTAGCTTATAAGAGCATCTGCCTCCCACAGTAAGATAATAAAAGTAGGCTTATCTTAGATCTGTAGAAAGCCCAAAGAGAGGAGGACGTGTTGCCAGCTAAGACTTTTTTCTTACAGATACTTTTTCCTATCTGCGCAAAACAGAATTCCTAAGAGGATCATGTGAAGAAAAAAACCTGGATAAAACAGAAAGAATAAAAGTACAGGGTGGGTCAAA
>NC_051416.1:13721415-13721968 GCF_015228065.2 Penaeus monodon
CACAGGGGGAATTTCACTCCACAACGGATGGAAAACAAAGTGAAAAATGTACATGAAATAGACTCGCTCAGTCAAAATTAAATATTTTCCTGATACGAAGGTATTTGCAACATTCGACAACCCAAATAGTACTAACACAACCATTACAGAACAAACATGCAGCAACATTCATTCATTAGAAATTCAACTCACTTACAAACTCGCTTCACATATGGTAATATGGTATACAGTTGACATAGGGCTGGAATGGAGAAAAGTTTGGGACTCATTTTGCACTAAAACATTTCCTTGATGATTTATGCAAATAACAAGATACAAGTCTCTATGAAACGTATTAAAAATAAATGAAAATAATTCCGGTGCAGTTGTGTTCGCCCCTTGCCCATGCTTTTGTCACACAATTAGAGTTATTAAAGGCAAGCGAAATACCATTAATTTTGATTTCATTGAAGGCTATCCCGCTTTCCAGGCTGTCGTATTTAGCGCCTCTTTCTAAAATGCCCCAGGCTATGGAGGGCGAGACAAATAGCAAGTTACATTTCTGTCTCATTCC
>NC_051416.1:13722617-13722797 GCF_015228065.2 Penaeus monodon
GGGTTCCGGCAATAGCATGCTAAAAAGCACAGACCTCATACACCAGGAGATTAGCAAGCACCGCTGGCACTCCTCTTTCAAAGTGACGCGTCCAGCATACAAGTGATGGCACACAAAGGGGGTGCCAAGGGGAACGGGTCAGAGAAGGAGAGGATGGTGTCAGACAATGTGTGAGTGTGT
>NC_051416.1:13722912-13723542 GCF_015228065.2 Penaeus monodon
GGAAGGGTCGATAAGGAGGAGGGCAGGGCGATACCATCAGAGAATGAGCAGTAAATGGAACAGGAAGAGGAGAGGAGAGAGTGCCAGAAGATGACGCTTCGGGAGAGAATAAGGGTCAGAATGAGGGGCTGGGAAGTAGTGCCAGATAATGTGGGGTTGGTGGGAGGGCTAGAAAGCTATGAATAAGGGAACAGTGCCAAAGGGTGAGGAGTCAGAAGGAAGGGCCACCGAACAGTGCCAGAGGATGGAGGGTCAGAGAAAGGAGTTAAAAAAAGAACATGAGAGGGCAGATGACAGTGCCAGAGGATAAGGGGGCAAAGGCAAGTGAAGGGGAAGGTGCAAAAGGATCGGAGGTCGGAGAGAAGGGCCATCGAACAGTGCCAGAGGATGGGAGGGCAGAAAACAGTGCCAGAGAATGAGAGGTTGGAGGCAAGGGGCAAGGGGGGCAGTGCCAGAGGATGAAGGGTCAGGAAGGGGGGGGCAAAGGGGGGACAGGGGTCGGAGAGAAGGGGTAGAGGGCACTGCTAGAGGAGGGGAGGGTAAAACAGGGGCCATAGGCCACGGACGGTCGGTTTATGAAAGGATTTATGAGGGCAGAGGACCAGACAGCGTGAGGTGTGATGGATGCCG
>NC_051416.1:13723733-13724196 GCF_015228065.2 Penaeus monodon
CATTTCCGAAATGACATAAACTTTTAATGGTTAATACCAATCAAACTCAAACAAAATTCACATCTAAAATATAATAATAATCAAGGTCAGTCTGTCACAGTCAGTCGAAACGGTCAGGGGCTTGGAGTGACAATATATAATCCAGAATTCCGGTTTCCAGTGGATAATTCTCATCAATCTAAAAATACATATGAACAAATATAATCAAGCGCAGTCTGTCACAGTCAGTCGAAACAATCAGAAAATTTTATCATTCTAGTTACAGACGAGGATCGGTAATAAAACTGAGGTAGATATTGACGGAAGTCCCTGCTGAAAAGGTAGAGCTTCGTTATAACTCATTATTCCAAGGCAGATTTTGCAGATGGAATATCAAAGTGCAGAGTTGGCTATTGGTGGATATATTTCGTTAATGGAATATAGTGGTTTGGAGGGAATCACTGTCATATTTCCCATTTTCATC
>NC_051416.1:13725738-13726054 GCF_015228065.2 Penaeus monodon
ACCTATATAAACGAAACCAAACGAAACAAAAACATTATATATGAAAAGGGACCTCCATTTCCCAAAGAGCCCAATAACCAGCGTAATACCAACTTCGGCCGGAGTTCCCGCACAACCCCGCCGTCAGGAGTGTCACGCCAGACAAGGTACTTCCACCTCGTCCTCAGGGGTCAAGCCAGGCCAATATTTCAGCGAGGAGAGGATGCCAACGTCCATAAACTAAAGGGCCCAATTTCACGCTTCATGACTCCTCGTTGACGTGACCTCGGCTTCGCATGTCCGCCGGCTGGATGAGCCCGGCTTTGCGTCTCGGTGA
>NC_051416.1:13726243-13726332 GCF_015228065.2 Penaeus monodon
TTTATGTGGTAGAAGGGGGTAGGGGAAGGTGAATGATGAGTAAAGGGTGTGTGTGGCAGAATTTGGTAAAGACTGGTATGGGGGAATTC
>NC_051416.1:13726376-13727124 GCF_015228065.2 Penaeus monodon
GCGTTGTGAAGGGAGGAGGAAGTGGGGGAATATGAGGCGATAGGGGGGTGTGAAGCGATGTAAGAATATGGCAAAGGGACAAATAAAGTGAAGGAATGGACGGCATAAAAGAAGGCATAGGTTGACATGACGAATGAACTGAAACGAATTGATGAAATGAAACGACGAATGAAGCGCAGAAAATCTTAAAACATCGACTGAGATGAACTAGATGAGACTAAACCAACAACTCCAATCACTTACTGTATCTTTTCGACACCGCAAACAACAAAAGAGTCCGTTGCGAGTCCGTTGGCGAAACTGTCCTGTCAATTCCCCTTCTTTTGACCACAGAGTTAAAAGTGCAATTTCAACACGATATTGAAAGTCCAGTGCTGAGGCGTCGATTTATTTTCATATATGGATGTCTCGTGGATGTGATAATGAATTTGAAGATGAAACAGTAGATGAGACAAAATAAGGGGTGAGACGGTTGCTTAGTCGATAATAAATCTTACGAGTGATTAGAAAGTAAACAGTTATCCCTTGCAATGATGGACAGCAATAAACCATAGAACTGTTTATATCTATCAGTTTATTTGTTTTCCGTTTAAAATAAATATCTGGTACAAAGTAAAATAAACATTTATCCAGACACGCGATTAGATTAGATAAAACATACATCCACATGTTTGTTGCAATACTAACGTTCACCTCTTTTTAATAAACATCACAAAAAGAACCCATAACATACATTTCGAAACACAGT
>NC_051416.1:13727142-13727330 GCF_015228065.2 Penaeus monodon
GATTTCACATAACATGATTCATAAATATATCATATTTTTGTTATTCAGAATATAACGACAAATTATCTTTCACTGGAAATACACACCGAAATATTGTAAAACATACGCTTCACTTCCCAGTTGCGAATAATAAACTACTATATTACCCTCGCCAGTTCAAGCGTGGATTTTTTTTTTATTTGTGCGTA
>NC_051416.1:13727710-13727969 GCF_015228065.2 Penaeus monodon
AGGTTGATCAGTCCACCAATCTATTATATCTAAATATAAACAAAGGGAATTTCACAAGCCATCTCCTGTCCCTCACACCCTGGAGGAACCTGCCCAATCACCACATATCTTTAACGATCCATAAAATCGTGGGCGTAACTGGGTGTCAAATATCAACATACATTTTTTACAGGCAACAGCAAACGGGGATTGTTCAAATAATTTCGAATAACAATGTTCCTGTAGGCTACTTTGCATTGTGAAATAACAGATACATTGC
>NC_051416.1:13728686-13729147 GCF_015228065.2 Penaeus monodon
GGATTTTGAACCTAATCCGGAAAAAAAATATGCAGTGATTAGGCCGGTAGAGATTATGTGCCCGACAGGCTGCCCAATCGTCCAACAAGCCAGAAATGAGCCCGACCAACGGTGAAATGACCTCCTTTCACTTTCGAAACCTTTGAAGTTTACAATGATTTTCCACAACCGCTCTCGGGAGGCAGTCGAGCCGCTTTTTGGTCTCGGCGAAGAGGCTTTATAATATTTTTTGGTTTGTTTTTGTTTTTTGGGTCTGATTTTGTTTACCTTCTTCCTTTTTTATTATTCTTTCGTTGTGTTCATAAGTATGATTTTTATGTTGATTTTTCCTTTTCTTCTTCTTCTTTTTCTTTCTGTTCTTAATCATAATCTTAACACTGAAATTAGTTTTTGTTTGTTTCATTAATAGAACGTGTTTTGCTTTATGGAAACAAAAGGTGATGGGTACATTACGTTAGGTA
>NC_051416.1:13729335-13729622 GCF_015228065.2 Penaeus monodon
CAAACCAACGAAACCGATTCAAAAAAGGGAAAAAAAAGAATCAAGCAAAAACAATAACTCTTAAACACTCAAAAAAAGAAAAGAAAAAAGAATCAAACAAAAACGACAACTCTTAAACACTCAAAAAAGAAAAGAAAAAAAATTAGACCGAACTACCTAGCCACCACCATATATACACAGAAGGTCAAGGCACTTCGCTAACCACGCGTTTCCCCTCTCCGTTGAAATTTCCCCTCAGGCAAGTGGCCAACCCGCTTGAGGTCGTAAAAAATGATGGTTGGGGGTCC
>NC_051416.1:13730272-13730421 GCF_015228065.2 Penaeus monodon
TGGCGACAATTTTTATTTATATTTCTTCGCAAACGAGCAACTGTTTTAAAAGCAAACCAAAGCTCTCATTTCGCACGATCAAAACGAAAAAGGATGGACGGCCTAGAATCCGGAATAAAGAATAAAGAGGACAAGGCAAGAGGGTAAAA
>NC_051416.1:13730453-13730591 GCF_015228065.2 Penaeus monodon
CGGTGTTAATTAGAAGACAATGGAACTAGAAGGGAAATCATTTCACCGCCTCTAAACGAACGAAAATCGGCGGAAAGGGATGGAAACTTACGCTCAAGCTCACACTCGTATCTTTAGACATGTAAGAAAAAATAATAA
>NC_051416.1:13730673-13730746 GCF_015228065.2 Penaeus monodon
ATAAATGTAGTTAGTACTTGTATATCTCTCTGATTATTCCCCCGTCTCTCAGGTATTATGCACACACACAAAC
>NC_051416.1:13732034-13732131 GCF_015228065.2 Penaeus monodon
ACTTTGGTCCATTCCATCAAGCGAAAGAGAAGAAAAGAAGAAGACAAAAAAGAAAGAAAAAAGAAAAAAAGGAAAAAAAAGAAAAGAAGAAAGAAAT
>NC_051416.1:13732221-13732557 GCF_015228065.2 Penaeus monodon
CTGTAACACTCAAATGAAACACTATAGAAAATGAGTACACAAATCAGTATAGAAAATCAGTACACAAAGCATCATGTTATTTCCAGCATAATGGAAGGCTGACCTTAACCTCGCTTTTCTTTACAGGTGAACCGACAGTATAGCTATTTCTCCGAGAGCCATTCATTAGGAAATCATCCGTCATTTCTCATCCGACGGTAATGGGGCGGAGCAGGGAAGATTGCGGTAAATTGCCCTTTCTCCATGTTGTTAACGGTGTTTCCTGTTCCTTCATTCGGTGTGAGATTACACTGTTTTGTAACTAAAAGGGAAAAGACAGAGAGTTAGAGGGAGAAT
>NC_051416.1:13732690-13733127 GCF_015228065.2 Penaeus monodon
GGGGGGGGAGAGAGGAATGAGACAGAAAAAATGTGAAATATGGACCTGAATATGAAATCATCTACAAAAAGAATTGTTAAATATACAAACTAGAAAAAAATAATATGTGAACAAGTGACAAGACAGTAATATGAACAGCAATAGCAAAGACACGACTTTTGACCGCGTGGAACATTGACAACCTCCCCTGGGCCTCGGCTGTGACATCAATCTGCTTTAAGCGTGACAAATGTTTTCTCTCCGTTTGGAATGACAAGGACACTTTACTTTATTATCGCTCGTGTGACATTGTGAGGACATCCTATTCATCACAGGCAGGCCGCAAATATTGACACAGACGCATGAGTTATCCGTTGGTTTATGTGCCAGCATACGCGCGCTTGTATTTCTGTTCATGTGTTACTTTATAGGCTTACGAATTTTTATTACGGGTGGGC
>NC_051416.1:13739350-13739841 GCF_015228065.2 Penaeus monodon
AGAAAACGGGCTTTCCCAGTTCTTCAAACGAGAGGGACGCCCGAGAGCATCCCGTGGAAACATATGCCCCGCCGTGCATTCCCTTTGGCTTGGTGTGTTCCCTCTAACAAAATCAAATGACTCGAAATTATCCCTCCCATTCCTCCCCCGTCGAGGCGCGTACACAGCACGACCGAGTCTTAATCCCTGTCAGTGCGTATAGAATATATATTCACCAAAACTTAATTACTCTAATCGTTAAAACTGCACGAATCCCCTTGCAATTCATTCTTGTTTACCCGGAGTTTGCGAGAGGCGCTTCCAGCTGATAATCTGAATCACAGATGTGACTTGCAATCGGATTTTGCTGACGATACGCGCGGCACAAATTGCATTTTCTTGATCCATTCCTGCAATTAGTATTAAACTGTGCGAGTTCCAAAAAGCTTTTACAGGAATGCCCGCTGGTTCTCTTACGTAATGCGTGGGGGTGCGTGATTCTACATGCACGA
>NC_051416.1:13741571-13741993 GCF_015228065.2 Penaeus monodon
CTTCCAACGGACGGTTATTATCGAGAGAAAGTACAGTCTCGGGAGGTCATGTGACTTTATAGCTTAATTTCATTCGCTTTTCTTCAGAAATATGAAGTATTACATGTGTTATATCAACTGTCGGTCGTAAACATTAGTATGTAAACACATTGAGGAAATGTTTTACCAACTAGACAAAACAATATCAATGTATTTTTTGCCCAATGTTTACTCATTAAAAGGAAAGGATAAAGCTGAAAAAAAACGTGTACATGGGATTCGATAACACTTATAAAAAAAAAATGTTGTTTGAAGATTAGGAAGCCTGTCTGTAGTTAAAATGCCAGCGATTAGAAAGGAGTAAACCAAACTACTAACTTAATATTTCCCCTTTCCTTCATCCCATAGTGTCATAATGCTTCGCCTATAGATCCCGTGCCTTG
>NC_051416.1:13742069-13742326 GCF_015228065.2 Penaeus monodon
CGCAGAACTCCAGTGAAACAAATTTTTGGTTGAAACAAAAAGCAGAAGTGGGAATGGAAGATGAACAACCCCCAATATTTCGCGTTATTTCATACGGAGCAAATCACGTATTCCAGTTTTGCAATAAATCAGTAGAGCTTTATGCGTTTCCTTCATTCGCTTTGAATAGATTTGAACCATTGTTCACAGCGCTGTTACTGCATTGCAATTGCAGAAAAGGTATTCGAAATATTAAATGGAGAATGTTACAATTTGTG
>NC_051416.1:13743165-13744282 GCF_015228065.2 Penaeus monodon
GCACATAAATAAATACTTCAAGAACATAGAACCAGCCCATTACATCAAAGAATGGACTAACTGATAACAAATTTTGTAAACGGACGAAACATAAATCCTTCTCTATTTTCAGGCAATATCTGATGAGCGGCAGGTGTCTGCCTTAATGAATGATATCACTGGCTTTTTCTAGGATGGCTTATTATACAGTTCTGATATACAACCAAAAATATATGTACATACAGATAATAAAAATCGACATGTGTTTTCAGTTAATTAAAGGTTACACAATACTTCAGTAAAATGACCATTCTTATATGATATATCCCTTCCTGTCCTATTAAAGTCACTCATGCAATTGTGAGGACGCACTTTAGTTAAACTTAACAAGCAAGATTATTCTCATTTATAATTGAATGTCACTCGATCCACGTCATCCACGGCCTTCGGGAGACCACCATGAACAAAACATTCCTCTTTTTGTGGAGATACAATGTCTTGTGTTATTTATAGATCTTAGATGAATATTAATGATATTCATAATGATAAAAAAAAGAAACAAAGGGCGCTGCGGAATTTACATAGCTAACTTTCTACATGGCGTGCAGTATAGTAATCAGAACATTCCTTTTAGACGTGCTTAATACTATTTTGGGGGATATCATCCTGAAGAATATAGGACATACCAATACTGTAGCGAAAAAACTAAATATATAACCAAACAACTGTTCAGGAAAGAAATAGAGGGGGGGGATGTACCGTAACAATACAAATATACATAAAATAGCTCTAGGGAACCGAAATAAAATAGACGGCCACTCAGAACGTCAGAGCTCAAGCAGGTAAACAGACCGAGAGCAGAGCACATACGAGACGGAACGAGACACCGAGTTCCGCAAGCGACGTTCTCCGCAGGCCAGCTGTTGTCCCTTTTCCCTCGGCCTCTTCAGCTGAAATGGCGTCGCGGTGGTTCTTTGTCACGTGCGGGTGTCCAGTGGCTATCCGGGTAACGAGTTTGCCCACTTTTGCAACCCTCTCTCTCCTTGAGGGTCTTCTCACCTGCACAAAGCTTCCCCCTTCGGCTTTCAAGGACCTACAGATTTCCTACTGACTACCTAAATCAACTCGCAGTATCCAT
>NC_051416.1:13744690-13744974 GCF_015228065.2 Penaeus monodon
GAATGCAAACCAATCTCGAAACTTCGGATAACCACTGGTATTGTCGCTTTTAAACTTCGTTGCTTAATCCATTTTGTTGTAAATCTTTGGAATCTCGAAGCATGATTTGTTTCTTTTGGTATTTTCTTCTCCTCTTTTCCTTCGTTCTTCTTTTCGTCTGACTGTATGTGACCTTAGTAATACAGTGAGATTGTCAGAGAGATCAAAATAAATTCTCTGAAATTAGGTTTTATACAGTAATGTGATATATTTTGTTACCCATTTTTTCTAGTTTATACACTGTT
>NC_051416.1:13745538-13745636 GCF_015228065.2 Penaeus monodon
CCATACGTTTCATATATACCTTTTTCATGCCATGCCTCCGGTTCATCTTAGTTCCTGTACATTCCAAATAAAAACTTGAATTTTCCCATTCGCTGTGG
>NC_051416.1:13745724-13746180 GCF_015228065.2 Penaeus monodon
ATTTTTTTTTTTTTTCGCTAAACGTATATAAAATAGTGAGGTAATTTCCATCGATAACTTTGGCTTTAAATCTGAATAAAGGTTATTAACTATGATAAAAACAATATCTGTACAGTATTCAAGAACTGTTATTTCAGTAATAATTCTTCGATACTGATGATGATAAATTCACTGATAAGATATAGCATAGAATTCAGCGTTTTGTAATATTGTTTTCTAAGATACAGGAAAGGTAAGAGAAACACAAGTTAAGAAAAACGAGAAACGTACCAATACCTTTACGAAAAAAATACCATATCTCTACAAAAATAAAGGCAGAGGTATGAAATGTGTGGATATAGTGAAACCCTTCTAATATTTCTACATGAAAATGTCGTCACTCCCACAATAAAAAATGAATTATGAAATCCGTTAATATTAATCCGACATCACGAAATGGAATTATGGCCGAGAGGC
>NC_051416.1:13746213-13746668 GCF_015228065.2 Penaeus monodon
CTACAAGATGAATTATTCCAACTGAAGTCACGGAGTTCGCGTCCGAAAGTTAGACCATAAAACACATAGAAATTTTTTTAGTATAATTTCAGTGGACAAATATACAGTTAAGGATGACAAATACTAGGCATTGTAAATCATAATTGTCATTAGTTCTTATATCTTTGAATCAGCCCATTCAAATAATATCTATAAATCAAGGAAATCGGACGCGTTGTTGACCAGTAGGTTGCCAGAGTATGATAATTTTCAACCTTCACACTTCGCGAGCCATAATAATTGTAGTATAAGAGATATAATTGTGAGGCTTTTTATCTCGCCTTTCTTCCTCGCTTTTGTATTCATTATCGTATTTTTCGCTCTCCTGTTTCAATATTGCCTTCACTTTCCGTTCTAACAAGATCGTGAGATTTTGTTTTTAATTTATTTTCACTCTGACGTACACGCAAAAACAA
>NC_051416.1:13746946-13747011 GCF_015228065.2 Penaeus monodon
TTCCTGATTCTGATTTAGAGAATAAAGTCATTCAATTTCTGATTAAATAAAAAATTCGTCCAATC
>NC_051416.1:13747055-13747314 GCF_015228065.2 Penaeus monodon
ACTGCTATGCAATTACTTCGATTCTCAAATCACTTCGTTGTCTTGTTAATTGGCATATAATTTGATTTAGAACAAGTATAAATTAATGATAATTAGAAGTGCGAATAACAGACAATACCGATACTGAAAAAATGCGGATAAAAGGCACTAATGATACTGAGAAAAATGTGAATAACAAGCGTCAATAATTCCGAGTTATTTGCTGCTTTTGATATAAAAGGATAACCCGAAAAGAATCACAATTTCGATACATCCATAT
>NC_051416.1:13747359-13747588 GCF_015228065.2 Penaeus monodon
ATCAGGTGAAAAATCGTCCCCTTATCATCATCATCCCTCGAAAACATCACAATTCGTGTTCTCAAAAATCCCTTTAATTATAATTTTCTTCTTGACCTAGAGGGAATTAGATGCAGGTTAGGTATATTTGTATCTCGTTTAAATGTCTGAAACAACTGTAGCGGAAACTTTGCCCAGCATGTATGTACACTGCATGTTTCTTTTTCTCTTTTGGAATAAGATACACCAT
>NC_051416.1:13747768-13748021 GCF_015228065.2 Penaeus monodon
CTCACGCATATTACTTTAAACTGTTGAAATGTTAAAACACTTTAAAACGATAAAAAACCACCCGTCATTCAAATCATTTTCTCGCAGAAAATAACCGTTCCGAAAACGATTTTTCCCACAAATCCCTTTTTTTCAAATTGAATCATCCCTAAAACGGACTTTTAGGCCGCTTTCGCTAATACGTTAAGCTGAGTGGCTCATGACTGCGGGGCTGCGTCGTATTAAATTCTTTGACCTTGGCCCCTTGGCTGCT
>NC_051416.1:13748199-13748284 GCF_015228065.2 Penaeus monodon
GGGAATTTGTTGCTGATTGTTCTTTTCGACCTCGACTTTTAGATCGATTTTTTTTTAAGGCAATTAAAGTGTTTTGTTGTTGTTC
>NC_051416.1:13748788-13749418 GCF_015228065.2 Penaeus monodon
CGGGTGCTGTTTTTTTGAGCTAATGTATATTTTCGTAATTAACTCAAAAATCATTACCTTCTTTTTCGTTCCCCTTCTCTTTATTTCTGTTTCTTATCTTCTTGTTTCCGAATTTCAGTTTTCACCAAATTTTCACATTTCTAATTTTATGCAACATTTTCTTTCAGTTTATCCCTCTCGTCACTCTGCTGTTTTTATCACCTTCCCCTTTTCACCTTATCCTCCTCTTCTTTTTCGTTTCTTTTTCTTCTCTCTTCTTGTTCCCCATCTTCTTAATCTCCCTCTTCATTTCCTCCGAATTCTATTTCATTTCCAGCTTTTTCTTACGTTTTTATCATGTCTATAAATGCTGTTCCTTCAATCTTCTTTTTTTTCCCCTTCTTTCCTCGTAGTTTTTAAAAATAATTTCTCATTTTATTCTCCTTATTTTTCTCTCTTCTCCATCTCCCCCTCCCTCTCCCTTCTCCATCTTCCCCTCCCTCTACCCCATTTTCCCCTCTTCATCCTCCCCTCTCCTTCCCCTCCCTTCCCCTCCCTCTACCCCATTTTCCCCCTCCTCCCTTCCCCCCCCCTTCCCCTCCCTTCCCCCCCCCCCCCCCCCCCTCATCTACAGCTGAAATGTCCTACACA
>NC_051416.1:13749446-13749594 GCF_015228065.2 Penaeus monodon
AAGATTTATCCTCGACCCTACTTACCTTGATTTCCTCGGCCGAATCTCCGTCAGGCCCCGCCCATCCAAGGGGTCCTGTTTTAATGCCCTGATCTAATCCTTTCTGTCCTATATTCTCTTCACATTTCGTTTGTTCCATGAAGGCTGT
>NC_051416.1:13749898-13749981 GCF_015228065.2 Penaeus monodon
GTCTACTTATCTACATTTATTCATATATTTCTCCCTTTTCCTTTCACGAAGATGGGATTCGTATTGATCCACGGTAAGAGCTG
>NC_051416.1:13750024-13750110 GCF_015228065.2 Penaeus monodon
CTATCCTCTCCTCTTCGAAATGATGATAGAATTCATGTTGATTCATGGTAAGAGCTGATCCCCCTCCCCCCCTTTCTTCCCCTGTC
>NC_051416.1:13751116-13751191 GCF_015228065.2 Penaeus monodon
AGAGAGGAATAAAAACAAGGGAATGAAAATTAAATCTGTAAAGATAAAAATGACAGAATTATGTTGCTGTTTATC
>NC_051416.1:13752440-13752561 GCF_015228065.2 Penaeus monodon
AAGAATATGGAAGAAAAAAACCGAACACGGTAAAGGGCAATGGAGAGCGAAAGGTTTTTAAAACTCCTTTCTAACATGGGAAAAATATCGGAATTCCTACCTGAATTTCACCGACCCCTTT
>NC_051416.1:13752584-13752821 GCF_015228065.2 Penaeus monodon
TCACAGTCACCTCTGTTTTCCACATCACCAAAATCCACAGCGATATCAGTTCGATTTGGTTTCACTATCTGTCTCTATCTATTTTATAACTATAATATCTGATGCTTTTTCGTGGGCGTTTGCGATTAGGCAAAGAAAAAGGGAGATGAATCGGCGTGTAAGTAGGAAATTCAACCAAACGTCCCTAATTGGTGGAAACGAGAGAAGGATTTTTAATTCATACACGCACAGAAGCAG
>NC_051416.1:13753136-13753272 GCF_015228065.2 Penaeus monodon
CCGAAGCCATATCCCAGCTGGTGTCCGCCTTTCCTTCCTCTCGGCTGTCGCATCGCCTTTAACCGTCACACTGAATTCTTGAAAACTACAAGCAAATAAAACTAGCGAGAGGAGGAGAATGAGGCAAAAGACAAAG
>NC_051416.1:13753317-13753508 GCF_015228065.2 Penaeus monodon
TCCAAAAAAGAACTATATTCGACCATTTTTGTTCTATGATCCCGTGAGGTGCCGAGCTTACGTGAACTACGGTTGACGCTGAGACCCACGCCTGTAATTTCTGCGTCTCTGAGTACAAGGACCCCGCAGCCTTGTTCTTCGTGACCCCTTTGAATCCATGCTTTTTTTCCCTTTGTGATTCTTTAAGTGTT
>NC_051416.1:13753541-13753987 GCF_015228065.2 Penaeus monodon
CCCGTGTTCGCTGATAAGTTTTCTACTTTACGTCTTATTCAGTATCATGTTCGTTGAATAATCCTTTGCCTTTCTATATACCCTATTATTCTCGTGTAAACACATTTTCCTTATGTAATTTTTTACATACCTATAATTCTCGTTAAACCGCATTTTCCCTCTGTAGCCTGCCATAGTCTTTAATTAAATTTTATCTTATGCAGACATTCTCACTCTCTTAAATCCCATTTTCCTTTTACATCTTTGCCTTGCCTTATAATTCCCCTTAACCTATTATTTTCTCATGTGAAATTCTACTTTTAAATACCATTTCCAAGCTCAAACTACTAAACGTTTGATTAAGATGCTTTTAAATTGCTATTTTTCTTTCAAACGCCTTTCATCGTCTGTACTCTAGCATATATAGGAGAGTGTAGCTTTAAATCCAGTTGTATGAGGACCTAACT
>NC_051416.1:13754358-13754486 GCF_015228065.2 Penaeus monodon
TGCTCGCCGGAAGGAAATTCATCGTCCTTTCTTTCGTCGTTCACTTGCGTTTCAAGAACAGCTGGTTTAATCGCATTACAACTTTATACTCGCTCCCTGAATAAGGTTAAATTCCCAGGGCGTAAGAT
>NC_051416.1:13754505-13754571 GCF_015228065.2 Penaeus monodon
GTTTTTTCTTTTTTGATACGATTCACGTGAAGAAAGAATGAGTCATGACGTCTAAGATCTGGGCGA
>NC_051416.1:13755019-13755553 GCF_015228065.2 Penaeus monodon
GTTGTCTTCTTTTATATGTCTCTGCCTTCCCTGTCTTTCACTGTCCCTGTTTTTGCGTGCTTCTTAACTATCTCCTCCACAGTAGGCCTAAGTAATCAAATCCTGCTTTTCAGTGGTAAGTGAGTAATTAGATTGATAAACACTTCCTCAAGTTTAAAAATCCTTTGCATATCAAAAAAAAATTAAGAACTCTCTGTAAAATAGGTGAAAAGGTGATAAAAACTACGATAAATTGGTCAAGTATTGATTGTTTGAAGTAACGAAACAACAGGAACCACAATCAAAACAAGGGCTTTTTAGCACAGCCTTTTCCTCGCTAATCCACCTGAAACTTTCTATGATTCTTATTGCCTTTTTTCAAATTCAAGAAAAAACCATAGAAACAGTGAAGCCGATGATAAAAACTCCCAAATACTAATTTTTTGGCCATGTTTCATTCATTTTATTAAGTTTCCATCTGGATATACCAAGTAACAGAACCAAAATTTCGAACTGAGCTGAAAGTGAGAGCGGCCGGTTAATCTTGGCTAGTAC
>NC_051416.1:13760227-13760428 GCF_015228065.2 Penaeus monodon
TGCATATTCTGCATGCATTTTCTTCCTCTAATGCTACTCGTTCATATCACCAGCTGTTCATTCATCAAGTTCAGGTTTTGTTTGTCGATTCGGTCTCATAACTGTTGCTCTTGTATATCTCTCCCGCGGCTTCCTTCATCCAGCTTATCCCATGGCTTCCGCTTGCTGCGAACCCTTTCGTCTCTCCCCTTCAACCTCTTC
>NC_051416.1:13760680-13760870 GCF_015228065.2 Penaeus monodon
CTTCCTTTTCTCGCATTCGCTTCTCTCCCATTTGGTATTCCCTGGCCTCCTCGCCTCCAATTCCGAGTCCTGAAGGTGCTGCCTTGCCTTCTCTTTCAGGAACATGTCCAAAATATCGAAGCGCCAATAGGAATCGGCCGTCACGTTTTTTCCATGCGCCTATTGGTCGAAAAATTCACGAAAGGCGCTA
>NC_051416.1:13761696-13762050 GCF_015228065.2 Penaeus monodon
CCAAGTTTATTCTTCTCTTCCTGTCTCCCGCTGTCGCCAGAAACCCTCCTTGTTTTCCTATTGCTTCGTGCCTTGTTTTCCCTCCGGATAATTGCATCATTTTTATGCGGCCGCCTCGTTCCCATGCAAAGTCAGGTGCTAGTTGGAATATTATAACCGGATTTATGATGCTTTCTGACCGGATTCAAGGTCGTGAGTGCCGTAAATCGAGGCGTCTACCGTGATGTTCCTTCCGTTATCCGGCCGTTATTCGCTCTCCTGATCCGGACAGCTTTTGGAGTTGGCGGCGGGTGAGTTAGCGTTGTATTCAACCACGGAACTGTGAGAGTCTTTTGACAAGTTCGTGTATGGTGC
>NC_051416.1:13764422-13764668 GCF_015228065.2 Penaeus monodon
TTTTAATTTGAGTCACAGCCACTTCATTTCTTTATTATGCTAACTGGATAACGACATGATTTTTTTTCCGAGAAGCCTATATATCATTCAAATTCGCCAACTTCTGTAATGCCCCTACACAGTATTAAAATCATTCGGGAATACTTGACGGGAGAGAGCTGCTCACATGAGACGAACTTTGATCTCTCCAAATCAAACTATTTATAGGTATTTATAGGTACTTAGGCAGACAATATTGGATTGACG
>NC_051416.1:13766490-13766844 GCF_015228065.2 Penaeus monodon
ACCCAAGGGGCCTAAGAACCAATTCAATAGACCCCAACGCAATACAACTCTAAAATACAACAAAGAAACTGTATCCCTTTTGAAACAGTCTATTGGACGGGAAACTGTTGACTGTATTGCATAATCTCACGAAGGCATTCAACACAACGCTGCCTAATTTAGGATTCGAATTCATAATAGTTCATCGGGTCCCAGCGTAATCCTTAATGTCTCCGTAATTGAAAATCAGAAGCTGGTATTCAGACACGGGTCAGAGGCGAGGTCAGCGGAGGTCATTCGCGTCTCGATGGGTCAGACTTGCTTTTGGGCTGTCTGTATATGTTTACGTTGTTTAACCTCTCTCGTTCTATAACC
>NC_051416.1:13768696-13768889 GCF_015228065.2 Penaeus monodon
TTCGTTAGCAAGCGGAGTTCAATGTTATATTTTTATTTGCAATGTTCCTTTGAAGTTTTAAAGGAAAAGGTTTTCAGTTCCCATTTTTATATATCGTTATTTTAAGGAGATTTGATTCTTATTTTAAGAACTTTACCTTTTTAATTTTTCAATTTATAATAAAAAGAATTCAGGTGTTCTATAATTCTCCTTT
>NC_051416.1:13771193-13772014 GCF_015228065.2 Penaeus monodon
TTCTTTTGAAATAGTCCTCAACCTGTGTCCACGCTGGGCACTACCGCGATTGCGCTTTGATCAGCGCGTGGGTTTGATCAGCGCCCCACCACCCAGCGCCCTCTAGTCTCACTCTGCAGGTAAGTGAAGAAGTCCTCGCACTGGCGGCCGTCCAGGTAGGCCTTGCTCATCTCCAGCGCCATCAAGTCGCTGAGCGAGAATTGGCACTCGAAATGTCTCTCCGGCCCGTACTCGTAGCCGGAGGAGATGAGGTGGCGGCGTCCGCAGGGGGTCGGCAGGAAGGTCAGTAAGTACAGCAGGTGCAGTGAAGTCAGCAGGCTCAGGTGCACCACCAAGACGCCGGCGAGCATGAAGGCGGCCGCATACAACGTGGCCTCCTGTGGAAGCAGCCGTAGTAGCGGCTCCTGATGCCGACCAGGTGTGCTTCATGGTCGATGTCGCAGCGCAGGAACGACGGGAACGCCAGCGACACGGCGTCCGTGAACGTCAGCATGTCGCGCTCCCACGGGAAGGCTTGCATGACCTCGAGCACCTGGCCGTTCAGCAGCAGCGTGTTAACGACCACGAAAGCGAGGCCGTGGCTCATCAGCGCCATCACGTCCACCAGAAATGCGTCTGAATTTCCCTATATGGTCCTTGAGGCCGCTGCTGATGTCCAGCCGGTTCCTGACTTCGCCGCCATCCTCGAGGAGGATCGCCTTGACGCTCAGGGGCGTCAGGCACAGCACCAGGAAGTTGGGCACCAGCAGGAGGCCGGCGACCACCCACAGGTACACGTGGCCCCATGTGTACAGATGGCTCACGGGCCCCGCGTCGTCGCC
>NC_051416.1:13773010-13773189 GCF_015228065.2 Penaeus monodon
GGAATACAAGAGATTTTTTAAAAAATGGGATTATGGCGAGTACATCATTAAAATGCCCCTTGCACGTAACGAAATATATCAGTGGTCCTTACACTACCCATTACAACACTGGGCAATACCAAAACCGAGTAAATCCAAACAAAACGGGGTAACCATTGAATGAAAGCACTACAATACTG
>NC_051416.1:13773222-13773491 GCF_015228065.2 Penaeus monodon
AATGACAAAGGCAAAATCCTAAACACCGCTTGATTCGGGAATAGCACTACAATCATTTCAAAATTTGGAACTATTCACGTATTGCAAAAGTTGAAATGATTCGATAAACGTTACTGTTAAAATGTTTAGCCTCTGTAATCACTACATGAAACCAGGAACTGAATACAATTGATGCAACGATTAAAGCATTGGAAAACTTGAGCTGAAGGCTTTAAACTATATCAGATTTTATACAGGCAGACAGGCTGTCTCCATTCCTTTATCCCGTC
>NC_051416.1:13774058-13774150 GCF_015228065.2 Penaeus monodon
AAGCTCCGCCCACTGACCCATTCATCGACCATCATTGGATCATTCATGTGTTTATTCATTCAGAAAAATGTAAATAATTCAGATCCCGGTGA
>NC_051416.1:13774488-13774691 GCF_015228065.2 Penaeus monodon
CCAACCACGCAACTCCACCTCCCAGAGTACCCACGCCTTTCCCTGCGCGAAACGAGGCTGAAACAATACGCTTGCGGGCCAGATTTACGCGGCTGTAACCCGAATCGCCGGCGGTCAGTTAAAGTCTCAGACACCCAGACTTGGCAGATTACCTTCGAATCTGCGGGAATCGGCTGGCTCTCGGCTGGACAGTCGTGTTGCAC
>NC_051416.1:13775390-13775706 GCF_015228065.2 Penaeus monodon
CGTCTTCTACAGTAAACCTTCCGACTACTGTGCAATCGTCTTTTTTTATTATTTTTTCTCTTCGTTGGAATTTTCTTTGCTTTATTTTTCCTTTGTTTCTTCCACTCTTCCTCTTATGATTGTTTATCTGGTTATTCTACATTTTCTTATTCTCGCTCTGTGTCTTTACTCCTTTCTTGTCACCTGCTTTTTAGACTATTTCGTACTTAGCTTTTTCTTTCTTCTCCTTTTTCTTTGTCTCCTTCTTTCTTTTTCTTTCTTTTTTCTTCCCTTTTTTCAGTGAACGAAAAATGAGAAAGAAAGAAGAGAAAATAAG
>NC_051416.1:13775773-13776090 GCF_015228065.2 Penaeus monodon
CAGTCAACTATGCAGGAACAGGATCTCCTCCTTCTTACCCAAACAGCAAGCTCTGCATCATGGTCACGGGTGCAAGCAGCAAATATTGCAGTAGTATATAAAGGGGAGTTTATTTGCAACACAGTTCAACTTATGACTGTCTCCGAGAAGCCCTAAAGCTGGCCAGGATGTTGAGGAAATTTTGCTTATAAATATCCCTGCCGGTTGCAAGCCGTGCGGGGGATTAAGGAAGAGAATGGAACGCGATAGTTCGTCTTGTGGGCGGGGTCTGAATAGCTATTCGGATGTGAGTTTACTTGGGGGGATGCATTTGTATA
>NC_051416.1:13776577-13776775 GCF_015228065.2 Penaeus monodon
CGTAGTACAGAGCGGAAAAAACGTAACACATGTAAAGTACAAACTACACATCCAGCTCTCACAAAAAGTAGAAAAATAATCACTCCTAATTGTCATGGGAAAATAAGCCTTCAACTCCGTTGATCCTGGATAAGGATTTCTTGCTTTCTTGGGTAACGATGGACAAGTAGTTAGTAGTTAGTTAGCAGTTTTGATAAG
>NC_051416.1:13777092-13777233 GCF_015228065.2 Penaeus monodon
TCTACCTCCCCTCGACCTTGATTGAGATCCTAATCAATCCCGGTCATAGTTATCGCGGCTCTGGATGAACCGAAGCACATCGGGTCTGGGCGCGTTGTGTTTTCTTCTGCGTCAAGAGAAACTAATGATAACAGAAAAACC
>NC_051416.1:13777535-13777828 GCF_015228065.2 Penaeus monodon
CATTCCCCTGTATATCAAAATCTGGCTTCCACGATTATCACATAAGACCACAGTTCTTCACTCTTCAAACCCGACAGCAGCTCGCTAACTCACCAAACACGAGATAATCAATATAAGACGAGAGAAAAAAACTGCGGAAAAATAACTTGACCCGAAAGAGAGGGGGGGGGGGGGTCCAGTCTTAATTGGGCATCCGGTCCATCATACATACTATTCATTCGCTTTTGAATATATGGTATATGAATGTGGGCAGCGTTTTGCTGTTCGATGAACCGAACTGAAGCATTGTAATT
>NC_051416.1:13778352-13778603 GCF_015228065.2 Penaeus monodon
TCTGCGTGTGGAGAGGTGGGGGTGGGGGTAGAGAAGCAGGGACCTGATGTTAAGTGGTGAAGGTCCCTGAACAACGGGCCTTAAACTTGAACCTGACTCAATCTCGGCTGTCATTCCCGTCGACGGAGGTACCAAGTCGGCGATCCTCGTGGTGTTTCTTGAGAACTTGCAAAATAGAATTTGAAAAAGCGTGAGCAGGAAAATTTGTCACTCGACATCAGTATGAAATGATTCAGATGGTAAGCAATTTC
>NC_051416.1:13783841-13785977 GCF_015228065.2 Penaeus monodon
CGCGTTTAATCTTACTAATAGATTCTCGTCGGATTTCAGGAGGTGGTATTCCTACTAGACGGTATAAGGATGAGAGCGAGGTTGTCCTTACGGTGCCGACGAGGTACGATATGCTCTATTAAGCTCAGGATTGATCTTGGATGCGTGTGCTGATCTACTCCACACCGCTGACCAATATTCTACTATATCAAACAACCATTACTGTTTGTTTCAGCGTCTCAGGGTCTGCACCCCACGTGGAATTCATTAAATGGTCCAGCAAGTTGTTTCTCGTCGGCAACTTAAAGAAAAAAAAAAGTTTGTCCACGTGTTCCCTGGATGAAAGCGTGCGGCCCGGTGTTGCTCCCAGGTGCATATGGGGTAATGCGTGTTTTCCAAATCTTTCCCTCACACGTGATGTTAAGGGGTCAAGAGGCTTTCAGGTTTTTCAGATGAAAGGAACATACTCGCGTCTTCTAGGATTAGAGTTTAGAAACCAGGACTTGTAATAAAAGGACAGGCATTCCAGAGTTTCTTTTAACTGCCTCTCAATTGTCTCGAACTCTTTTTGTCTGTGAATAAATCCACGTAGGTATTGGAATGTCGGTTGGTCGTTTGTATATGTTAAAGAGCAGCGGTACCAGCTATGGGCCTTTGTGGGAGTCCATTTTTTCCACCGATTGCGCTTCTTGTCGATATCATCTTAAACATGCGGTGAGATAGCAAAGATTCAACCAAATTCACAACTGCAGTGTTTTTAACCATCTTTGCAAGCTTTAGCATCAGTGCTCCGTGGCTGACGGTGTTATAAGCTGTACTGAGGTTTAGAACTTTACCGCAGCCGCTCGACCGACACGGCATCTGATCGGTCAGTTGATAAGTTTACTTCAACAGTCGGTGAGATGCGTGTCACTCTAAGTCTTAAACAGGTTGCACAGGAGAGAGATTGGCCGATAACTTTTGGCCAAGGCTGGATCCTTTCCAGTAACATTTGCTTTCCTCCAGATCTTAGGGGTTTTGGCAAAGCTCAAAGCCAAAGGTTTTTGGGCTAAAGTGCTTAATCGTTTCCGTGCTTATACCATCAAGTCCAGATGTCTTGCTCATCTTTAAATGTTTAAGAGCCTCCCTTAGTTCTTCTTCGGTGAAAGGGAAGAAAGCTTCGCAGGTGGGGATTGTACGAGTCATGTCTTCCTTCATTCTTTTCACATATCCTCTGTCATGATTTTTCGGTTTTCTGTTCAAAAGCAGTTAGGTGGCAACTGCGTCAGCTAGGATTTACTGTCGGGATTGACTTTTCTGGTTGTTTTCCATGTCTGCTCGCTGTTATGTGTCATGTTGATACCTGAGGTTGTTTCTCGCCAACGATCCTTACAGGCTTTCCTGGGGAAGGCAAGCAACTAGTGGCTCAAATCCTCGGCGTAAGGGTCATCATTATAAGCTTGTTGGTATCGATCATATAGGTCCTTGCAGTTGTCAACAAGGCCGGGATCATATTCCTTTCGACATTCTCAGGAATTTTTGCTTTTGCTATGTCCTTTACAGTGATTGGAAGTGTTTGTATCCATGAGGTGACAGTTCAGTGCTTTTACGAGGTTTGAAGAGAAGCTTTCCCCGTTTAATTCCATTTGGTGAGAGGTCTGCTGTTTTTCAGTTCATATTTCTCGTACATAAATCGCACATAAATGGTATATAACCAAATACATCATCGCCACTAGTTGTTTTGTGCGTTTCTTGTGAGCATAGAGAGTCAGCAATTAGTTGTCCAACGAGTTAATACTTCGATGCAGACAGCCCTTCAGCGTTGAAAGCGATAACATTTAGCTTCGAAATTTTTCGGGGCCGAGTGTTTACCCTTTAACCACCACAGAAAAGGAGAGCTGGAAAGACGAAACGTGTTGTAGCAATTAGTCTTCAACGGAATAACAGAAGGCACTACATGAAGATTTGCTACTTGCCCCCCGTAGATACGGGACAGTAGAGCCTTGGAAAAAGTGTAAATGAATATAAACGAGATGTTAATTGCGGAACAGAATCCAATGCTTGTTTCATCCTCTGATGCAATGAGGGCCTTCTGCTTAATTGGTAAGACTAAATTAATTAATAGTTCTCGGAATCTTGACGAGATACGTTTAATGTCTTTTCATACTTTGGCTGTAT
>NC_051416.1:13786416-13786638 GCF_015228065.2 Penaeus monodon
TGGCATTTGCATGCAAAGTAACTAATGCATGAACGACAGCAGTTACAGAAATTACATTCAGTATTGACATCTACATGAAACCTTGCGGCCCATGAATTTCACTGTATGCAGCTTGTTCGAGTCTGCAATTCCTTTCTAATCTCTAATTTGCAATTCGGTAAATACAAGGCAAAGACACAAATGAATGTTAGCAATCGGACATATGATAATAATACCCCCGAG
>NC_051416.1:13786672-13787136 GCF_015228065.2 Penaeus monodon
AGTGATTATATCTCCCCACACTTCAAGCTACTTTGTGCAATAAAGAGCTAAATGGATGTCATCTTTTGCGGTATGTAATTTGCCGCTAATTATGCGGAATGCGTAGCAGATACCGTTAATCTTTCGGAATGCAAATGATATTGCTGTTAATTCTGCGGTTTGTAATTTGATGTTATTTCATGCATTGTGGCTTCATGGTAATTCACGCCATATGTTTCAGGAGAATATTATTGAGATGTGCAATTTTCTCTCCATGTAAACACGCATTGGTTCGGTGATAAGGAGGATTGCCTGATTCTGGGTAAAGCCAGGATGTAGCTCACTGAAATCTGCGATGTTTAAAAAGTTCCGGTTTTGTGTGATGATACCTTTGTGTTCGTCATGTATTTTCAATAAAGGTGTAGTAATCACGTGTTGTAGAACTATGTGCATATAAATGACCATCTCTATATGTACAGCGCGCG
>NC_051416.1:13787332-13787871 GCF_015228065.2 Penaeus monodon
TTTCTATTACTCTTCCGGAAACCCCTGAAGTTTTGTTTGAAGTATTTTAGCAGTGAGTGAATTTGGATTTTCACTCTATTATCATAATTCGCAAGCAACTATTTATAGAACAAAATTACCCGCCTTTGCAGAACGTGATACATCCATTGCAATTATATCCTTAATTCTTAAATTTTGTTTGTTTGGGTTTGTTTTATCTCTTTTCTGTCACATCCCTTACAATATATTTTTTCGTGCAAAGTCTGTTTTCAAAATGTATGAATGTGACTGTGAATATAGTTCTTTCTCTCTCTTTTTCTCTCGTTTTCATTCCTGTTTTCTCCTTTTATCGAATTCTGCCAAAAAAAAAATCTTCGTCAATTGAGTTTATCTATTTCCAGACTCTTATAAATCTTACATTCTTTGGAAGTTTGTAATGAACATGTCCTTTATTTTCACATTAATTTCGGAGAAATCAATTTAGCTAATCCAAAAAGGGCCAAATGCATAGCCGATAAAGAATGAAAAAAGTATATTTCACTTTTCTAAGAAGACAAGAT
>NC_051416.1:13787931-13788033 GCF_015228065.2 Penaeus monodon
ATGAGAAGGCATCATTCGATCTGTATAGCGAATAATGTAATAACGGACGAACACTGTGTACGTGACTATTCCTTATAACAAGGAAATAAAAGTTACCACTTT
>NC_051416.1:13788302-13788716 GCF_015228065.2 Penaeus monodon
CGTGCAAAATCCATATTATGTTTACGAGTAACTTAAATGCCTCACATGGACTCAACCCGTGTTATGCCTCGGAAATTCGCATGCTATCAGCCACAAACAAGCAACTGTGACAGCACTTTCGGAAATATTAACCTCATTACCCTTGATACAGACGTGCATTACATTTCCTAATGTTGTACTTTGCTTTGCCAGACATTACAGTATCTTTTCCAAGCTAATTCACATCACCCCCTCCCTCCTGTCCCCCGCTCCCTTACACAGAACAATTAAAAAAGAAATGACATTTCGCTTGCACTGAGAAGATTGAAATGAGTAGAAGTAATTGAAGACTGAAAAAAGATCATTTTAACAATATTTCCAAGTGTGGTTAAGGTCATCATGACAAGACACAAATATGGGATCCAGTGTGCTTAC
>NC_051416.1:13789517-13789696 GCF_015228065.2 Penaeus monodon
GTAGACACACACAAGTGAAGTTTTGAAGTTAATCGTGGCTCATAATCGGCCAAAAAACAATGAGCAGACGTGACCCGAGGGGTAAGGCCATGGCTGCGACCTCATCAGTTAAAAAGTGAGCAGAATGAGTTATAAAATGCAAAATCTGGTAATATGGTTAGTGGAGATCGGATGAGATT
>NC_051416.1:13789830-13790041 GCF_015228065.2 Penaeus monodon
CATATATGCAAACACACATATATTCATGTACATATGAGGCGCTAAGAGTGGGAGAGGCTCACCAAAATCAAGTTATGAGATATATGAGTTTAAAGTTTTACACCATATGTATAACAGTAAACATCAGCCATTGACAGGCAAACTACGAAAACCATTTCTTGCCATAAGATAGAAAACGGCGTGAAAAAATTGCCTTTTTGTTGTTAATGTA
>NC_051416.1:13790456-13790698 GCF_015228065.2 Penaeus monodon
GCTGGCGCCGAGGGGTTTCCTCCCCTCCCGTGCAGCTTATCTCCCATATCACCCTTGACCGGCTGGTGCCCTGCAGAGGAGACGCCAATGGCTGGAAAGCGACGACGCAACACGACTGGGTAGAGCGACTGCGATAGAGATTGTGCCGGAGCCAAGTCATGAGTCGAGTCTCCAAGATGAGGGTCGTCAGTGGCCGGGGCAGCTAATAACAATAATGATAGTATATATACGTAGGTATATTT
>NC_051416.1:13791249-13791456 GCF_015228065.2 Penaeus monodon
GGCAACACGTCGCTGGGTTCAAAAGGGCGAAAGAACACGGAAGACGAGAGTGATATTAAGAATTTCTGACACGAATCATGGCAGAGAAAACTGTAACTTTCCGTGTCTGGACAACCTTTTCTCGAGACGTGAGAATAAAGTTGTAATGCCCTCAATCCGGCCCTGTCAAGTCGCCAGCCTGAGGGAAGAGGCTGATGGAGTAATAAC